>NC_136694.1:19776438-20376438 GCF_947650265.1 Symphodus melops
CAGCGACCTGGAGCAGCTAACTGCAGATTTCCAACTCATGTTCAACAATGCCAAATCGTTTTACAAGGTAGGAAGGAAGGCTACAGTGCGCTACACTACTCATGTCATTTGGTCGGCTCTTTTTCTTCTTCGGAAGTCCACAAGATTTTGCTGTGCTCTCCTTATCGCCATGGAAATTGTCTTTTCTTTTTTTCCCCACGTATAAAAAATCAGAGAGACAGTGAGGAGTACCAAGCTGCATGCAAGCTGTGGGAGATATATCTGCAGACAAGAGCTGAATTTGTTCAACCGGGTGACGGGGATGAAGATGATGAAGATGGTGATGACATGATGGATACTCCAGGAATGTCCACTGAAGATGAGGTGATTTTCTTTCTTCTATGTTTGGTTGAGGTTTTTGCACTGCGAAATACAGCTGACTGTTACATGTATTTGCATCGTTTATACTTGTGGTAGACCGATGAGTAGCTGAACACAATTTACACTGAAACATGGACTAACTGGAGATACATGCTTATTTCTGTTTTAGACCTCAACTGGCAGTCTGAAGGAGGTATTGGAGCAGCTCTTGGAGGCTGTCGTGTCACATGCGGATCCCTCAGGACGTCTGGTCAGTGAACTGTTCCAGAAATTGCCTTCCAAAGTGGTGAGTCCTCCAAGAGTCTTTAGACCTTTTGTGTTTCTCTTCAAAGTGTTTCACATCAGCTTCCAGTAACTGTCCTGTTTTTCTTTCCCAGCATTACCCAGACTACTATGCAGTTATAAAGGAGCCAATAGACCTGAGGACTATTGCTCAGAGAATACAGGTAGTCCATTGATTTGCTGACACATTGCTTGGTTGTGCACCCTGTTCGTATTACTGAAAACATTTTTCAAACAAGCTGTCATTTATTCTGTTTGCTCAGATTGGATACTATAAGAGTGTGAATGCCATGGCTAAGGATGTGGACCTGATGGCCAAAAATGCCAAAACATACAATGAACCAGGATCTCAGGTTTTCAAGGTAATAATTTTTTAATTTTTTCGTTTTTTTTTTTTGTGCGCAATAAATAATCTGTGATCTAAGCAAGTGTTTACATTCCGTATAGGATGCTAACACCATAAAGAAAGTCTTCATCCAGCGGAAGACTGAACTTGAACACGCTGAACCAACTAAATCTAGCCTTCGCATCAGGTATTAAACAGCTACAGTTTATCCGTGTATCGTCTTTGTCTCGGAAACAATCCCCAACGTTTATTCTGATTTAAAAAATATATATTAGTTTGACGTCTACATCGGGTATCTCTTCACGATTCAGGAATCGCAGGTCAGGCCAGGGAGATCGACTCTCAGGCGTCAGTGTTGCTCTTCACTACGGCTCGGAGAGCGAGGACGACCCCGTGCTCTCTGGTAGGTATCGCCACTTTTGGTAAACACACCTTGCTTTTTGTGTTTGGGGAACAAAAACAAACGACTTAACGTTTGCTTCACAGGCTCTGTGTGCTATGATGAGGGCGAGTCTGAGGCTGAGAGTCAGAGCTCCAGCATGGAGATGAGTAACCCGATCTTCCAGCTGTATGAAGCTGTGAGGGGGGCGAGGAACAGCCAGGGTCAGGTCTTCTCTGAACCTTTCCAGCAGCTGCCCTCTCGCAGGGAATACCCTGATTATTATCAGCAGATCAAACAGCCCATCGCTCTGCAGCAGATCAGGTCAGAAAGCGTCACACTGTGTTTTTTCTTTGAATCTCTATTTTACAGCGGCTGCTCCCCTTTTTTTTGCCTGCGATTGACTGTTTTAAGGGGGAATTTCAAGCCCTTGATTGTTTCTTTTTCAGGGCTAAGATGAAGAATGGCGAGTATGAAAGTGTGGAGCAGATGGATGCTGACCTCAATCTAATGTTTGAGAATGCAAAGCGCTACAACATGCCTAACTCAAGCATTTACAAACGGGCCTTCAGGCTTCAGCAGATCATGCAGGTGAGTCTTTACTCTGGAAGATGTTTTCCCTCATGCAGACGTGGTTAAGGCTTTGTTCAGACTGCCCGCACAAATCCCATTTTTTCCCCCAAATCTAATCTGAATCAGATCTAACTGACTGACTGTCCATTTTACAAATTGCAAATAACCAGTTCTGATCCACATTGATTTCTATGGTAACAGGTTACGCCCAGCAAAAAACAACAGTCAAATAGATGATATAGAAGTGTTTCTGACGTAAACAATCTTGTGGAGCAGTTGGTCCACGGACTTGTTTTACAAGGTGTTTGTTTTTATTGTTACTGTTTCCTTCCACTGACCAAAGTTAACTTCCGGCTTGCAGGATCTATGTCGTTGTTATTGTCGATGGTGTCGCGTTGCGAGTGACGCAGAAGACACATTGAAGCAACGCAGACGTTTAGATATGAAGGAATCAGATTTGAATCAGATTTATAACCACCTCCATGTGGTGTGAATCAGATTTGGGAAAAATCCGATATGTGGTTTTTTCTGTTCAGTCTGGCGAAAAAAAGCAAACTACATACAATCTGGATGTGCTAAAAAAAAAATCAGCTTTGGAGGTGCAATGTGAACAAAGTGATAGTAATTGTCCAGTGAGAAAGTTAAAAGTCATGTGATCTGTGTATTTGTGTAGGCAAAAAAGAGGGAGCTTCTGAGGAGAGACGATGAGGACGGAGACAGCATTCTGTCCTCGGATGCAGGAAGCATCAAAAGGAAAAGGTAAACAGGTTTTTTTTTTCTAAATGTATATCCATTTTAAAACTCTTTTGCATAATGTATGTGCTTTAACCACATCATGAATCAAACCAACAGTCTGGGATAGAACAGAGAGTTTCCATCCATGCTCATTTATATTCTTCTTTGATCCTTTTTAAGCCACAAGAAAAATGTGAAGAAGAACAGAATGAAGGCCTTGTACGCTGCAGTGAATGAGGTCAAGGAGGCGGGCACCAACCGCCGTCTTTGTGAGCTGTTTATGGTCAAACCATCAAAGAAGGACTACCCCGACTACTACAAGGTCATCCTCGAACCAATGGACCTGAAGACCATCGAGCACAACATACGCATTGAGCGCTACACCTCAGAGGACGCCTTGATGGATGACATGAAGTTGATGTTCCGTAACGCTCGGCATTACAACGAGGAGGGCTCTCAGGTAGTGAATTACACGGAGCTCGTCTCAGCTTTCGCTGAATGCAAATCAGTCAGCCTAATCCAGCTGTGTGTCGCTCACGCCCGAACACAATAGTTGTGTTTTGGTCGGCAGGGCCATGTGGTAGGTACTGCTAGTTTAAGTGTTGTCACTACCTGAAGCTATATGTATGCAGCTTGGGTCTGTCAAAGGTCGAAATGCTGTTTTTGAGCTGTGATTGCTATGGTTGAGCAGATTAATTATTTTGGCTGCCAACAATCATGAAAACAAGACGATGGAGATTCATTGATTACTGTGCCACATGCCGTTCTGCGCTCCTTTTGTCCAAACGTGGTCAATGAGTGTTTGTAGTCACTGGATGTTTCGGCCACATGACTCATAGATGGATAGATACTTGATTGATTACTACTTGATTGATTGAAATTCAAGGCATGCATGTGATGAAGATGTTTTCAAATCATCAATGCGTTTAATAATAATCGTGATCTCAGTACCAATCAAACTAAGCCTGACTGTTTATTTTGCCATCATCTAGCAGCCTTAGTGTGAGTGTTTACATCGACCGTGGACGGAGCTTGCTGTGCGATGCCAAAGCTAGCCGTCCAGCTTTCTCGAAGTGTTGTGCGACTAACTGGATGAAACAAGTGAAGGGAGGTTTCCGTTTAAAAAAAACCCAGTGATGTCTTGGATGTTGCTCTCCATCGATCTTCAGGGTTGAGTTGGGGGGGTAGGGACATATGGAACTAGGGACTTGGTAGATAGCATTAGCGTTATCTCAGCTTGGCTAGCGTGATAAACTGAGCGTGGGTCTGTTGAAGGTGGGAATGCTGTTTTGGTTGTGGAGGCAACGAAGGGCCTCGTGGAAGGTGATGTAACTTATCAGTCAGGCATAGTCGGGGCGATGAGTTTCTACACGGGAGTGTTGATCCTTCAATGGGGCAGAAAGTATCCTGTGTTTGTTTCTTCAGGTGTATAATGATGCTGATATTCTGGAGAAGATACTGAAGGACAAGCGTAAAGAGCTGGGACCGCCACCTGAGGAGGAGGATGTTGGGTCTCCCAAACTGAAACTAAGTATGTTTGAGTAGTGTTTTGAATGTTTAAGCCAACTAATAAAAATATGGATGCATTATTTATTACTGCATAGAGTTAACATAAAGATACTACGTATGGATTCCAAACTGTGAAGGCTGCTTTTTACGCTTTTTCTGAGTAAAATCTTCGTTGGGTTACCATCACCCTCTTCAATGGTCACAGTTCAAATAATTGAATTTTGCTAGCCAGCTAGCTGTTAATTCCAGTTTTTCTTTGATTCACATTTACACTGCTGTTTTATTCATTCAGTTATTTTTTTTTTCCCTTTTCAAGGAAAAAGTGGCGTTTCTCCAAAGAAGTCCAAATACCTCACCCCTCTTCAGCAGAGGTTAAACGAGCTCTATGATGCTGTGCGAAACTTCACCGACCGCCGAGGTCGACGCTTGAGTACAATCTTCCTCCGCCTGCCTTCCCGTGCCGAGCTTCCTGACTACTACGCCACCATTAAGAAACCCATCGATATGGAGCGCCTCAGAAGCCACATGGTGGCCGGTCGCTACCAAGATGTAGATGCCCTGATGGAGGACTTTGCTCTCATGTTCAACAACGCATGCATGTACAACGAGCCCGAGTCTCTGATCTACAGGGACGCCCTCGTCTTGCATCGCGTGCTGCTGGAGACCCGCAAGAAGCAGGAGGGAGGCGAGGACTCTGGGCCTCCCGCTGTGGGATCTCTGGTACGAGAGCTGATCAGGAACCTGTTTGTGTCTGTGCTGGGCCACCAGGACGAAGAAGGCCGCTGCTACAGTGATTCCCTGGCTGAGATTCCTGCTGTAGATCCAGCTGCTCCTGAAAAACCTCCACTTAATTTTGATGTGATCAGGATGAACGTGGAGCGTGGTCGTTACAGGAGACTGGACGTCTTCCAGGAACACATGTTTGAGGTGCTGGAGAAAGCACGGAGGCTTCACAGGTATTTCTAAAAGACTATTTAGAATATCATTGTTTAAATATTAGTGTCAGTTTTAGTAAACTGTCCATGGTTTGAGTTCAATCAGGGCTGTTTTCAAAAAGCGATGTATTCTCCTTCTTTCTTTTTCGTCTTCGCAGGACTGACTCAGAGATATTCGAGGACGCCGTTGAGCTGCAGCAGTTTTTCACAAAGATCAGGGATGAGCTATGCAAGAACGGGGAGATCCTGCTCACCACCGCACTCAACTACACGTCGAAACACCTGCACAACGACGTGGAGCAGGAAAAGAGGGAGAAAATTCCAAAGGAGATTGAGGAGGACAGAAAGAAGGAGGAAGAGGAGGAAGGCGGCAAAGGTTTGCACTAGATAACAATTGCATAGTGATAAAAAAAAAAAAAAAAAAAAGAAGCATGTCAACAATGAATTGGCATTAATACGAGAAATATGAAATGAATGTAAATCTTTCAGAGGGTGAGAAAGCTGAGGACCAGCAAGGAGAGCCATGGAAGCCAGAGTCAGAGACGGAGCGTGTGTACAGTCAGGACTGCAGCTTTGAAAACCACACCTACCACGTGGGGGAGTTTGTCTATGTGGAGCCATCAGAGCCCAACCTGAAGCCTCACATCGTCTGCATTGAGCGTCTGTGGGAGGATGAAGCAGGTGATAAAGAATCATCAATGACTTACAGTTATGTGTTCATAAACCGAGAACACCTCGATAGACAGAATGACTCAAAGACGGGAGTTTAAAACGGCTGCAGATTTGATTTTGTTTTTAGTTCCAGTGAATTCTATGATTCTAAAATTTTAATATTTATAGATATTTTATTAGATTTAAATATTCTGATGTATTTGCTGATAAGTGTGTCTACGGTTTGTGTGTGAAGGCGAGAAGTGGCTCTACGGATGCTGGTTCTACAGACCCAGTGAAACCTTTCATCTTGCAACGCGCAAGTTTCTTGAAATGGAGGTTTTCAAGAGCGACTACTACAACAAAGTGTCCATCAGTAAAGTCCGGGGAAAATGTGTGGTCATGTTTGTGAAGGTAAGAGCCTCAACCGCAAAATCCATTTTATTTTCCAGAAAAGAGAAAAAAAGAATCAGTTCATTTAATTGTGACCCGTTTGATTCCTGAAGGATTATTTCAAAATGCAACCTGAAGGCTACAGAGCCGAGGACGTGTACATCTGTGAATCCCGCTACACGGCCAGGACAAAGTTCTTCAAGAAGATCAAGATTTGGGCCCTGCCTGCAAGCTCTGTGAAGTTACTCACTCGTGACGTGCCGCTGCCTGTTGTCCGTGTTGCTTCAATGTTTGCCAAGCCTGACCTGGACAAAACGACGATCTCATTCACGGAGAATGGCAGTTTTGTCGACAAGGTGAGCTGACAGCATGTGAGGGGGGGGGAAACCAGTCGTGTTGAAGCTGTAAACGAACAGAACAAAGAACGACCTATTGACAGTAGCTCTAAAGTGATATTCAGTGTGAGGGAGAAGGTCTAGTACTGGTCTGTAGGTTTTAACATCGAGTCCTTTTTTCTTATCATGCAGGGAGTCTATGCACAACTAGCTACTTAGGTATTGCACCAGCTAACAACATAACTCTAACTGTATTAGGTGTAAAGTCCTCCTTAAAATGTGTTTTTATGGCATTTTGTTTGTCGATTAATGGCCAACAACTGAAGTGATTTTTCAGCTGTTATTTTATTTGATGACAAGTAAGACCAAGAGGCCACACTTTGATGTGCATAAAGAAATGCTTGTCACTGATTGGTCACATATTTTTATGCAAACATATTTTGGTTTGTTTGGATATCACTCTTCACTAGTTAAGTTAAACCTTATGTCCCCACGCTGCAAAGACAAACCAGCTGGATTCAAATTCAGAGTGTGGAGATGGCTCCCGAACTAAAGATCAAGCTCATACGTAGCTACCAGAATGTTAGCAGGTATATCCTGATGAGGAGCCTGGTAACATTTAGTTAAAATATGAACGTTTGTATATAACGGTAAATAAGAAGACTAAATCCTCTTTAATATTTCTTCATTTAGGAGAGAGAGGACGTCGTCATGGAGATGAGCGGAGGCGAGCCCAACTGTCAGTACTACGAACAGTTACACTTCAACAAGATATGGGTTAAAGTGGGAGACTGTGTTTATATCCAATCACACGGTCTGTCCAAGCCACGGATTGCCAGGTGGGTGAAAACGTTTTGGTTTATTTTATACCGAAGAGTAAGAAGGCCCCATTCCTATACTGCCTCGTGTTAAACTATTGGTAACGTGGCTGTCTTGACTGGGCTGCAGGATCGAGAAGCTGTGGGTGCAGAATGGAACTGCTTTCTTCTTTGGACCGATCTTTATCCATCCTGAGGAAACGGAGCACGAACCCACAAAGATGTTCTACAAACGAGAAGTGTTTCTGAGCCACCTGGAGGAGACTCTGCCCTTGACTTGTGTCATAGGTACAACTTTGATAACTCTCCAGAAATCTAAGTACCAATTCAGTGCTCGCGGAAATTAACTTCAAAGATTTTACCAGCAACAAGACTGCAAACTGCAGTTTATACGTCTGCTGTGCCCTCATTCTGCTGGTTCAATATGTGTATGTCTTTTAAGCAAACATTCTTTTGCGTCCTTTTTGCTCTCCCAGGCAAATGTATGGTGTCCTCCTTTAAGGACTTCCTGTCATGCAGACCCACCGAGGTTTCGGAAGACGACATCCTGCTGTGTGAGAGCCGTTACATCGACACAGAGAAGCAGATGAAAAAGTTTAAGGGTCTGAAACGCTTCTCGTACTCCTCCAAAGTAGCGGAGGATGAGATCTACTATTTCAGGTTTGTCAGTTAAGCAGAGTGACGACTCGAGGCCTTTTAGCAGAATGTGATCCCACAACAGCCCTGAAAAAAAAATCGCCACTTTTCATTCAGTTTTTGTACCGTACTTTTATTCCGATTCTGCAACCTTGTAATATTGGTGTCCCAGGCTATTATTTCGATCGACAGTTCAGTTCTTATACTGTGTGGTGTGTAATGAGATGACCGACTTGGCAGAAACACACTATTCGAGGAGGATAGAGGTCAAGGCGTACATACTGTGCATAAAGCTTTACATTGGCAGTGTAAAAGGGCTTCTTATTCAAATGGAGATATTTACATAGCTCGGTCTGAGCGTTTGTTTATTGACTATGTGTATCTCTGGGCAGAAAATTGGTTGTGCCGCAGAAAGAAGCATCACCCTTCTTGGACAAGAAGATAGACGAGCTCGAGTTAAAACTTGCAGACCTGGAGGACGCAGAAGAGGATATGGACGACCTGGATGACGAGGACGCCCCAGCGACTCCTTCTGTTCCCCAGATGCAAACTCCACACGCAAACGATAGTGACACCATGCCATACACACCTTCTCAGGTAGCTCAAAAGACCCTAACCCAAAGGCCTGACCCCCTGCTACGAAGATCGTAATCAACACGCAACCTGTTGTGTCTCTGTTTTTCTGAAGTCCACTCCTAAGGTGAAGGGCTTATCGAAGAAGGAAGGGGCCAAGAGGAAGATGAACATGAGCGGCTATATCTTGTTCAGCAGTGAAATGCGAGCGGTCATCAAAGCTCGACACCCAGACTACTCCTTTGGAGAGCTGAGTCGTCTCGTGGGCACCGAGTGGCGGAACCTCGAGGCTTCCAAGAAAGTGGAGTATGAAGGTGAGAAGAAGCAAATTAGTGGGTGTGAAAGTCCTCTGCTGTGAACTGAAGTAAAGACAGAATTTTATTTTTATTTTTTTTCAGAGCGTGCTGCCAAAATAGTGGAACAACAAGATCGAGAGAGACCACCCCAGAAGCAAGTGTCCCCTAGAGCAGGTACCCCCATAGGGGCACTGATGGGGGTGGTGCCTTCGCCTAGCACAATGGGAATGATAAACCAGAACATGACACCTGTGTCAGGTAACCCCACTCAGAGGCAGCACGAGTGTTTGACAGCAAGGCAGCAGGGAAGTCTGACTGGACTATTTAAAAAGCAGGACCGTCTTAATCTCCTAACCAATTTTAAAGCTACATACCATAAGCAACAGATTTCTTCTTTTGCTGCCATTTCATTTGTTCCATGTTTTATAGTTTTTATCACCATTAGCTTTATTACTCAAACTGCATGACATTATTGCATGATTTTTTTATTTTTTTTTAAACCATGAGATAATCACTATATCATTTAACTTGTTTTGCTTGTTATGCCTGCTAACATCTCAGGACCATTGGTATTGTCTGCTCCTTTCACACGCTGACCCTTTCTATAGCTCCAGTTATATAGTTATTCAAAAAATGAGTCCGTTTCAGCTTTTAGCCAAGTCAGGTGTCCTGTCATATTGCATCTTTCTCTTTCAAATCTCTTTTTGCTCTTATAAATAGAAAGTTGGTACAACAGGAGACGGCTATTCAGGATTTGAAGAAAGGAGCCCAGCAATCAATTTAGTAGGACTGTGTGTCTTCTCATCATTTGATTCAGTTACGATTGTCCTGTCAATAGTTTGATTCGGTTCGATATCATGATGGGCTGCATCCTAAATTTTCTCCATCACAGCTGGAAAATCTAGAAGCAACATCCGTACACAATATTCAATGGCGTTCCTTCACTGTATCGATGCAGATTTGTCCACCTCTGTATCGCTATGCATCATAGAAACAATATATTTCAACACCCTTAAATTTAGTTTATTCAATATGATATCACAGATAATGAGATCAAACCATAAGCTTGATGGTTAATGTAAAAAAATAATAAAAATAGCCAGGACACCAGACATTGACGGAGCACTTCGGTGCTGAGGGTTCATGTGTGAAAGGGGCCACTGCAGTAGAATTGCATGTTATTTTAGAGTCAGATGCATGTCACTTATGCATGGTTATGTTGTCCTCTCCTCGTCCTCTTCCCCAAGGCATGATGGGAGCTTACGGCCCACCTTACATGCCCATGCAGGGCCCCCATGAGGGTTTGCTGAGCGTGGCCCCAATGCCACCTCACCCTGCAGGGGGGCCCTTTCTGTCTCCTCACCATCTCCAGCAAGGTATTCCTGGGTACCCTGGCATGCCCCATCAGGGTAAGGGCCACTGTCCAAGCCACACCCGCTCAGTCACATCCAGTCGTGTCTCTCCTGCCGGAGGGGTTTACCTGGTCCACAGGTCGCGCAGCCTGATGCATCCACTGAGCAGTTAGAGCTCTCTGGTGTCCAAAGTCCTGATGAAGTGTACTCACATGCTACACCTCCAACATATTACATCCACATGCATATTCACAGACATAGTGCTTGTGAAAACAAACAACTAACATTCAACTGACAATAAAAACGTACATTTCCATAAATCATGTTAAAACATTCTTGAACATTTTAGTAATGAAAAAACATCCACGTTTCAAAGTGCAGTAACTAAAGTCAAAATGACGAAATATTCATTTGACAGGTATGATGGGCCCTGGGATGAATGGCATGGCAGGCAGTCCCGCACAAGGGAATTATATGCAACAGGTGAGAACTGTTTTATGAAATACTACTGAGTTCAGTTAATACCTCATTCATTTCACAGATGTGAATCTTTATAATATTATTGATAGTTGTTATTACTATTAATTAATATTATTGTATTCTTTGTTATTGTATGTTTTGGCAACACTGTCACATTCATGCCGATAAAGCTTACTGAATTGAATAGAACATATGGAAATATGGTCACGAGTACTGGTAATCATTTATTTCTTTCATAACGTTTAATCAAGGGTATGTGCTTCGGTTTTTATTAAAAAAAAATGTTTTTGTAATGTCAGGGTTCCACATGTTGTCCACCCTCTATTGCTTATTTTCCATTTTAGCCTGGGATGTTCAGCCCGGGACCACATGCTCCTCCACCGTATCCAGGACAAGGACAGCCATCACACCTGCAGCCAACCTCTCCCATGTTTGTGGCTCCACCACCAAAGACCCAGCGGGTGCTCCACTCTGAGGCCTACCTGAAGTATATCGAGGGCTTGAATTCAGAGTCCAGCACTGTCAGCAAGTGGGACCAAACGCTCAGAGGTGGGGGTCCTGAAGTCGTCTTTTTTTTTTTTTTTTTTTTTTTTTCTTTCTTCTGCCTGTAGTAGTAGTAGTTTTATATTGGACTATACTGTATAACCTCCCTCGTATTATTTTCTCTTCATAATTGAATAGTTTACCTTGAAACTTTTAAGTTAACAAGCTCAAACATCTTTCTTTCCCTTGACAGCTCAAAGGCGGGACGCTTACCTGACCAAAGAGCAGGAGAGCCGGTTGCCAGCTCATTGGCTAAAGAGCAAAGGAGCCCACACCACCATGGCCGACGCACTGTGGCGCCTGCGTGACTTGATGCTTAGGGACTCTCTAAACATCTGTCAGGCACACAACCTTTAACTTGATGGACACTGACCACTATAACCAGCTCACTCACTGCTCCTGTCCTCAAGCTACGGAGTATAGAACGGATTTTAGCCCATAGAAGCAATATTTTATAGTGAATCATGATCAGTTTTATATTTATTAGCTTAAAATAATGAGCTTGATAGTAAATTGTGTGTGAATTTCAATTTTTTTACAGACCAGTTTATTCATGCTGCAAACCCGGTGTTTTGGCTTATTAATAATGCAGAATAAAAATTTGGAAACATCATGTCTTATCTATTTATTTTTGTATTTGTTTCAAAAATATTCTTTCAAAATCACTTTTCTGTGCCAGGATCTTTCTATTATTTTGCAACTTGCAGCAGCGCGAGCCCCCTTCCCACTATCTTTGGGAAGTAGTTCCTGTCCGGCGACGTCATTTCCTGGAGAGACCATCAAGATTGGGCCATTCTCTTTAGTGTTTGCCCTGTTTTTCCAATGTCCACCTCCTCACCGCCCGTATTTTGAGACAAAACTAACATAGAACAGACTCTTCACACAGACTATTAAACAGAGAAAACAGGAGTAAATGAAAGTGTACAATGGAGTAACAAAAAACTGAACAAAAGGAACAACGAGGTGAGCTTTCTTCTCTTCACGGACTTAGCTAGCTTAGCAAGCAAATACACCGGCGACTCCCAGACCCTAAAAAGAGGAACGATAACAAGCATGATCATTAGAGAATAAAGTGCTGTCAGTCGCTGCTGCTTGTATGCAAAGAGTGCAACCCCTTAAAGAATGCATTGCTTTATCATTTTAAGTGTCAGAAGTCCTTGTCTTGGAGAGAAGTATTATAGATGTTCATCTCTGCTTAGGTAGCTGTTAAAGCTAACGTGGTCTTCTGGAGACCCTCACCCGGCGACTTGATTTAATGTAGTCATTGTCACTTATTGTATGACTGGCAGTCAGGTTTGCTTTTTGCTCTGACTTTAAACTGCTAACATGCAGGTCCTATGTTTTCAGATTTAAATCGAGAATGGCATTATTTGGGTTTTTTTGCAAGCCGCTAAAGCGTTGCACTTTCACGAGTAACTAGCCTACCATTCATCTTCTTCCAAAACTAACAAAGGTGTTTTATGTATATTCATATATACACACAAAAGCGTTCACCTATTGAGGCCGACATTTGTCAGGCTTAAGTAAAGGTTGACATTGATGCAAATAACGTTGAGCGATACTTGCGAGGCCCATACATATGAGAGGCAGACAGATGGACTCCTCCCAACCCCGTGTCTTCAGTGAGAACAATGAGAACCATTTCTTTGATCAGCTGTGTCCTTCAGAGATAACTGGAGGGAAAGAGGACTTTAGGTGAGAAAACAGTAACAGCCATGAGGGACACGTCAGCCGTCCATTCACATTGTTGTCTCACTGGGGCTTGTAGGGGTGTGACTACTTACACAAGCCCCCCCCCCCCCCCCCCCTTTATTATTTTCTTTATTACCATTCATATTAAATTAAATGGTGGTGACACATTGGGTTGTATCTCTCAGCAACACATGACCTACGTCTCTTTATTTTTTAACCAAAGATACTCTTTTATGTGACTGTGGATAACCCAAGGTTGTGATGTTGTCTTGCGCTGCTGTCAATCAGTTCTAAAGGTTTCAAGTTCTTTAAAGTTGCACTGAAATACAGAACAAGTTCTGCATCATGCACGTTAGTTCTGCGAAGACTAAGATTATATTTCTGTGACGTCTGTACAGGAGCAGGTTAGAAAACATTCATTCGAACGTTGACTATTCACACTGCTGCTTGTTGTGATTATATTTATTGAATTTGAGAAGTAGTCAAACTATCTTGAAAATATAAGCCTGTGAGGCAGAATATATATGTAAGATAATGATCCTTTTTTTTCAGCCTTACAATTAAAATCTCACTGCTCAAAGAAATGGAGGAACACTAAATCATGGCAGTATTAGCTACAAGTCAGTTAACCTCCAGGGATACTAATCTGTGCTTTCAGGAAGCACAGCTTATTGGGACTCTGTTTCACCTGCTTCGCTGCAAATTAAAGAACTGATGCAGTGGAGAGGTAAAAGCCAGACAAATCCTTCAAACGGAATCATTTTGCCTGTGATGGCCACACACAATTGCTCACTCCTGATCCTTGATGATGACTTCTGATCTTTTCTCACATTTTGTCTTCTGCTAGTACTCCCACTAGAGGACGTGTGCCCTCCTGCCACAGTTTGGTCAGATACATGCACATTTCATTTAAAAAGGGATCTGGCAGTGCCCCTCCCGTTCCTCCGTGCACAAAGCCGCTGATGGGTGCTGCTGCAAGGTTGGAAAACCTTTTACGCCGCTGTCCAGCTCCCCTCGTGTAATAGCCATGTCGGTCTCCTGGTATCTCCTCCGGCCTCTTGAGAGTGTACTGGGAGACACGCATGTCTTCTGGAGAAGCTGGACTACCAGAAGTGACAAGGACACTAGCAGAACACAAAACTTGAGATGGGTCAGTCATCGAGGAGGAACAGAGAGCGATTGTCTGCGGCGGTCACACGGGAAACCGTCCAGTTTTAAGGGTTTGTCCGGGTTTTGCCTTCTCCATTGCATCTGTTTTCACTTCACTTTGCACCAAGTCAGGTGAACCTGATCCACAATCTCACGCGCCTCCTGAAAGGACTCTTGGATACCTTTTTAAAGTTTTTCGCAGTTTTAATCACAGCAAAAATAATTTCCTGGTTTCAATCCAAATCCTGCTTGGTAGCTCTTCTTGTTTATACCTTATTGTCTTGATGTGAATGTAGACAGTAATTAATCAGGTTAATCAGGTCTGTGAAAGCTAACCTGTCCAGGGATCACTCTACTTAAAGGTTGGTTTTGTGACAGCGATAGCTTTAACACAGATTAAATGAAGTAGAAAAGGTAACATCAAAGATCAATATATCTTTTTTTCCCCCTCCCTTTGCAGGAAGAGCTTCCATTCAAACCTCCTCAAAAAGAAGTTCCTTCAACGTTGGCATTCACCATTGCTTTACTACAAAGTTTTTATCTCGACTTGAGTCTTCAATTGACTAAGCTACACCAACAACAATGTCCCAGATCCAATTCCAGTGTCCGGCTAGCCCCATGCCTGCTGCCCCTGCTCCACTACAGATGGGGCAGCCACAGCCTGGCTACAGCATCCCTTGTGCCTCAGGCACACTCCCCTCAGAGAGTGCCAGCCAGCCTATCAGGAGTTCCGCTCTCCCTGCAGGCTCAGCCACTCCCTACAATACCACAACAGGTTCATCTTTTCTTTCTTTCTTTTAATTGTTGCTATTGTCTGCAAAATAAAGGACTGACTTTCTTTAATAGCCATACATAATTGTGCTTCCAATTATCACATTTGTTTGAATCACACGTAGTATTTCTGATCTCTTCGTCATGTGGTCTGTTAACAGATCTCAGGGTAGTCACTTATTTTGAAATATTAAGGATTATATGCTTGTTTGTTTTTAGAGCCTTAATGCTCTTTCTTTTGGTCAACCTTCAGGAGAAATGAGCAGCCTTAAGTTTTTCCTTCATGTTCATGTTTTTTTTTTTACCTACAGTATCTAACATGGCAAACCCTAAAGAGAAGACCCCTATGTGTTTGGTGAATGAGTTAGCTCGTTTCAACAAGATCCAACCTGAGTATAAGCTGCTGTGTGAACAAGGACCAGCTCACTCGAAGGTACCCTGAGAGTCGATGTCAAAACCAATCACGTCGTCTCATTTGGGCGCCTGTCATTCTGTCATCACGGCCTCATGGTCGTGAATCAGAATTCGTCCTTAACTCTGAGGCCTCTTCTCCCTGTCAGATCTTCTCAGTCAGGCTCACACTGGGAGATCAGCATTGGGAGGCAGAGGGGACCAGCATCAAGAAAGCCCAGCACACGGCTGCAGCATCTGCCCTTGCTGAGACAACACTTCCGAAGCCCACCGTGAGGATGCCCCGCAACACAGGCAAGCACCTAGGTGGGCTCCTCCCACTTTGTCCGTCTTAGTAAATGTACGCAGAAATTAGTTCACTTATATGTGGGTTTATTTTCATTGGCTTTCAGCAGATGGAGTTACACACACGATGGAGCTAAATGCACTATGTATGAAGCTCGGTAAAAAGCCTATGTATAAACCCATCGACCCATACCCGGGGATGAGACCACCAAACTTCAACTACAACGTCCGGCCTCCAGGACCCTATCAGCGCTCTATGCAACAGTGAGTTTCCTCTACTTGGAAATGTTTTTAAAAGACATTCCTTCATTTTGTTGGACTTTTGATTCCCATCGTGACTTCTATTTTCTGAGATTTGGAAAAAAAACAAAAAACATTTGCACTTGACCTTTTCTGTGCCCAGGTACTACTACCCTTTTCCTCCAGTGGGACCAATGATTTACCACATGGAGCTTTCCATCGGAGGCCAGCAGTTCATTGGAAAGGGACGCACACGGCAGTTAGCCAAGCATGAAGCTGCTGCCAAAGCCCTGAAAGTGCTGCACAAGGAGCCAATATTGCAACAGTTGCCAGAGGTGAGAGTGAGAAGCGTGCACTCGGCATCAGAAATACTTTGACTTATAGCTTTTCTTTGATATTTTTACTTAATGTTATTTCTGCTGCTGGCAGGTGAATGGAGAGCCAGAGGAGGAGAACCTCAACAAATCAGAAATCAGTCAAGTGTTTGAAATTGCACTTAAACGCAACTTACCTGTCAACTTTGAGGTGATTTCTGCGTTGCTTCTAGAAGTGCTCACACTCCATGTCAAATTGTACGAGTTCATCAGGTTCAAGTTCAAAAATGAAAATTAAAAACTTGTTCCCTTGCAACATTTTTCCCCCGCTGTTTTCCAGGTTTTAAAGGAAGAAGGCCCTCCCCACATGAAGAGTTTCGTCGTGTGTGTAACAGTCGGGGAGTTCACTGGCGAGGGCGAAGGAAAGAGTAAAAAGATTGCCAAGAAGCTGGCAGCAGCAGCAGTGCTGGGGGAGTTGAAGAGGCTGCCCCATATACCCAGTGTGGAAAAGACGCTGCCACGCATAAAAAAGAAAACCAAATCCATCATCAAGGTAAGCTTACTCGAGAGCTGGAATATCAATAATCAGGACAGAGGTATGGTCTGTTCATGTTTATTAACCCCTTACACCAACAGCTCCAGACCAGTCCAGAATATGGACAGGGTATGAATCCGATCAGCCGCCTGGCTCAGATCCAGCAGGCCAAGAAAGAGAAGGAACCTGAGTACAGCATGGTGACGGAAAGAGGCCTGCCTCGCCGCAGGGAGTTTGTCATGCAGGTGATTCTGACTGAGGGAAAAGTAGTGGTACCTCTGAAGCATCTCTGGCAGTTTACCCCATCTTCTTGAAGTATTTTTTTGTTTGTTTGTTTGTTTTTCCCTCCATCTAGTTCTGTAATACATGCGTGCCTCACGTCTTCCTGCACAGGTGACGGTGTGTGGCCAGTCTGCAGAGGGGATGGGACCCAGTAAAAAAGTGGCGAAGAGAAACGCGGCAGAGAAAATGCTCGACCTGTTGGGATATAAAGGACCTCAGCCTCAGCCCCCCAAACCGGCACTTAAGACAGATGAGAAGGTACGAGTGAATCTTTGTCGAGCAACAAGCATGGCATGCAGGACTTTCATTGTTTCTCTTGTGTTTAGACGCCAGTAAAAAAACCTGGTGATGGGCGCAAAGTGACCTTCTTTGAACCCGGCTCATCAGAGGAAGTGGCCTTAGGTAAGAACATCTCAAAGATTTGGTAACACTTAGATGGAATAATTTATCGTTTTATATCAAAGCACATTTTCCTTTAAAGGTTCGAAGGAGGAGGACTACCGTCTTCCTTATCTGAGCCACCAGCAGCTGCCTGCAGGTATCCTGCCCATGGTCCCTGAGGTGGCTCAAGCGGTTGGTGTCTGTCATGGGTCCCAAGCTAAGGACTACAACCGAGTAATCCCCAACCCGGGCAAGACCACAATCACTGCCGTTATTGCCAACGAGCTGCTTTATGCAGGGACCTCCCTGACTGCTGAGACTATCCTGAAGAACACAAACAATCTGAACCAGCTTCCTCTCGGACCCCTTACCAGGCCTTCAGAGCAGCTCGGCTATCTGGCATCCGTGCAGGGCCTGCAGGTAACCACCAACCTCTGCTGCTTCAGTCAACTCAGTAAGGTCATCAACAAGCATGTGCTTGATTCATACTAGAGGAACAGAGAGACAGTCTGACTGAATATTTATTTGTTTGCAGGTGGAATACAAAGATTTTCCCAAAAACAACAAGAACGAGTTTGTGTCACTGATTAACTGCTCCGCCCAGCCGCCACTCATCAGTCATGGGATTGGGAAAGATCTCGAATCTTGTCACGATATGGTGAGTGTTTTTTTAAAGACTAAATTTGGTAGAAGTCATATAGATTAGATAGGTACATGTATTTGGATGCCCTTGGAAGTATTGGATTGTTTATAAAGGCAAACTCACAGGACCAAAGTGCTGTAAACAAATGTCTCACATTCATAACTGCCTACAGTAAGAGTACATGCTTGAGCAGTTTGTTCATAAAAAAAAAAAAAAGTTAAACACATGTCGAGCTTTGTGACAAGGAGCTTCATAAAAGGTTGTTATTTCAGAAGAAGGATTAACCCCTTCCTAATAGCTGTGATAAATGGCGTTTCGAAATGTGTCTGTATCGCAGCATAGCCAATCAGAGTGTCCGTTTGCTTTCTTTTAGAACATTAGAGGAGAGGAAAAGTCCTCAGAGGTCTCCCTGTTCCCTTCATGCACTTGCACTGAGCATTGTCTGCTACCTGACGATCAAGATTAAAATAAAAAGTGAAGCTTCTTTCTGTAATCTGTTTAGAGAACACACTTTATTAAGTACATTTATAATAAGGCTTAGTAAGGTGAGTAGAGGTGTAGTGTTGTGTGAGGCAGACCAAAGGCACGAGGCTAATGTGTGATATCCTCATATTATTACAACACATGTGCTACCAGGGTAGTGCAGCTGTACCCTATTGGTATTATAGCCGATAAAGGAACAGAGGATACTTGTGAATGTTCACTGATTTAACATGTGCTGTCGTTTACCTCCATAGGCTGCACTGAATATATTAAAGTTGCTCTCAGAGTTGGACCAGCAGTCACATGAAAGGACAGGAAATGGACCAGTCTCTCGGTAAGCTGTGCTTTACACTCAGTCTGAGCTTATTCATGGAGAAGTATGGGACCAAGAATGGATTCAAACTTTCTACGCTCAGACTCCTGATTACCAAAGTACACAAAATAGTCCCTATCTTGGTAGGACAGACAGTCTCTGTTAGAAAAGCATATTCTAGGAAGTGGGACTGTTCAAACTGGACAGTATATGGGGTTATATACAATGTGATAAAAGCCATTACGTAACTGTGGATAAGAGTTCACAAGTGCCTAATGCTCAGGGGTTTGTAAGTCTGTCTGATATTAAATTAGGTGCGTGCATTATTCTTACTCGTATTCATCATTTTGGAGAAAATGGACTGTGGTTCAAGGTCATACATGCTCACCTCTGAGCTAACCAGTGCAGCATTTCTCCTCGATGCCTTGTTCTGACCAGATATGAATACTGTATGTGGACTCTTTATTCAATCAATCAATCTTTATTTGTATAGCGTCCATTCATAACAGGTGTTGTCTCGAGACACTTTACAAAAAGCAGGTAAAGGACCTTACTGTTTGTCTGTTAACATTAACAAAAGAGCAGTTAACAAGACCATGCTCATCGTTATGTTTACAAAAAGCAGGTAAAGGACCTTCCATTCTATTAAAAGTGGAATGATTAACCGGTCATTTGTAACATTAAACAGCACAGCTGGCTTGCTGTTTAATTCCTTACGGCACTTTAAATCCATTTTCCAAGAGGCAAGTGTTCTCCAGGGAAAATTCTGAGATTATTTATAAATTGTCTGAACACAATAAAAGAATTAATTTGTTTTCATGACTCTCTAGCCGTACACTTGTACAACAGTTTATATACAGAGAGCACAGAGTAAAGTAATTCAAGTTTATTTTGTGCTCATTAATAATGTAGTTCATTAAATTGCTTTTGAATTACCGAGGATATTTAGATAGGAAAGTGCTTGTAGACGCAGCCTTCAGGAGTCTTTTCATGCTGATAACTTGTTGTAATCGACTCACTTGTCTCCACAGGTGTGGCAAGCAGGAAGTGGAAGGTGACTTGCACCTGAAACCGGCTAACTCAAGCACATTGGCACAGACCGTGGATGGCACTGTTTAGATGATCATGTTTGGTTGTCTGTAAAAGCACTAGAGAAAACTCTGACACTGTGTTCTTAGTCAGCTTTAGAAGGCTGCAGGAAGCTTTGGGCACTGTTCATATTCATTGTACCAAAATGTTCACAGTTAAACAAGATTGATAGGAAACAATAGTTTCTTTCCCTTGATGTTGTTTAATTGTACACGTTATTTATTTTTGTTGCGTTGTAGAAAAAGTAGCTGCATCCTAGTCAATGAGTCGGGGGTTTACTTAGTGAAAGAAAATAATGAAGCAGTTAACTGTGAACCTTTTTTTTTGTTTGTTTTTCATAACTTTTCTCTCTGTTAGTCTTCCTTCAAACTTTTGTCTGAAGTCTTTGACCGCCTGCTGAGGTGGTTCCTAAAATGTCTTCTCCTCTGGTAAAAGTTTGGGCCTCATCTTTGTCTAGGGTGCAGCTGACGAACCTCTGTTGATTTTCCTAGAGTGCTTTATATCAACAACCGGTGTTAATGACATTACCATGTAGAGCTGAGAAGAAATTCCGACTAAATGTATTGTGTGATGTAATGTGACGTTGTCCATGCGGTGTGTGGCGAGGTCGTTTCCCTGTCAAGTTTCCCTCCTCCTCCTCCTCCTCCTCCTCCTCCTCCTCCTCCTCCTATGTCAGCATCCCTTCTCTCTCTGCTCCCCATGGTAATTAAACCTCCGTGCTTATGTGCACAAAACCAACATCTCTGTTGTCTTGTTTTTCTCAAACTACCAATTACTATAAAACATAACTGAAAACGTCTGGGGTGTATGTGATAATCAAAACCAACTTATAGTGTTATCATATCTGGACACTAATCATACTGTGACCATCTTATCAAATGTTTTTTCATACACAATTGTCTTAACAAAAAAATTTTCATGATGTTTTCTTGAAGTTCAGTCAGATTTCAGACGATTTCTACTCTCCCCTTGGTTAGGATCGACAGTATGTCAGTAAGCGCAACAGATGATCAACTTGATTTTTTTTTTAGCCAAAGCAAAATAAAATCCTAAATTTTATAGAAATACAACTGCATCAGGTTACACTGTATAACATAAAGCAGCACACAAACCACTTGATCTTTATCAGACACCGTGAAAACATATTTTGTAATCATTTTATTTTATGTAAAGATAATACAATATTTGGAAGTTTCACATATTAAAGGTCAGTTTCCCCCTTTAGGCCTCTCCAGGATTCCTTTTATTCATTTGACACTTTCATGGAGAAAAATCCGTCAGAGGAGACTTTAGATGAAATCTTAACATCCAGAAATATTCTTGTGTCGCTGATGACCACTTGCCTGAGTCGTCATCTAGTAACCATTTCTGAATAATTTGTCCTTTCATCAAAAGTCCCCTCGCTATGGCCTTTAGCTCATCTTATTCAGTGTTGCTGAATCCTAAAGGGATTTACTTTCAAGTTTTATAGCCCCTTTAAATGACCTTTTTTTCTCAAAGTTGCTTCGCTGTACTTGAGTGTGATTATGACACCATAATGGCACCATTAGACACTTGTGTCTTCTTGCTGTCAATAAAGGGGTACATGCACTTGTCGGACCCCATGAAACGATACGTAACCACATTGGATTCCCATGGCAACAACCTGAAAAAGAAAGTGAGCAGTAAAACCTGGCAAATAAACAAAGTACTGGCAAACAGTTATTTCAAAATGTTTTTTAAAAGGTACGTACGCTCTGCTGAGGAAAGGCAGGTACGTGAGGCGGGGGATGCACACTAAAGGTTGATCTATCAGGATGGCGTTCATCGCCTGCTCGACACAGTACTGGGGGTCCAGAGGAGGGAGTATCAGCTCCACCTCTTCCCTGTAAGTTACACCAAATTCACTGTCATTTTTGTTTTTATGCAGTGTTTTGAATAGGCTCAGGTATAGGCAGTCACTTTAAATGGCTGGACACAAACACCTGAACGAACGTTGACAGGATATTTATAGATCAATCATAAGCCAGTAATGAACACTTGGAGTATTTTGATGACATACCTGATCTTGCAGCCTTCAAACATGCCCGTGTCCACGATGTAGGGACACACTAGAGTAGTCTTCACTCCTTCAATGTCCTCAGCGAGCAGCTCGTGGGCCAATGATTCATGGAAACCCACTGCAGCAAACTTGCTTGCACAATAGTCCTGTCTCAGGCAAAAACATTGAAACTTGTCAAATGTGTCTTTACAGATAGGCCTATTGAATGTTTGCAACAGAAAACTCCCCAGACCTTATGACGACTGATTCTGAGATACTTTATTTGTTTTAGAAACTTTTTGGATCGGTGGGAACTGGTAAGTAATAGATGTCCTCATATAGAGACTTGTTAATTTTTAATGATACCAACGGTTCATTCTGTTGCTTGAATAGGACCGTCCACATACAAAATTGCAAACGATTCCACCTATCTTCAGTGTTTTTGTTTTGTTTTCCTTCACGTCACAGGTGTCTTCTACTTGTACTGAGCAGTCCCTCTGCTCTTCAGAGAAAATATTCTGGAAAAATACTCCAGGCAAGAAAACAAAATTAAAATGTGTTGTTTTCTTGTAAGCCTTCTGTCTTTTTTAATCTTCTACAATATTTTAAAACACATACAGTACACATTAGAACTAAGCTAAGGTGATGTGTTACCGTGACAACAAAATTGTCACTTTGGAGTGCCTTATCAACCTTGAAATGTTAACAATCAAAAAGTGATGTTTCAACTATAAAGTCTGATTAGTTGTTATGCCCTGTCTGATTTGATCTTGGGGTCCGCTGTACAAATGCTGTACAGTATATTTACTTAGCAGAGCTTCAGAGGAAGCAGTGTTTTGCTCTCCCTTGATGTCACAAAAAGGGCCACCGATTTAGACAATTTAGGATATGTTAACTGTAATAAAGCTTAGTGTTTTGGGGATGTTTGTCTCTCTTGGGTTCACCTCGACACAAGCAGTGCTGAAAAGACCGAGGACGCTGGCGATGGTCACAATGTGTCCGTGATTCTGGGCCTTCATCTGAGGAAGGAAGGCCTTCACTGTCTGAGGTTAACACATAAACACACATAAAAAAAAACATAGATCAATACACACGTCATACTGCTGTGTTGAAGCAGCTTAATATGACAACAGAAATAGCACTGTTGATGCTGGTAGTTCCTTGAATCTTGCTCAATGTGAAGGAGGCTTATGTTGCACAAGTGGCTTCATATTAAGAGGATTTCTGTGGGAATCCTTCAGTCCGTAGTGTGAAGGGGATAAAGCTATTGACGCATTGCATTTAACATGTCATGTGTGCACAATAACATGCTCTGTACAGGTGCTGATGTTGAAGATTATGTATTGTGAAATTTAAAAGTACATTTACAGTCTGTGCTGAATCATTGTATGTGCTTGACTTAAGCCACCAAGAGCAGTAAGTGCAGATTTGGAATGAAAAAGTGAAATATTCTTTAATTATAAATGCACAAAAAGTTGAAAAAGAGTCGAATATTATGATTTATTACTCATAGATATGATTGGCTATAAGTGGCCTCAGAATCAAAATATGAGCCATGACAACAAACAGATGGATTTGTTGGTGAATAATACACTATAGCGTGTCACATCAGCTGAGACTAAATGAAAGTTTAAAAAAAAAACACAATTGGGAAGGAAAAAAATGGTACGTTAACATTTCTAGTGCAAGATAAGAGGTTTTATCCCAAGTCCTGAGTTAAAAAAAACACAAAAAACAGATACAGTTCTAGTAGGTTCTCTTAACTGTCTATATTTTACCATGAATAAGTCATTGGTTGCTGGATTTCCTCTGTGATCGTTCTAGATGCTTGCTTGTGTTTTACTTACTTTCTGACGTACGTCACTTTGGATACAACCGCCTGCTAAATGAATTGATCTTTTTTGGTAAATTTTACCACATTTCATATCGACCAAACAGTTCTCACCCAGAAGAGGGCGTGGCAGTTGACCTTCATGGTCCTCTCCATCAGCTCATCAGGACAGTCTAACATGCGCTCACCGGCCACCACTCCAGCGTTGTTCACCAGTATCGTAACATCTCGTCCCAGGTCCTTTCTCACCAGGTCTGCGTTTCGATACACATCTTCCCTATTGGTAACATCCACCGAGTAGGTGTACGCTTTACCCCCTTTCTCCCTCACCAGCTTGGCTGTCTGCTCATTGGCACTGCTGTTGATGTCCCACAGCACCACCTCTGCCCCGTGTTTGGTGAATTCCTGAGCAAAGAGACGACCCAGGCCACCACCAGACCCGGTGATCAGCACCAGCTCGCCATCGATGGGTTTGGTGCGAGGGCGCAGGACGACCCGTACAGAGTTACGCAAGATGAAGTAAATCACATCCAGCAGCATCATCTGCAGGTCCATTAGAAAAATCATGTTGACTTGTGAAACTGCAGATGGCCTTAATTGTCAGAACAAATATCTAACCTCACACAGGATGAAGGTGTGTGTCTCACTGTCTTACTAAGTGATGGACTGTGTGAGGATGCAGACAGCCAAGCTGGTGTATCCCTCCCTCTGTGACTCTCAGACTCCATCCCTGGTCTATTTAAACACTCTCCTCCCAGATTAGAGGAAAAACCTTGAGCCCCTCATAAACCCACTTCTCTTTTAAGTAGTCATTGTATACACTTTCACAAACACTGAGGAAAATAACATGTGCCACACAGCCTTACTCGGGCTTTAAGTTTTTACAAGTGTCAGGGTGTTAGAGGGACATAAGTTCACAGTTGAGCATACTGTACACGTGAAAGGCTTAAAGTGCATTAACACAGATGCACATAAACAGGTTACATATTCATATACACAACTAGTTGATTTATTCTGTGTTATTGTCTAAGCTTGTCTCCAAAGCTTCTCAGTGGAAGTAGAGGGCAGATAACAGAATAAAACTACATATAATACATATATAGCTGTTTTAGTCTACAATTCATTCATTAAAATTCATTATCATTTTGAATACCTTGAAACACTCATTATCAGTTCATAAATCAATAATGATCTACAGTATATATGGTCCAAACCTCTCTGGTGTTTATCTCTTGTGAATAATGGAGGATTTTGGATGTTAAAGAATTCCATTGAAACGCTCAAAGCTGACACAAAAAATAGGTTGTAAAACCTGAGAATAAAAGCTTATACTTCTAATGATTACTTTGTAAACTTACAGTAGCTCATCATATACATTTACATCAGCAGAGGTGCAGTTTCAGCTAAGTGATGGTACTATAAATTATGGTTTAGTGTTCAGCAAAGGGGCACAATTAAACAAAGAGTGTGGGTCCCGGTTGTATGCCATATAGCAGTCACAGTAACATGAAAGTAGAAAATAAGAAGATTAAGCTTGTGTGGACTGTAAATCTCAGCATTCTGACTTATGTTGCAAAAGGGCTGCTTTTATGTGTTACGTTTTTGTTTGAACACTGCCAGCCTTGTTTTTTTCCCTACATGTTGGCATGTGAGCCACATGCAGAGAATCACTTGTTGCTTTTTTTTTTTTTTTAACCCACGATGTACGTTTCAATTTTCTGCAAATGATTTTTCAGACCTTCGAGGCAGTTGGTAAGTTTTTATTTTTCAACAGTTCACCTAATTTGGATTGTTATGAACCTTTGACATCTTAGTTGTGCTTGTGAACACACACTTTTACGACTGGGCATAATATCTAAACTGTTAAACTGAAACAAGTAAAATAAAATGTAAGTCTAAACTTACCTTTTAAATGGTTGTGTGCAACAGTTGACAAAATTGAAACAAGATTGAAAGATTGTTTTTAACGATTCAAATTTTGCTTTTAAAATAATTACACAAATATTACGATTTAAATACATTTTAAATGCTTTAAAAAATGCTTTTAAAAAATGTATAAATATTTACAAACATTTAACTTTTATTTTTAAGTGCAAAAATTGAATTCAATGTTCACACAAATATAAGATTTAAAGACATTTAGCCTGTTGGTTTTTAACAGTGCAAAACATGCTTTAAAATGTATAAATATTATAGCTTAAAATATATTTTAAGAGTTTTTTAACAGAGCAAAGAAAATGCTTTTAAAATATGTATAAACATTGACAAACATTTTACTTTAGTTTTCAACATTTAGAGTGAAAAGTGTGTATTCACTTGTGCTTGTGAACACACTTTTCCAACTGGGCATAATATCTAAACCGTTACAAAAGAAACAAATAAAATAAATTGTCTGAAAGTCTAAATGTACCTCTTGAATCATTGTGTGAAGTAACTCTCCTCCAGCAACACACCTCCAAAACCCTATCCACCCACATTCGCTCAAAGATCAATACATTGAGCACACAGAATAACCCATTGTCAGCACCATTTAGAGCAGGTGGTTGAAAAAAAAAAGTCCTTTGATTGAATAGCAAAATGCCATGGTATGCATTGTAAGCAAGTTAATGTTAGCACACTGTTAACTGATAGCTTCACATTGAACATAAATTGACACAGAATGATCGATATCTAAACACACTTACCTAACATCTGAATAAGCAGCAAGTCTGTTATTCTTATTTTCTCCAGTTCTTGACTAAAACAACTTTAAATGCAAGACCGTCCCAAGACTGCAAATGTTGAGTAACAACAGCAGAGAATGGAGTTGTTATAACTGAACACTGGCATGCAGTGAGCTTAGATTGTTTGCCAGCACGTTTCCCTGTTGAATGTTTCTTAAGAATGATAGATTTTTACTGTTTCTGGATTGTTGTTTTTTTTTTTTTTTTTAGATTTTATTGAATGTGCTTAACATTTCAGCCACAATCCACATTCACAACTTGCAGTAGCTTGAAAAATACACTTTATCCTTACAGCTCTTTCATAACAAAACACTTGTTTTTAGAGAACTGCTTTATAATGTTTATTTTTATAACAAAACTGGATTATAAGGTTGATAAAATGATAAATGCACTGATGACCATTTACATTATTTTATCAGTAAAAGGTAAAATAGGTCAAAGTCTGTACATTACTCTTTGTAGACATAAACAAAGGCCACAGAGAGGGAAAGAAACCACAATCATTATGGTGATGCCTTTTTAATGTTTAAAATTATTCACATTTCTCTTGCTTGTTTTTTTTTTAGCTTCAACATTTTGAGCTGAAAAAGTTGGTTGGCCTCTTCTCTCTCTGTTCATATAACAGTCACTGGACACACACAGTGGAGGAATACTGGGAATCTTCGTTTAAGTGGAGGCCTACACTGTCCGAACGGTTGTTGTTCTTTTGCATGAATAACCTCGGCCATAGCAGTTTCATTAATCCACTCTTTCACATGTTGAGGCACACACAGGCCTGGGAAGCTGCCTGCTCCTCCAACTGAGCAGAAAGAGGGAGAAAGAGGGAGTGAGAGAATTAGATATGCTTTGCTGTTGTTTTGTATAGTGACACATTTTGACTTTTGATCGTTGTCTCCACATTTTTTTCATGAATGATTAGTGAAAATGTTGAAGACTGTGAAAATTGAACCGTAAAGATGAAAACCTTCTTTTATATTCTGTCTTTGTTTCTCTATACAGGCATTTTACAGTAAGATTCAACAAGAAATAAGTCCAAAATTAAGTTTATTACACCTCATCAGCTAGAATACTATGTTTGATACATCTGATAACTGCTTAATTGAAGGAAAAGCATTTTATCTTGACAGTGAAATCATTCCTTTACCTTTAGTGGTGAACTGTTCCTTTAAGAGATGCAGCGTTGACACATGGATCATTTCCGACCCAACGAGCAGTTTGACCTCACTGACCACAGCCTAGGGTTCATTATCATACTTCTGAGGACTTCAACAGTTCAGCATTTGTAAACACAAAGACTGTAAAGTAACTTTATACAGCTGAATTTATCTTGCTGGAGTGCATGAGGTCCAGTCCTTCGTGATGACAGTGTGCAGGAGCAGCAGCTCTGTCATTTGGCTTTTTCTCGCAGTGGTTTGCTCCCTGGTGGCTCCGGGTCAGTCAGGCTGTCGGGATGCTGGTCTGTGCTGCACCGGCCGGGACCCGTCCTGTGTCAGTAGAGGATGGAAGTCTGACCGCTCCTACGGTACCTGCTACTGCGACCAGGCCTGTGTGTCCACACTGGACTGCTGCCACGACTATGACACAGCATGCCCAGGCGAGTTTAAGTTTGAGTTCACAAAAACTTTGAGTTTGTGACGTTGTAAACTCCTGTCCTTTTCAATAGGTCTATAATTTGCTGAAAGTTAGCCATAGATTGTTACAGAAGTTTTGTTCAGAGTTTGTCACCCATGTGAAGAAAGGCATTATCTCATTGGCTTACTTCTGTAAAATAAATGGTAAATTGCCAGGAATGATATTGTAATTTTACTTCTTTTTCTTTTTTTCTTTTTTTTTTTAAAGATAGTAAAACTTATTCAACAGGAGGCCCCACTGATGTATTCCTGTCCTGACAACTTAATCTGTATCATTGATCCAGTGAAGCCTTTGCAACATTACATGCAAAGCACGTTACTGCTTTCTGAATTGAGTCTTGAGTTGTAGACCAATTAACATTATCAAGGGATTTATTTGGATGCAGATTCCCCCCCCCCCCCCCTCAGTTATTTGAGCTCTTTATCCCTCTCACCCTCAGCTGTGTCCTGTGTGGTGAGTGAATGGACGCAGTGGTCCGGATGTGCTGAGCCGTGCAAGGCCACAGTCCGCAGGAGGGTCAGGACCATCGTACAGGAACCGCGCAATGCAGGCCAACCCTGTCCCCACCTGGAGGAACATGCTGGCTGTGCAGAGTACTGGACTCACAAAGGACACTGCCATAACTCACTAGGTGAATCTAACTGGATCCTTCTACAGGCCATTGTGGTTCACATTGTTCAAGATCTGAGATAATTACTTTATATGTGATCCACTTATATATTACGTTTTAAGTGGACCACTTTAGATTAGAGGTTTATTGCTCGGACAAACTGTCACGTCCTGACCTATAGCTGTGACAAAGCATCCTATATCACCCATTCTTGAGAATTTGGACAAATAATGTCCCAGGCAAAGAAGCTTAAAAATATCACTTATGAACACGTTTAAAAAAAGAAAGAAATTATCTTCTTAAAATAAAACAAACAGGCAGGTTAATACTGAAAGTTAAACAATTTAAAACTTAAACTATATCAAATTGTGGCAAAAGCATTCAAAATCTTAAAACTATGATACCTACTGATACAATAGGTGATCACAAAGTCATCTACATTTAAGAAATCTTTTTTCATATGAACATTTTGACCTGTTAAAGTTGTGTCCCAGATTTTAGTCAACTCTGTCCGACATTTACAACATAAAATAATCTGTCATAAAAAGAGGTTTGCTAAAATTAAAAGGTCCTCTATCTTAATTCCCAGTTTCAAAATGCTGTTGGGGGAAATGCTGTTCAAACATCGTTAAGCTTTCTATTTTTTGAGAAATTCATTAAATGATATTGCTGTGTCTCAACTACACCAGGTCAGCTCCATCCTTTAAAATCAGAACTGAATAAGGTTTATGGTTTATTAATCTGTGTTTTGGTTAGCATTGAGAGAACACGAAACAAAATGGGAACTCACCACAGATATGATGTTGAATAAAAAAATATAACATTTTGTCAACTCTGTAAGACGTCAACAGACATTTCATCTGACAGGTGTGATGTAACAACATTTTCTTTATTAATTTAATACTTAATTTTTTGTAAGTTTATTTAATTATTTACCTCGATAAATTAATTTATACGTGACATTAAGTTATTTTGATACCATTACTAAATTAATGAATGCATAATTTAAAGTCTTTAAATAATGTCAACTTCTTAATTGATTTGTGACCTCTGTCAGGTATTTATTTGTTGAATGAAAAGAAACCAAACTTTTGAATTACACAAGTTATGAAATATTCTTGTTTTTAATCAAATTAAAAATAGTACATTCAACTTTTCTTTGATGTTTTATTTTGAAACATTGAAACTATTTGTTCGTCTGACAGAGTTTACAAAAGTCCTCAGCTGCAGAAAATGGTATTTTAGGAAAAATAAATCACTGGGAGGTTGGCCCATTATAGGGTTTAATAGCCAAGGCTTTGATCTTTTAAAATATAATTTCTCAGCATAAGCAAAGGGAAACATAAATGTAAACAGAAAAAAATTATTTTGTCCCATGGACCCATCCCATGGATGAACTGCCACCTTTTCTCTTTGTCATTAACAGATTGAATGACTGTCACTTATAAGATGATGCATTAAAAAAGAGATTACGATTAAGCAGCTTTTTGAACTTCAGTTCACTCCAGGAAATCATCAGAATTTTGATGGCATATACTGAACTCACATACTATATAACATACAATTTATGGTCACATGTAATGTTCTTATCATGGTTGTTGTTCTCTCTGCAGTCCCAGCTCTCATTACCAGCGGTGGCTATGGCAACGCCAGGAAGAAAAGAGACATCCCTGACAGCAGTGCCATTATAGGGTAACACATTCTTGAAGTGCAGAAACATGTCAGATCACAGCTATTTTGTCTTCCCTTTAGGTTTTTTTTAACTTCAGTCTCAGTTTGGTTTGTATATTTAATGGTTGACCATGTGTGTGTTTGTGTGAGACAGGTACTGTGTCCAGTTTCAGTTGACCACTCTGACGAAAGGGTGCCAGCAAAGTGTAGACCCGCACACACAGTGGATGCAGAACCTCAGGGAGGGGCACCGTGTGTGTGTTGAGTGCCAGCCGCCCGCTCTCGCTGCTGGACAGACACACTGTGCGGGAGATGGAGTGATAGAGGAAGAGAGCGGGTATATATCTGTTATATCACATATCACTGCTTGCTTTTTTTCACAGTTTAAAAAAAGATGTGAGAAAAACTATCCAAGTATCCTATAATAATCTACAAAATAAGCATACTACATATGAGTGTACATGTAATAAAATATTCTGTTGTGTTGAGAGATATAAAGTCATTTTTTGATTCTCCATAGCACTGGTTCCCAACCAGGGTCTGTAAGGAAAAAAAACAAGAAGCTCTGATCTAGAGATAATTCCCATATCTATGCTCTTAATACGAAGCTGTAGCATGTTTTACCTCTTTAAAACAGAACCAGGCTAGCTTTTTTCTTTTCTCAGTTTTTGCTAAACTAAGCTAAGCTAAACAGCTGCTCAAGGCAAATTGCATTTTTTCCGTTAACTGTTGTGTGCATCTCCTCCTTGAACTCATACAGTAGCCATAATGAGAATATCTTGCTTCTTTTTGTAACTGTTGAGCAGTCCATGTTTACAGGTGTCCCTTCATGCTGCCCTTTGGATTTTTGTGTGTTAATTATCAAAATCTTCGAGTACAGTGCCTCTAACCAAAACGTATTGTGTGCGTCTATGTTGTCAAACAAATGTGATGAATGCATGACATTCCCTATGAAACAATTGATTTGGAATATTGAGCTTACACTGTTTACATTCACATTTACACACAAGCGGCTACAAGCATTGTGTGTCTTGAATGTGAATAGTAACAGCATGGACTACCTCTAGATGGCAACATTGCATAATGCTTGGTTTTCAAAGAAATCCAACTCCTTCTTTCCTCCCTTCTTCTTGCAGGAGATGGTCTCTCCAGTGGCAGGCGGTGGGAAACCCTCGATGCAGGGGAGCGTGGAGGCGTGTGGGGAGGCTGGAGGCGTGCTCCTGTCCAACAGCCCACAGCTTCCTTTTCATCTAACCTCCTCCCTTCTGTAAGCCTCCCTCCTGCACATATTGACTCTGACACGAGTACAAAGAACAACCTGCCTGCATGGGTTCATAACAGCCAGAATTACAAACCTGTCCAGTTTAATGAGGCTGAATGTATGCTGAGGAGTCACAAACTCACGATACATCCAACCTATTGTCACACCGTACAACAAAAAAATCATTGGAATAATTTGCATTAAAAAAGCTGATAATAAAATGACAGCCAGAAATTCCTAAGCAAAATGTAAAGTGATCTGGTTTATTTAATTTTGGGTCATCCAAGGGAAATTTTGCTTTCATAAGAAATAGAAATATCTTGAGACATTGAGACACTTTTTTTTTACATGACAAGTACTGGCTCTACTGGTGTAAATCACAACCAGTCACAATGTCAAAGTTACAACATGCACTGAACAACAGAACAGTTATACAGAAACAATAGCATAGAAAGTCAACAGGTAAAAATGAGTTTGTTTTTTTGTTTGTTTGTTTTCTTTTTCTTTTTTTCTTTTTTTTTACAAAACAGACAGCCTCGGGACCTACAAACAACATTGTATAAGAGCTGGCTATAGGGTCGTTCAAATGTCTTTTTTCAATTTCCCTGGAAACAGTGTACTTTAGAAAGACTGATGGCTTAGGCAAGGTTGGGGTCAATTCCACTGAGAGCTTAAAACGTAGAAAAAATATAGTTTGTTACTAATTGGTACTAGTTTTAATTCATCTCATGCTATGATACTTGTACCTTTTATAGTATCTTGTGTGATGTGTAGTTATTCCATCTACGCATCCTGAATGGACCCCAACCCTATAATACAGTATTAGATTCAGAAATTGTGAAAGGGCTACTTGCTAATGCAGTTGTTCTCACTGGGTTTTGGAAACTACCACATTCTTCTTAAAGGGAGTTCTGTGGGGTTACACCAAAAATAAAATATACTTCAGCATCTTTGAGGATAAATTTTAACAGCCAGCACAACTATAAATTCTATTTTAGGTTTCAGCTATGTATTTACTGTACAGATGGGAGTCGTGTAGTACAAATGTTTTAGAATCTTTGCTCTTTAACTTGAATTGTATCAATAAAAGAGAAACATACAAAGCCACTTTGATTGCTGTTCTGCATGAAGCATGATGGTTTAGTCCTTTTGATTTACATCATGTCTGCTCTGTGTGATATGAAAACCTCTTTTTCACACATGTTTCTTTTAAATTGAAGATGGGGATGAGTTAGGTACCAAAACAAAAAAATAAATAAAGATGATTTGAACTCATAAAGTCTTTTTGTATTGTGGTAGATTTGTGTCACAGTACAAAAGTCCAGATATCAAATCTCAATTTTAAGCTTGATGTTTCTTTAACTTTACTGTATACTTACTTGTATAAGGATTGTTACACTTGTGTTACGTTTGGCTAATATTAGCCCATAGTAAATCTCAGTTTTAACAATAGTGCTTGCTGCCTACTCATGGATTATTGATTGTCATCTTTGCGGAGAGATATTTCAGTGAAAATGGTCCCTGACAACCATAATATATATTTAACTGAGAGTATACTTTGTGAGAGATTGTGTAAGCTATATGAACATTTTGATGTTGAATGATTCAACTTAATGATCTAGTTTTTAGAAATTGTACTAAACGGGCCGGACTGGACTTACAATGTTTTCTTCAAGTCTTTAGAAAATACATTGACATCTCTGTGGATATTTACTGTAGATATTACAGGGTAAAATATCTTAAAATGTTGGGCATGCATTAGCTTTGACTCTTCATGACATAAAGATATATATAAAATGAAACAAATCAGGAACTAACACTGGACTGCAGGCCTTTAAACCAACTGATTGTTCTATTTGACACTTACAATGTCTGATAATGAAAGGATGATAAAAACAAGGGATGGACAAAGCTAGCATGTTCCTTATACTCTCAATTTATAAACAGATCTTTGCCACTTATATGTCCTTCTGGGATATGAAGATTCACACAAGTTTATTGTGAGAAGAATGAATTAACGACTACAATCGGCCATTGAAAATAGGTATCTGAAAGAGAGTGCCCATCTGTAGCCTTATTGTTTGGAAGCAGCAGTAAATTATCAAAAGCTAGGATATGTTTTATTAATTCCAATAATTTCATTTTTGGATTTCATCAAACGGCTCTTAACTTTGATAACTTTGTATATGTTTCAAAATGCACGTCAGTGTGATGTTTTTCTATTAGTGCTGTAATTGTGCAACAGAGAAAAGGCATCAGAAATGTCTCTTGAATTCAGAATAGAAAGTACTGTTGTTGTTCCTAACGTATGGAGAAGCTGAGACGATGGTGCGGCTTAAAATTAACTTGTCAACAGCTCAAACCATCCATCTGTCTTATTATGTGTGCTAAAAAACATACATTAAATGTTCATTCTGTCCCTTTCCTTGCAGCTGCCTTTCAAACATTTAACACGTGCGAAAGTTATGTTTCCCCCAGATGTTTAGAGTTCCCTGCTGCAGGTAGAAATATGGAGCGCACAGAAGTAGGAGTTTCCTGACGTGCATACATTCATGAAACTGTTTAGTTTTCTCTATTTAGCTGCAGCCAAAATGCTCTAATGCCCTGGATTTGCAGCACACACATACAGTCACACACACGGTTCCCTCTGCCTCTCACAGTCATTGCTATTCCTTTCACACCTCTGTTCCTCTCACTATGGAACAGCAATATGAAATGGTTCAACTCTGGGATTAAAACAGAAAATGTAATCAGGGTTTGTGTGACTCTCAAACGTAAAAGCAAAAACAAAGTGTGCTGATAACCTATTGTTGACTCTCAAATTGAATTTATATTTTGTGAGGGAAAGCTTTGATAATTGAGCCAGTTGTCTTTGAGAATGTGTTTTGTTGGCAATGGCAGTGATGTTTTCTTCACTAGTAGAACATACCTGCTCTTGGATTACATAAAGGCAGTACAAACATGCTGTAGAATGTAAGCTCGAAAACGTCTTATTTGATTTAGAGGGCTTATGAATTCTTCATACGGATTCATCTTGTGTTAGCAAGGTTTTTATGGATGTTGATCTTGATATACAATCTAGTTTTCCTTTTCAAGTTTTCAAGGTATCATGACAAAGACCTTCAGGTGATATAACACTTAAGTCCTTCTATATTCTGCATTAAGCATTTGGTCAGTCTTGAAATGTGCTGTTTTAATGCTGGAACATGGATCTAAGTTGTTGTGTAAAACGGTTTTATCTGCTCTGCAGCAATGTAAACAGATAAAAGAGAATGCATCAATGTAATTGTACTGTTTATGGAATGCTACAGAGATTTTAAAACATACAACAGAACAATGTACAAGCTCTTACACAGTATTCATAAATATGCACAGTGAGGAGTGGCTCTGCTAACTCGTGACTACTGTGCATACCTGTCACTTTATGGGTCCATGCCAGTTTGTGTGTGTGTTCTATATGTGTTTAACTTATGTTACATGCGACTAGACCTTCACACTCAAATGAACAAATGGTTGCTTAGCTGCTGCCAGCCTCTGAGAAAAGCTGCTGTCTCCATGGAAACTAAGTGTATACTGTATATGAAGCCTGAAGATGGTCTCCCGTACCTGCATGAATCTTAAGTGGGAGTGTGTGTGCTCATGCATGGGTTAAATTTGGGCATTTACAACTAAATTGTGGTAAATCTGACCTAGTTATGTATATCCAGTTTTGTGCCAGTTTGTTTTGACATTAAAGAAAAAGAACAAAGATGGAAAACGTTGCAGCTTTCAGTACCAAATACATGCATATTCTCATATTGTGAGTGTTATCTCTTTGGCTGCTTTAATGTTGGTTAAATGAGAACCAATGAATGCTGAGATCTGCTACCAAACTTGTGTTTTTTGTGTGTTATAATTTGTGTTAAATGTAAATATACGAGAGAATACTTAAAGTTTAATTTTTAGTGTCTCATGTTTATGTACGTTGATTTGTTGGTTGTATGCATGCTTTATAAATGCACCCTTAATGCAGCAATCCAGTTTGTAATCTGGCTGTTGTATAAGCCCATATCAAAAAATCTTGGTCCCCTACCGTCCTTTATAAAATGATACTGAGGTGCTAAGACAATATTCAATGATAGATTTTAAAGTGTCAACCATTCTCACCATTACATGATAACATAAGGAATAACACAATACTTTTGAAGAACATTCATTGTAATAGGTAATGTGCTGGATCCCCACTATAATTGCAGCCTCTGTGCCACAACATTGGCCCTTTTGCAGGATCTTTACATGAGATTATGACACAGCAGACTAGCAAATCACACATTTCTAGCTTTCTTTTTTCAATAGAAAAATAAATAAGGTGTGACAATCTCAAGAATGGGGAATACATGAATTAACATTTGTTCATCCATCAACATTCACACTAACTAACATACATGCACACATAAACTTTGATGCAGGCATGCACACTCCTGCAAATGTTAATGACTAAGGCCAGTTTGGGGAATGGAGGGCACAAGTAGCTTATAGGCTTCTATAGGTCCTCTCCTATATCTCCAGGACTACAAAATGAACTGGGATTCTGTAATAGGATAGTGGGTAGCTGGGAAATGTTTCCCTGGAGAATATAGAGATAACCACTAGCTGATACAACCATCATTGAGATGTGTTAAACCTTTTATAACCACAACTTTTTACTGATCATGGTGATCTCTGAGCCAACAGATTTGCTGGGTGTGCTTTTTTGTATTGTGAGTATATAGTACAGCCTGTAGGAATTAGATGAAAGAGGGGCAGTGACATTCTCCAATTTATAGTGTTTTTCTCCCAGAGTATTCAGTCATGTTCATCCTGAGCTTGGTGCCTGATGGCATGCTCAGGTAAGTTGTAACTTGATTTGTTTCCTACAGACTCTTTGTCTATTCTGCTTCCTTTTGTCTGCAGCCTACTGAGTGTGTTTAGTACATATGCTATCTCCATCACAAACCTTCTGGACCCTGCTTCCTGTTTATGTCGGCTTCATTTTAACCTCAGAGGCCTTTATCCAAAGTATTTTGACGTCCTCTCTCAGCCTTTGGCCTACGCGCCACCTCCGACCCTACGTGATTCTCATGAGCCACTCCGCGAACCCCTTCAATGGGGAACAGGCAATTCTGGCCCAACATTTTTTGGGCTGCTTCTAAATGGTTGATCCCTTTCTGGTAATTGATGTTGATGCTTCGTTTTGGACTTGAACCAGCCAAAAGACGCTCTGAGGGACTGGTGTCAGCGACATCGCGAAGATGCTCATCGTCATCTGTATCGGCGTCTATATATTTACTGATGGAGGAGTCGTGGAAAGTAAAGACAGTTGGGGCTAGGGAAGCGCTTTCTGGAGATTTTGGTGGTGTTCTGCTGCTGGCAGTGGTGTAGATAGAGACTTCAGGGCTTAACAGAGAGTGATCTGACAGGACTGAGCTGTCTGACAGTGGGGACAAGCCTGACTCCCCTTCACTACGATAGCTCACTTTGGGGACAAGACTTTTTGAGGAGTTGCCAGAAAAGAAGAATTTCCGTGCATTTTCAGTGTATGAAGGCTTTGCAACAGGCAAAGGATTCAGCATGCGGTCATGCTCCCCTGTGGTTTGCCGTCCTGTTTTTGTAGATAACCGGTTGCTTTCCTGAGCACCATGGTCCATTGCAGGACTATGGGTGAAGCGTGGGTTCTCCTGGAAGTCTGTTGCACAGCTGATGTAGCTGTCAATGCTAGACAAGCTTTTCATGTCCCCTACCCCTTCTCGGGTTCCTAACACAGGTGCTCCATGATCTTGAATGGCTCCAAGCTCTATTTCATCCCTGTTTTTGCCAAGTCTGGAGCCCCTGTCTTTAGCATTGAGATTTGGTTGGGATTGTGTCTTAGCCATCTGGTTGTACATCTCCTCTAGCTTCTGAACATTAAGCCTCTGGGGACTGGTAGGTCGGGCCTTACTAGGAGAGCCTAACTCCTGGGCATTGAAGGATCGGTTTGAGCTCGTCTCTGATGCTGTCCCCTTTGGGGTCCATTTCCAATGACTTGGGGAGAGGTGGTTGTCATTAGGCCTTTCACTCTTCTCTACTACTACATCCACCAATTCTGCACTACGAGCAAATGCTTCTTTCAAGTTCATGGAAACAATGCTACCATTTCTCTTTGCCCTCTCCAGGGCTTCCCTTCTTTTAAGTGCTTTTTCCTGCCTCTTTTGCTCCTTGTAGAATTCCGAAAAGTTATTTACAATTATAGGAATAGGTAGAGCAATCACCAGTACTCCAGCTATGCAGCATAAACCTCCTACTATCTTTCCCAGAAGAGTTTTTGGGTAGATGTCTCCATAGCCTACTGTTGTCATCGTAATAGTTGCCCACCAGAAAGAAGCAGGGATGCTTTTGAACTTTGTGTCCTCCTCATCTTTCTCTGCAAAGAACACTAGACTGGAGAAGATCATGATGCCCATGGCTAAGAAAAGAATGAGCAGGCCCAGCTCATTGTAACTCCTCCTGAGAGTGAAGCCCAAAGACTGAAGACCTGTGGAGTGACGGGCCAGTTTAAGAATACGGAGAATACGCATAATTCTAAAAATCTGAACTACCCGCCGAACATTCTGAAATTGTAGCACACTCTTGTTAGATTCTGTCAAGAAGATGGTGACGTAATATGGCAGGATGGCCAACAGGTCAATGACATTCAGAGGACCTTTGAAGAATTTCCATTTGTTTGGTGAGGAGAGGAAACGAAGCAGGTACTCCATGGTGAACCAGGCAATACATACTGCTTCCACATGTGCCAGTTGTGGATTGTCTGTGGACTGGCCGAACTCATCTGTGTCCTGAAGCTCTGGAAGGGTGTTCAGGGACAAGGCAATGGTAGATAGCACAATGAAGAGTATAGAGATGATGGCCAGGATCTGAAAAACACATTTAATAAAAAGATGTGAGTAAAGACAGAAGGAGACTTTAATATATCAGTTGACATCTTATAAATCACAAAGTTTCCTAATAATCAGAAAATTACAACCATAGCTGGGCACGTCTTCATCCGTTAACCATTAATTGCCTGCATCAATTTTAAAGTAATTTTAAACCTAGTTGTCAATTTGAAATTTTTTTTATCAAAACCTCTGACTTTAGAGCCAATATGACCATCTCTGGTACTGGAGATACATTGCCCCTTTATTTAAAATATTTTTTTGCCATTTAAAAGGAAAACAAACAGTCTTACCAACTGTATAAAATTTATTGCAAGAAGCAGTTTTAAAACAAAAGAAATGATCTACCAAACACAAATTTGATGTTGTTTACGGAATAATAGTTTGCAGTTCCATTTTTGATTAACTGTGCGCATCTCGGATTGCAACCTAAACTGAATAGAATAAATGCATATCCTGGGCAATGTGGTTTGATTGCAGTATGAAGATGTTGTCTATAAGAATTGCAATAAACTTGAAATCTAATCAGCTCCTTAATAAATGCTGAAGTGTGTGATTGCTGAGAGCAAATGGATTGGAATGACTTTGGGCACCTTATTTATTCATGACCCACTTATCAGGCTTGTCCACATGAGTGAGTTTGCTTGAGTGGAAGATAATGTTTAGTTACCAAAAAAGCAAAGCCCAACCCCCAGGCAGAAGCTACTTATAGTACACTTTCTCCAATGTCTTCAATTGTCATTTAAGTGTATGAAATTTGTTCATAAGAAGACAATAACTGTGTTGTGTATCAAAGCTTATCACATTGTATTGTATCACATTTTATCATACTGTATCTTATCCTATTTTATGTGTCATAAGTGTCATTTGTGTCCAGGGTATGCCCCTACCAAAATGACAGTGCGTTCAATATTGCCCAATTCACATTATACACTACAGAATACTGGGAAGTCTGTCAGAAAACAGCACCCTGACAAACAAACAACAGCCAACAACCCTACTTATACACCAGCAGCCAAAAAGCAAGTAAGCACTGGTAGACTACACATTTTTTAAGCACCATGTAACATATCCCAGCTTCAACACCAGCACTCACACACAAAAAATCACAGCGCTGACTTGCAGTACACTTTTCTTGTAGTTTGAAATAATTTGAAAATGGAAAAAATATTGCAAAATAATACATGGCAACTCCATTCTCTTGCTACGTTCGACCAAAATTATACATGCACTACTAAACACGTAGTACACACAGTAATGTGTGTAAACAGACTACAGTACTCTGCAGAGCAAATGATGCAGGGATTCCCTACACAATCGTCGAGAGGAAATTAAAACAGCAGCAGCAGAAATGGGGCATTAGAAAGGGTTGTTGGATGGTTACAGACAGGGAGGGTCCTTGACAACAGCCAAAGTCTGATCCACTCCTAAGAGTAAAGGTGATGGCTAAAGAGGCAACCCTATCTACAGCCAATCAGAGTAGGAGGACACTGTTGCCATAGCGTCACGGCAGATGGGAATAATGACCCCATCTGTTTATTTTCTCCCCTCTGTACTCCCCTCCTCGTGCTCTGGAGAGAATCTATTTAAATCAAACACTTTAAGAGGAGAAAGAGGTTCTGGGACCATAGAGTGAAGGTGGAGCTGACAAGTGCTTCACAGGGATGGAGAGGCTAAGGTGTTGTGAGGAATTTAAAATTGCTGAAGGAGAAAATCATTTCTTTAAAGCGTGTAGTACGCCTTACTAGTTGTGTGAGGCTCTAAAAACAACATCTTAACCTTTTTATGAAAGCTTGGAAAAAAATATTTAGAATTTTCCTACAGCTGCAATTTACCTCAGACATCATACTCCAAATGAGAGGTTCACATGTGAGCAAAATGTAGTACCTCTGTATTGCAGGTTACATATGATGTATCTGACAATCTTTACTTCAAGACTTTTGGATTAATGGGTAAATTAAATGAAATTTGATTGTGAAAATGTGGAGGGACATTAAGCCATAAAATAAAAATCTTAATAGAAATTGGGTTAATTGCAATGAGTCAGAATAAAGGTGGAGACATGCTGCTATGAAATACAAACAAATCTTGAATCAGTAAATAGAGGGGAAAGGGATCCCTGATGAAGGCACAGCCTCTGCTGTGTAACATGATGGTTATGAGGTTGAATTCCACGAAGAAACCCTGAACTTCTTCCTGAACTTGCTCTCATCTCTACACACTCTCTCACCTGCCTGGCTTATCTTTATATCTTAATAGCATAGGTTGTATAGTGTCACAGGTACTAATTTCATCAAATGATTGCTTTGCAAAGCTAAGATAAACCTTTCAGTGCACTTGAAGGAAACCAAAAATAAACACATATCCATGAAAAGGTTGAATGGAGCCCCAGACAAGATTACAGTGGCATCAATGCAATTATAGTCTATTTATAGACTCTTAGCGGACACAAAAGCGTACCTAACAACAGAAAAAGATGTTAATGGCTGCCACACCCAAAACATTGTCCTTTTTGTCATGCAAGATAGCTGTGATGAATAGGCTATTATTACAACTAGATTACATCGACATGAAAATGAGAGTGACTCCTAGTGAATGCTTCTCGTGGCCTACTAAAGGGTTGACAAGATGAAGGGAGGGATATTTATAACTGGAGGAGAAAAGACAACATGTCTGGTAGAGATGGGGAGTGAAGAAAGCTAAAGAGAGAGAGAGAGAGGGAGCAGACTGACAGGAAATCCCACTATGTCTCTAAACAAAGCCAGATCACACTGGTTTTGTGTCTTTCATGGCACATCCTCTCCACAGACATAATAGTCTGCATAGATTCAGGACAAGGTGCCACTAGCCTTCATTACACTGTTTCAAAAGATATCTGGGACAGCATTGGTGTGAATGACAACGTAATAAAACCAGCAGAACACAAATGTCTCTTTTGGCATGATTGGCCCAGAGGGATGAGCATATCTCAATGTCAAGTGATTTTGAAGAAACTATATATATATATATATATATATATATATATATATATATATATATATATATATATATATATATACACACACCAAAAGGATATCTGCTCTCCAGTGGATTGTTCACTTGGTGCTCGGAAATAAAAATGTTCATGCTGGGTGTCTGAAATATTCTTACTATTTCTTTTGTCGACAGTCTGTTAGCAACACTTGACAGGTGTCATGTTAACCCTTGTTCACCACTAAATCTTGAATTAAAGCCTTTGGCTCTTTAGTAACTTAATGTGAAACTATGTTCAGCAGCTAAATTTGTCTGCAGTATCTTTACATTAAGTATGAAAGATACCTTTTTTTCCTGGATAAATTTTTTTTGAGCAGTGACTCAATATAACACAAGGATCAGTGAAAAGGTTTAAATCCTCTGTTGAACTGCAAGGTGACACAGGTTTCTTAGATTCATCACACAACCACACACAAGCATAGATAGGGGATAAATGCTTACCATAATATTTCAAAGTATAATACAGGAAGTGCAGAAGATTCATGAAGTAAACAAATGTCAATGCCAATGTCAAGTTTGCTTTAGCTAATGACAGCCACAGAATGTTTTTCTGTGAGTTTTGCCTTTTGTACACAGACAAACTGTTTAAGGTAACTGAAAATACCTGACAACATCTTTTGGAGGACTCCTTCAAGGGTGAAGATTTTCAGAAACGAGTCCTGGGCTTGTAACGTCACACTGTGCTCAGGTTTAACACCATTGTGTGATTCTGTCATTTTTGTTTACATGATATAAGTGCAATGGCAGGCCAAAACATGTGCTGGTGTTAGCGTTTCTAACTGGACTTTTTTTTTTTACAAGCATACACATACAGTACATACACGGTTGCTCTCCCATTATGTTACCATATGTTGACAAGCAGAAGTGACTGAATAAAAACTTTGGAAATGAAATGGGCATTGTAAAGAAATATTGAAAATGTTGGCATGTCAAGGCCATCGTTAATGACTTGGCACAGTATGAAAGCCGTAAAAGTGCGTTTTGCGTTTTTCATGTGGACAAAGATGTTTTTGAGAACTAAGTGTGTTGATAAATTAACACCTGTGTCTGGAAAAGACCTAAATCAGTAGCAACAAAAAAAAACTCTTGGTGATTTAAGTTGTAGGTGTCATGGAACTTTACAAAGTTTTTTTTTTTTTTTTTTATTTAGCCAGCCCTATTGAGGTGCAGCTCAGGTGAGTGTTATCACACTGTATTAAGTTTGGTGCCATCCCAAGTGACAGGCGAGGAAGTCCCAGACTCCCAGTGCTCCAGCTGGCACCTTTCTCATTAGCAGCAACAGGAGCAACATACTCACTGCTGTGCTACAACAGTGGAATCTCCTGTTTCTGTGAGTCCCAACTCTGTTACCTGTTAGCTTTGCCAGCAGTCACTAGGGAAACACATTCCACTGACTAATAGGCACACACAATACTTTTAATCTTCGGTCTGAGACTGAATTGAAAATATTTCAATCGTTATCTTCAAATAAGTAAGTGTGGGTCTTTTTTTAATCACTAAGATCGCAAGACTTTCTTTCTCATCATCCCTTGAGCCACATGTAATGCCACAGGGATATCATGCTACACTCCTCCAGCCTCAACTGCCAGCCACTGTCACCATGACAACCCCCTTAAAGCTCGACAGGAGGTGGCTACGTGGACCTGGTTGTGAAAAGCCAGTCTGACATAGTCTCCTTCCCTTACCCTCTCCCTTCCTCCCTCCCTCTCTGCTTCCTTCTGTCCCTGATTTGTACCTTTTCAAAGCTCACCAAGCTTTGAACTATCTGTACTGCTACAGTCTCTGATCTTTCCTCCTGTATTAGATTACTATTTGCATTTGAGATTGTTGTTTGCTGTGCCTTCTTTAGCTGCATGATATTCTATGAGCAATCAATTTCCAAAATGTTTAACCCTTTGTCAAAAGTATTAAATCCCAAAGCTTGGGTGTCAGCATTTTAACTGTCATAAGATGTGATTGCATAAAAAAGCATTTTATAACCCCAGTAATGATCTTCATTGTAATGCAGATGTCAATGTAATGTGATTGATCACACGCAGGGTTGTTCACATGAGCATTAAAATATACGGAAACATTCACACCCCTGATTCTGAATGTAGAAGGGCTCTGCCTCTCTGCCTGTGAACGAGATGGGGTTTCCATGGAGACGGGAGGAGACTGTGTCTTCCACATTTCCCCTCAGCGTGATAGCTTGAAACACACATGCACACACATACACACCCACACAAACACACACACACACACACTCCCCCCCCCCCCCCCCCACACACACACACAGTTCAGACTACAGTGGCTCAGCGTAGTCTCCCCACCCTCCATTACTTGTGCTTGTAAGTTTGAGCAGCAGTGGCTCATTTATCTTAACCTCCGACATCTTGCAGGGATGAATAAGTTGTATCTTGTGGCTCCTCGGGGGAGTTCTGCTTTCTACACAAATGCACCGGCCAGTTGGTTCAAACTTGTGACCTTTCATAATGGCTTCCCTTCCCTAACATGAAGGCATGTGTCTTATTAAAATACTGCAACTCCATCATACATTTTACAGTTAAAGTCATAATTCATCTATACATGAGTAAACACAATCTGAAAATTCATAAGGGTGATCAATTTGTGCCTTGCAGTCAACAGTGTTTACTCCAAATAGTCTCAATAAATGTGCAACTCTGTAAGAAATTCAATTTTTCTAACATTGCATAAACTGATAAGATTACTCAGATGAAATTTGAAAATATCTGCCAGCTGCTTTTTGCTAACTTCTCTTATTCAATAGGGATACGATATGATACAAAAAGGGTAGGACATGAAACAAACAATAAGATACGCTTCCTTATCCCTACATTTGTGTTGAGTTCCAGTGCTGCACACATATAACTCCCTTCACAGTAACATTGACAAAAAACAAATAAACAATATAACATTTATTTTGGGGTTATACAGAAGTCTGTATAAATTATAATTAGGAGCAAACTTTTGTCCAACTCTAACACAAAGTGCACCACAACCCCTTTCACCCTAACCCTAAACAACTGAGGCAATTTATGCCTAGACCATCCATCTCCTGAATGAATCCCACCTCATATCCTCTCCCTCTCAATTATTCATGCATTTCAGATGAAGAAGAGAATCCAGACTCTGCATCTATATTTAAACTCTGGCTGGTCCGTGGTAGCAGTATAAATAGAAGCAGTATAGGGTCTGGTCTGGCACACCAAAGTCGGCTGTTATTATCAGGATTTTCTAACCTGGAGTACGCTGCATTTAAAAGGATTGCAAGGATATGAAAGACAGCTTAGTCAGTGTTGTGTGCAGGCATTTTTATATAAGGAAATTCAACAGAACAGATAGAGTGGTGGGTTTCTGCTGTCCATTTAAAGTAAAAAAAAAAAAAAAAAAAGGAAAACATCCCACCTTACCCTAAGAAATGATGAACAGTTACAAATTGACAAAAAAAAATCACAACAGATATGCATTGTGCTTTACTGTATATTGGTAATACAAGACAAATACAAAGGCGATTGTTCAGGTATATGCTTCTATGTTGTCTAATAATTAACGTTCGATGCAGTTTACACTGTCCTGCAGTCCATGCTGGTTAATTTATTACAGAGTCACATTAAAGTCTGCAGACATCAGCACGAGAGGGAAATGTAAACACGAGAGAAGCATTGATCTGGATGGAATACTATTCACACACACACACACACCCACACACACACACACACACACACACACACACACACACACACACACACACACACACTCATCAGTGATGCTTAAATAGGAGGCAGCTGTAAGTCTCAGCATCACAGAAAATGACAGTTGCCATGGTGAAAGTAACTGTGAACTTTTAAACTTTTTGGTGATGGCGGGGAAAGGGAAAGAAAAGAGGGAGCATAACTACATTTAAAACGAGAGACAAAGACTTCAGTGGCATTCATGTGCTTTGAATACATTCTACTAACAGAGCAGGAGCAATACAAAGCAAAATTACTACTAATCCTGTACGCCAACACATGCTTACTGCAGATACTCTATCAGAGTGACATTACACATTAAGTCAAAATGTCATGGTTTATGAGAGCTCAGATCACTGGCTATTCAGTGTCAGTGCTGCTAATCCCTTTGAGTTACTGAGACTAATACAGTATAAAACCTTGTAGGTTTGGTGATTAAACAGCCTTTTGCATTTTGTTGGTTTTTTTTTACTTAACAATCCTCTGTGATATTGATTTTGCAATAGCCATCCTACCACTACTGATCACGTTATTGAAAAACACGCATGAGAATATACCCCAGCACTCAACACGAATGAGCACAATATAGATGAACAGTGTAACTTAATTACTGCAGCATGTTACAGAGGCCCCGGGCTGTACTTATGTTAATAAATGTGCAATGAGAAAAAAGTCACTAAGCCCCACCCCTTAGCTACTGTTGCTATGCTAGTCAAGCTTTCCCACCACACTTTTCAATACTGTTCATGTTATAGTACAGGATTGGAGGTGGTATATTGTATTAATTTAGACAACATCATTTTTTTAAATAATAAGAAAAACCGTAGGAAAAATCTGAAAAACAAAATTGATAAATCATTCATAAAATGTTGTGTAACAGTTGATGCAAGCATTCAACCCCTTCCTGGCTTATATTACATTAGCTGACATTAGTGTTAGCTTGTTAATAGGTTTATTTCTTTTTTCTTCCAGGTTAACTTTATGTAACTGCTAACATAATGTAAGTGAGGAAATTGTGCTTTTCTTGTATCATGTGACACTATCCAGAATATTAACCTTCAGCCATTTCCCTGCTAAGGGATTTTTATTAAGTAAGTGGCTGGATGGTAACATTAGCTGGTTCCAAACTAAAACTAATGAGTAATAGTGTTTTTCATTCATTATCATAAAATGTTCAGATTTTGAAATACTTATAACCTGGAGCAAAGCCGTAAAGCATAGCAACAGCATTTCAGATTCCCACCTTACGCATGACATCAGAGGAAGAGGGCCACTGTGGCCACTGTGCATATAGTCCATTTCATTGTCCCATAGCACTGTTTACCAAGATATCCTAACAGAGGCCTGTTTCAGAAAGCAGGTTCAACAAAACGTCAGTCTAACCCCTGAACTCTCACCTTCCGAAAAAGCCGATTTGAGTAACTCAGTCAACTCAGAGTTCACTCGGGGTTTAGCTTGTGGGTTTAGCAACAGGTGAAGTCCTCTTGAACTAGAAATTCTCATGTGGACATACAATCCATGAGTTCTTTGAGAAGAAAATGAGAACCGCTGCAGTGGCAAAGGACAGAAAAGTGTGAGAAAGAATTGCTGCTTGAGTCAGCGCTTAAGTATGAAAGTAGTCTATTCGTTTAATATAATCTCACAATAATAGTACAGGTCAGAACTGGTGGAATAGTGTTGAACTTAAAGTTTATTTTATCTAAAAAAAACCAACTTGAATTTCCCTCAGTATCAATAAAGTATCTATCTATCTATCTATCTATCTATCTATCTATCTATCTATCTATCTATCTATCTATCTATCTATCTATCTATCTATCTATCTATCTATCTATCTATCTATCTATCTATCTATCTATCTATCTATCTATCTATCCATCCATCCATCCATCCATCCATCCATCTATCCATCTATCCATCTATCCATCTATCCATCTATCCATCCATCCATCCATCCATCCATCCATCTATCTTTTCATTTAGGTGTAATCCAGCAGGAGACGAGAGGACTTGGAAGCCGCTTAAAATGAAATATAAAACTAAACTTGTGGTGGTACCTCAATTTAATTCTATTTGACATTTTTAACAAAGTCCATTTTATTCAATGGCTAGAACAAGTGTATTTTCTTTATCCCCAACATGATACGTGTTTCAAACACATACATGTCCTCTGACATACTGTATGTTCTTTTCAGTTAATTTATTAGGACCTATTCAATTAACATCTCTCGATGTAAATGTAGCTCCCTGACAAATAATGCAGTCCCTTCATCTCAAGGCTCCTTGACTTAAGAGCATGCCATGTTCGACAAACAGTAGGCTTTTAAATATTATGTCTAACAGATTATACAAAACAACCTGGATTTTTATAAAGACAAATTATGAATGTCCTCTAACGTGTGTGATACAAACTGTATTAATGACTGAGTAAATTAAACAGTGTTTCTGGCTCTGTGAGAGGGAGGAGACAGAGATACTGTAAATTCAGAGTTCACAGAAGAGAGCCTGCTGCCAACCAGGTTAGGTCCATAGACTCAGTTACCATAGTAACTGACTCGGAGTTAATCTTCTTTCTTACACATTAACAAACAAAAATAGCACTGATATTGTTTCCTATTTCCAACATTGCACTTTATTTTCATCAACACAAGAGATAAGGTTATCGGGACTAATTAATTCAGAAAGTTATCTCAAAAAGCATGTAAGCCAGACAAAGCTGTTAATGCTTCTAGGACTCTGCTTTCAGCGCCAACATTGGGTTGCTCCCCATCCCTTAAAATACGAAATCGTATGGCACCCAATGGTGTCAAATCATATACCTTAAACATTTCCTGAGACTGATACTGTAAATGCAGCTTTTTAATCTATCTTTGACGGGAGTGCCATTCATTGGACGTCATGTTCCTTCACAATCTTTATGAATCATGAGTCTCCCCGCCAGCTCCGATCAGCTTGAGAGGAACAGTAAGTTAATATGCTCACAGTTTAAGCTTGTAACCTAAAATACACCTTGGTACAATGATTGCTAAAATAACTCATGAAACTGTTACCTTGAAAACCACATTTACTTGCTAGTCTAGTTACTAACGCTATGACAGCTTATCAATCTTTCAGAGATGGCACATAGCAAACAATCAGACTGAACTGGTGTGTTATTTATGATCAATAACAAAACATTAAAAAGGTAAAAAAAAAAAATAAATGTGAGTGCAGGTAGAGTGTGTATGCCGCCTATATTGTGTGCTGTAACCTGAGTGAAAGTGCTCATCAAGGTGAAAGGCTTCTCGCTCCAGTAGTCAAGAGCTCTCTCTTCACTCCCCACCCAATCTGCTGTGGGCTTGATGAAGATTTCTCCTTCACCTTGGTGGATTCTATTTCTGCCTACAGCTTTCACACTTTCCTCAAAGTCAACTTCACCTTGATTCCTCATGACCTGCAAGAAGGAGTAAAATCTAGTATTGGGGAGCATTGCAGAAGCTACAAGTGGAGCAGCGTCTGGACTTGAGAATAATTATACCTAGAGCTCATTATTCTTTGCAGACATACAAATGTTGAAGAACTGATATGTTTCAGTAATTCATTGTTTTTGTTTGTTTTACAAATAAATTGTAAAGGGGAATAAAAGTGCTACAACAAATCACATACATCTGTTCTGGAAATGTAATACTGCGTCTCGATAAACACTTAAGATTTATTGCTAAGACAACATTTTTAGCTAAATAAATTACACAAAATACTGGAGATTTTTTTCTGGTGGGTAACTTGTTTAACATGAATACTTTTTGATATAATATACAGCAAACTATGCATCATTTTCTACTCTTGTCTAATGAATATCTTACCGGCCATTGCCCAGGCCTTTGTTTGCTCTGCTCTTTCTTCACCCTCATTTGCAACATCTGTTGTAACAAGCATGCAAACACTTGCTCCTGCAGCTGCTGCTGATATAACATCTCATAAACCCCAACACTGCCCGTCTGATTTTTAAAGGCACTTTGGAGGAGAGTTTATAAGTGACACTCCCCAACATCTGCTGCCAAGCTTCAGGCTCGTGGCAGTATTGGCCTCAACATGAATGTGAAATATGAACTTGGAATCCAAAAAGTATTCATGTAAAATAAATGACTTTTTCTTGGGTAAACAGAGTGAACTGGGTTTTTTCTGCACTGAACTGGACAGTGTGCCATGGAGAAAGTGGGGTAGGACATGAGGCCAAGGTCCATAATTGAATTTATATGGGTCCATCCTTCCAATGACTGAGCTATTTAAGTAAGATAAACACAAATGTCTCCATGAACTTATTAAACAGTTAAGGAGAAATGGTGGAGCCTTTATGTTCAAATCTGGATACTCATAGAGTTTTCACTGCCGCTTGTGTCCTCTCACTGTTCGTTCTCTACCTTGCCAATCTGTTGCACACAGCCCCACAGGAGCCCGACTTGTCAACTGAGCTGTCAATCATGTAGCATCAAACAAGTGAGTGAAACTAATCTTCTCAGAAACATGAACACTTGGACATAAATCAGCAATAACTATGACATAAACCATGTTGTAGTAAAACGTAGTATTTTAATGATGGTGTAAGTATACATTTAACATTAAAACTTATCAAATTAAAACTTATCAAATTAAAATCCGGTGTAATAGGTGTTTCCTTCTGTCTGTTCTATGTTTAAGTAGATGAAAGTACTGCTTCAGACTTTCTTGACTTATGGGTTTATTTTACCATGAAGGAACACAAACACATGACTGTCTAGCAGAACAGCATTGTAGGTTTTGCTAGCCTGAAGCCTTATTGACTTCAGAGTCATTAAGAATAACATTGCAGCGCTGCAAAAACTCAGGAGTTTTGGAGTCAACAAATGTTTTATGTTTGCACATTTTTCCAGTGTACCCCACTTAAACAAAAAGAGAAGGGGGGAATAAAGTTACCCAAGGTCTTCGAACTCTTCTTAGTTGCTTTAACAACGTCAGCATTTTACATTACGCCGCGTCACACACTCAGCTCGCGTATTATTCATCAGCAGCTGTGACAGTTGTTGATGAGCACTCTCCTTGAGGGTGAGGACTGATTCAGGGAATCTGACACAGTTTCAATTTAAATCACTCATGTTAAAGTCTCTGAGGGGTACTGCATGTCAGTTGAAAGTCTCTCTATCAGACAAAAATATACAATACAATAGACTCACTGTTCAGCTCAGCACCCAAAATTGATATACCTAAGAGAAATACGTGGATGAATGGTTTGTTTTTTCTTTAGAGAAATGAACCAAGTCCTTAAAACGTGTTACATAAACCTGCATGTCCATGTTCAAAATGCTCTCGTCGTCTTTTGGAACTCAAAAGGTTTAATATTTGATGATTATTTTAACTATACATGGAGTTACTCTGTAGCCAACACATGTCTCATCGTGAGACAACTCATGATGAGAATTCATGTGGAAGGATTTTTGTCTTTGATGCTGAACTTTTGTTTTCTGCTCCTCGTCGCAGGAACAAAACACTAACCGCATGCCTTTGTTCTTTTGGCCTTTGGGATTGTGTGTGATTGTCCTTGCCTCTTTCTTTAGAACTAAAACAGGTCCAAAGGCAACCAAAAAAAACGCATACTCTCCATGAAAGTGATAATCAGACTTTTCTCTGACTTTTTAGGATTATCTAGGTTCTTCCATAGAGAGTCGTGTTATTACAGCAAACAACATGTACTTGAATTCAGTAATTCAGTAAAGCAAACATCTAATTAAATTAACATCTTTTAATACCCCAAATGGGCTTTCATACTTACTATTGTATAAGAAAGTCTGAACTCTTGAGTACTTCACTTTGTTACAATATACAAGACACTTATTCCATGTAAAAGAAACAGCAAGAAATGTCTACTAAAATGATCGTTATCATGTTAACAATGTTTTTATTTAACACAGAAACATGTGTCCAAAAAGGATATTATCAGTATTGAGCATTTATTGGCTTGATAGAAATTGATTTGAACTTTGATTATTAGAAATAGTAAAGAATTGTGGGCTGCTGTCATATGAGGCCCTGCATATGTAATCCTATGATGAACATTGATTCCCAGAAGAAACCTGAGAACCATTACAACGTCATATGCTGATGGCTCGATGAGAGTGAATATTCAATTCACATCATGTACTCAGTCATTTTCTGACCTTATCATTTTTCACAGTTCCCAGTTTTCCAGGTCTCTTGATCTGTCTCTGTTTCTTGTTCCTGTGTTACACTTGCTGTTCCTCAGGCTTACTTCCTTTGGGAGCAGTTAAGTGTCTTTTACTCAGTGGTCACGATACAACAGCTTGACTCCATTGAATGAATACTGAGACTGTCTAGCTTAGCATCAACCATGGCTTATTCTTTATAACGCCTCCACCATCCCAAAATACATTTAAATAAAACTACAGGGTTACAAGTAACTTAAGAGTATTTATTTCACTTTAATTCCAGCAAATATATGCAAAAACTTTTTTTATGAACTTTAAGATTGATTGGAAGAAAAAACATTTTAATTAATTGGATCAATGATAAACAACCTATTTGTCAAATTATGGTATAGGGAAATAATCAGGGTCCTCCCCTATGGAAGACTTAGTGCATTGTGAAGGGTAACGAGAGGTTATTCAATAAAAAGTGGGCTCCTCTGCTTAACTACCTACCTGAGGATTTGACTCAGCTTGCGATGAGGGGCCAGTTTTCCCTAATATGTTCACGCCCACCTAGGATAAGTCAGTGGGCGTGCACTGTCGCTATTCACATTCAACATTCTTGAAGCCAAAATATGGCACTTAGGGGCGCTTCCATCGTACAATTTTGACATCATTGGGAGCTAGAGTCCGCATTGTAGGGTACAGTGGGAGGAGCCCAGTAACAAGCTCTGCCCATTTAGCGTACTGCTCTGATGACTTACGCAGCCCAGCTATGGCAAGAACATACCTATCTTTCCCGAGGGAAATCCATCATCCGACAGCTTGTTCAGAATAAGAGGTTAGTACAATGCTAAGATATATTTCTAGTCAAATATCTAAACTCTCTCTCTCTACATAAAAATGAAGAAAATCATGCGTTAAGCATTAATTTTTGAATTTACATTTTTTTTCTTTGACTCTGTGTGTACTATATACTCACGAAAGAGTGAGTAAAATAATGATGTGAGGAGTATTTTACAGTTTGACCCACATCTGTTATCAGGAGGCGGGGTTTATGACCTATACTGCGGCCAGTCAGCAGGGGGAGCTCTAAAAATAAAAGCTTGACTCCACCGGGGACCATGTCCCGTCCATTATTTTTACAGTCTATGGGATAAATCCATAAGTGTCTTCTCTTGTAATGTACTGTAAAGATGAAGGGGGAGTAGACTGCGACATTTTCTTGCCAAAAATAGATGAATAGCTGTATGTGTGTGTGTATATACATCTTATATATATATATATATATATATATATATATATATACATATATGACTGACATGATGGCAACATTTTTAACTTGTGTTTCTGTTGAAAACCAATACAAATATGTTACAAAGGTTGATTGGAATCATGTCACTTATAACGCACTTATGAATTTGTATCACAGTGTACAGTGTAATAAATTTATCACCAGCAAAGCATCACATTTAACAAACTCACTGAACCAACTCTAATCAGCGGCTGTGAGACATACTCTAAGTGCGACCACCTAAAAACCTGAGATGACACTACGAATCGTGAACTGCCCGCTTCAAAATGCATAACAAGACTTGTATAATGCTCACAAACACAGCCCGACCACAAGAGAATCAGACCTCATCGCATTAAGAGTGAATGAGCGTTAAAATATGCAGCACTGTGTTAAAAAAAGCAACTTAATAGTGCCTCTGAAACAGTAGCTTCACATTGAACAATAAGCCAGATGAAATGTCAGTTACAAAACTATGTCTAACTTATTATTATGACTTTGCTTGTCTAAACTTGGCCTTTCTATGTGTGCTTATGTGGCCTTCTTTTTTTTTTGTTTTACCATATAATGAACCTTGAACACATCACATGAAAATGAGGTTATGCAATCACCTCTGTTCTTCTGTGAAGCCTTTCAGTCTGCTCAGAGAAAGATTATGGTGACCTCAAGAACATTTTATTACTAAAACCATCAGAAAAAATCCAACCTATTTGTCTTGAAATATTGTTTGGTTTTGGTGCATCAAGTGTAACCATTTCCCCTGTTGATGGACTGTATGCTGCACTAAAGAAGAAAAAAAAACTTGTGACCAAAAAAAGGCAAACTGACAAACTAATGAGTGAGCCTCCTGACCTGGAGCAACATGTTTGTGATGCTGCCAGCAGACAGAAACCTGCTGATACTGAGAATCCCATCACCTTTCTCTCCCTGTTACCATCAGGACAAACTTCTGCTACTGTTGTGTAATCCGCGCAGCAGACCGCAGATTGTGACTGAGAGCTAAGTGGGGGGATTAGTAGGTTTTAGCGGACATCTGCACTCCACTGAGTAATTTCACTCAGAAATGCCTATGCTTAGGGAAAAAAAGAAAAAAATGAATTCATGATTTGTAATTATCAGACTTAAAAAGGCTTTAAAAGCTGTTTTCACACATGCACACAACTCCTGAAAATTTCCTGAGATTCTTGGTGTGAGCTCTTCCTGCCCCTTCAGTAACCATTCTGGTTAAGCTGAAGTGTGAATGCAGCAGATAAAGTTCAAGAAAGTTCACTTCAACAAAATGAGCAAGTGACGATGTTTAAAATCTTGCAGCAGGTTCTTTAGCACTCATTCATTGACACTGTGACTACGTCCAGCTACAGCATTAACGTAAGAGCATAATGTCAGACTTTGGCGCTTTGTCCCCCATTTTAGATTTCCACTGTGTCTTTGCATGTCATGTGTTGCCAGTCCCTCCCGACTGACAGGATTCACAGAAGGGAGCTCAGCGTAAGTTAAACAGGAAGACTGGTTATATCTTTAACACATTCATTCATGTCTTCACTTCAACCTTAGCCACTCCCCCTACTATTCCCTCCATCTCCCTGCACTAGTGATCAACTGATTATGGGCATTTATTCTTTAAGTACTTAACCATCCAATTTTGGGCACAACCTCTCTCAACCAATCATCCTGCTGCTGCCAAATGCTTAAACAGTTCTCTCTCTTCCACAGTTCTGTCTTTCCAGTGCAACTGCTGCAACCCTCCTCCACCCCGTCACCTCAATCTCAGCTCAGCTGAGTCCAGATTCAGCTTCAGAAACCCACTCCTCATTACAGCCTCAATTCCTCTTTACCACCACCAGTGTCTAGACTCCATAGGGGGGTGTCCTATCCTGCTGTCGGCCTCATTAGTCCCCCGAGTGCATAAAGTCTTCACAGTGGAGTCTAATACCCAAAGATAAAAACCACATTAATATTCTAAATTGTTGCACATTTTTATTTATTGTTAAATAAATAATTGATTATTCTCAATTAAGTCTCTCCTGATTAAAATAACTAGACAATTAGCTCTCTAGGTGTATCTGCACCATATCAAGGAAGATAGAAATCTGACTAAAATAATTTACCTATTAATGATTATTGATATTTAGAATTAATGAAAGCCTTAGGGCCTGATTTACTACAATCCCAATTAAAGAGTACTAAATTGCACGTTTACTCCAAAAGATTGCAAGTTTGGTTTGTGGGAGTTTTGCGGGTGATCTGCAAAGAAAATTTGTGTGAATGATAACGGGTGCAATTTTAGAAGCGGTAGTGTTTCTGTCAGGCTTTTGTGTGTTCTACTGGTTTACATCCCAGAGAGTTTGGACGGAAAGCAGGACGACTGCAAGCGCAAAATAGGTATTGGCAAATGAATTAACTGTTTTTTTTTAGTTATAGCAGATAAATCTAAATATAACAAAAAGAACATTTGGCTTATCAGAAAACCACAGCATTAAAAAGGGCCTCTCTTTTCTTCCCTTCATTTTTTTGAATGTATTGTCTTACATTGCGCAGGAGGTGCGAGCTGTAGCACGGTGCTCAGACGCGCCACTCGGGCGCACCAGACAGCTGGTCAGCGCTGTGTGTGATCAGATATAAATGCCTTTGCAAAATGGTATCGAAGAAGGGGGTAAAAGCAGTGGTGAGGTCCCCCAATCCAATTGTCCTAAAGTGTAGCAGCAGGGGTCTGTACAGAGAGGAGACGAGCGCGATTGGGAGAGAAGCGCAGTGGAGAGATGTGCAACCCGAGAAAAAGGATATATTTAAAATGTAAAGTTGGCTAAAAGAAGGAAATAGGACGACATAAATGTCAATGTTGAAATTCTTTTAAATTCAGAGGCTGTGAATGTTCTGTTATATTAGTTTAACAATGGTGCTTCTCTAACTACAATAACAGCAGTCTGTTGTGCGTCACACTGAGCTCTTGGATTAGCACGTTCCTTTCAAAGGTGTTAAATTTAGAGACCATCAAAATCACCGCAATTTTTTGGAGGGCTTGGTAAATCGCATTGCTTGTACTAATCAAACTTCTTTGCATTTTCTCCTCCCAGTCTTTTGCACTCTGGGGCAGAAACGCCCCATATTGCATTTATTTATTATGGCAAACGTACTAAATGGACAATACGTGTTGTTCTGCTCATATGAAAGACACAATCCTCACTGCACACTGTTAGTAGATCATAGCGCATTTTTTGCTGGCGGTATCAAGTTTGCACACGTTTTAAGACGTGCAAACGTTTAGTAAATCAGGCTCTTAGTGTGACATCATGGCAAAATGGTTCTGAGGATAATGGTCTATGGAACATACAATAGCTAAAGAAACAGACTTCTCCTTTTGAGCTAAAAATAGCTTAAATTAAGGTGTATATCGTGGAAATACCCCTGTAATTGGAAGCTCATGCCTTTTATCTGCTGGATTTGCTAGCATGTTTCCCTGATAAACTGTAAAACTAAATCATGCTTGAATAGAATATGTCTTCAGGGGTTTTTTTAGTAACAGATTTGCCAAAGTAACAATAGTGAGGTTTAAATTCCTTAGAATTCGGATAATCCCCAAAAAATATGTTACTGTTAATCACAAGCCAACATATAACTAAAGTTTCTGGATGCCACCCTGTGCATTTGCTAAAAACAACAACTTCTTCAACAAGATCCAATATTAATCATATGTGAGGGAAAGCATTTTCTGGATGCTTTTACTTGGACAATTTTGGTGCTCAGAAGTCGTTGGCTGTGATTTGCCAATATAGTACATTTGCAATTAGGATGCAGGATAGGAAGGGAGCCATCTCTCGGTATTAAAAGATCATGATCATAATTGCTCAGCAGATACACAAATCCTCAATGTGCCACCATCCATCTGCCCAAATATCAGTCTCTTTTTGGCTCAGACAACTTTTGGACACAGTGGAAATAACAAATTAATTTCATAGATCAGAACAAGTCAAAAAAACATGATCTTGTAATGTCAGCTCCATTTAAAAAAGTCTGAACGGCAGCTTAGTGCCCATCATTTCATCTATCTAATATCTAATATATGCAGGCTAATGCACTCACACAACTCTTCAGCAATACACTTCTGTCTATAGTAGAAATATGTAAAACACTTAATGAATTCATCTAAGAATGTTTTACTGTGAATGTCTGAACTTCAGTCAGTCTGAGTCGGACTGTGTGTGGGATGGAAGAGGGGATTTGTGAAAGCAGGTGGAAAATATTAAACAAGGTGTATTAGTTTCCATTATAAAAAGACTGTCAACTTTGGGGAGAGTGTTTTTTCACCACATTTCATTGACCATGTTGTTGTGTGTGCATGTGTTGTACTGTAAGAGTGTGTATGTTTCTCCTTCTTAATAATGAGGAAAAAACAGGACACAGGTGAGAGCTGTTAATCAATGCCCTTTGCTCCTCCCTGTCAACAAATCTATGTTAAGAACTACAGAGAAATATGGAACAAATCAGCTTTTGAGCTTTTTAGCTGCTTTTAAACCTGACATCAAGTAAGATGAGGCAAAACCACTCAGTGGCACTGCTCTTGACGGGGAGACATTGTGACAGGCACAGAGAGCAACCTGCATGAAAGCAGTCGTTGATGCACTCAATCCCTGAGTACTCATGACACGAGGCTTACACAGTATCTCTGCACCTCACAAGCCCAGACATCACGGACAATAACCTGGAGGTGTCGGGTGATATTTTCTCTTAAATCTGTATCAAGAACACATTTTGACCTCAGTATCGCATGGTCACTAGTCACTACACACAGGGAGTTGCATGAGGACTCGCTTTCTCTGTTGCATTTTAAAATCTCGGACTAATAAGGTTAAACTATTTTCTAGCTACTATGCTGCAAATATATATATATATATATATATGTATGCATCTGAGTTTTACCCCACTCCAAATCTAAGTTTGAATGTTATTGTTCTTCTTTGATGTTGATACATTGCTTTTCTTACACCAAAACACATTTCATCTGTTGATGTGTTCTTATGTTGGATTATATTGAAGACTAAGCTTGCACGCATTGCAAGCCAGGCACCAATAAAGTCACATAGAAGATTTGTTTAAAAAAAAAAAAAAACGTAACAGTAATTATGTTTGGTAATTATATTCACAATCGAACCAAAGCAACTTTAGCAATTCTAGAGCACAGACTTTACAAAGTTACATTTTGGATGATAACAAGAAATATGACTAAGAGCTTGAATTATTCATCAGTGTACTCTGGAACTGTTATGTGGACTGTGTTTTTAAGGAAGTATGAATGTACTTCATACTCTGCACATGTTCTGCAATATTTGTGTGTTTTTTTGATCGCAAGTTAATATTAATGTTCAATGTGTTGAATATTGTATGAAATGTACAGGTATGATGCTACATATGCCATATACAAATGTGTTTTGTATTCATTCTTTCGTATTTCTTTTCATTGGTTCTTCATTTTAAACGTACTTATTATGGCTTTAACACTATTTTTTGCCACTTGATTCGCCATAATAGCTTTTACAAAAAGTCAGATTGTCATCTCCTTAACAAGCTAACACAAAACATATAAACACAATGCTGTCAAAACCCTGTATGAGAGTTACAAGAATTACACAAGCTGGAAACACCTTTGTCAACTTTTTTTCAAGGCAACGCCTAAAGCTCATTCAAGAAGGTAACAGAATTTCCTGGAAATATCCAGCAGATATTCAACATGAGGTTTAATGCATACCGATATATTGTCCACTTATACACAATAATAATGGAAAAAAGAAAGATTGTTGTTAAAAAAAAAAATAAAAAAAATCATGAGCACATACATTGAGGGTGAACCTCCTCTTTGTGCACTCACTAAGCGTTCTTCTGCTTCACTGGAACTTAAAAATATCCCCTTTTGGATAAGCTGATTGAAGAGGGAATTCTAAGTGATAATATCTACTTCATTATCTTTTGACTGACAGGTCGGCTGCTTAAATGGACCTGTGAAAATTACTGGTCCAATTAATTTTACCCTAGAATTGTCATCATCCAGTAGCATTAAGGCAGAAAATAGGATTGATCTTAGCAGCCACACAATACACAATAACAAATACAGTATCTGAATTTCATCACCACAGGCTACAGAACACATGCAAACTAAAATAAAACAGTCTGCCAAAAATGGACCCCTGGAGAACATAATGGAACAATAATCAGCTGTTTAAAGAGAGACGTTAAGCCCCAAAGTAAAACATGAATTAAGATTCCACTGTATCTAAATACCCTATGTGTCCAGTTGATGTGGTTTATTGAGAGTCATGAATTTGCAGAAGCCGTACTAAAATGTTATCTGACACCGGTCAAAAGAGTCCTTTTTGTGACAGAGGTGCTACTTGTCAACAGGCATCATCCACTAGTTGGGGCCCCAGACCAATAGGAGGCCATGAGGGTTCAATCCAAAGCAGTGGTGAAAAATGTGCACATTTTGCAATGACAGCAGGAATCCTCCCTAAAGGGCCCCATCTGAAAGCACTCACAGGCATAGTCTTGCTAAGCATTGCATTGCAATCAAAACCAAAGTTAGTCAATGAAAGTAAACAAGAACAATGAAAAAGAAACAGGAATATAGAGAAAGAGCTTTGGGACGTTAGCAGATAAATGCTGGTTGGAGGGCCCCCCAAATGATTTCTGCCTAGGGACCCACCAGACTCCAGAATCGCCACTCGACCTTGATAAGGGGCTGTCTGATTGCAATAACAACCTGACCCAAAACCTTTCAAACAAATCAGAGTTAAAACTTTTCAGGCTGAGCCTGAGCTTCTCCCCTATATAAGGTTGTCTAGCCTTCCAGGCAACAAAAGAATCGATGCAGACTACTTGGATTCGTCAGCCTCTTCAAAATTATTTATGGGATATAGGGTGAAATAATATGGAAATAAGGGTACATTTATGACATGCTTTAAAATAGGACAGAGGTCATTTGTCATGCGGGCGATATATTCAGTCTCTAAATGCAGACTCTGGTTGATTGAGCAACTGAACTGGCACGACAATTTTCTTGACTGGTTCTTTTTATGCCTCCCAATACATCATTGTTCTTGTGACTGGCAGTGACTTTCTAGCTGTCACAAACAGTGATCAATTATTGTCTTGTGTTGCTTCATGCTTTGCAGTAACGCAGCGGATTGATTTATGTGTAGGAAGGGAGCCAAACTGCATTTACATGTCCTCTGAGTGTGACATGAGAGGAGAATAATTGGAATTTGTTGCTTGCCATCTGATGCACAATACCCACTGACAGAGGAGGAATTGATAATTCTCCAATTATGCATGTAGGAAGGACAGAAATGACAGAAACATTCATGTTTGCCTTTGATTTCCTCTTTAAACTGGCTGAGGACAAATTTAATGTTAACGGTGGATTTTATTTCTAAACCAGTCATTAAGCTTTACTTGTATGGAAGTATTTTGAGCAATAAGCCTAAAATAAGGAAGATTAGACTTTTAAAATGTACAAAAATGTTCATCTAATGCTGTAGTTTTGCTGTAAATAAAGCTCAAGAGATTCTATTAAGACCTTTGAAATTGATTAAATATTCTAATTATATGACTCAATTAGCTAGGATTAAACAGGTATGTTCTTGTTAAATGATGATGCTTTGAATTCTCGTAAGTTATTTTTAAGGACAGAAGCCAGCAAAATCAAGGATGATGTTACATAAAATCTACCACGGTGCCTTCCTGGCTGTAAAGCGCCACTTTGCCAGTGGTCAGACACAATCTTGTTTTATGGTGACTCAAATCTGATTTGTGCAAGACACAGACAAAGCCCTGGCGGAACAAAAAAAAAAGAAAACAGTGTAAACAGAGAAAGGGAAGCTTTAAATTGGGCCTGGAGTCTCCTGGAAAATAATTAATGTGACATTTCCCTGACATTTAGTTGGAGATAAAGAGGTGGAGTCTGAAGATGGGCAGGAAGGAAGCAGAGATATGAGACATTCAGGGGAGAGAGGAAAAAACAGGAAGGACAGCAGAAAGAACACAGACAGCAACCCTGGACTTCCCCTGAACATCTTAGAATTTATGCATTTATTTATGACTGGTGCTTCTTATGTAGCTCTGCACAGACTTTAAAGTACTGGAAATAAGTAGAGTTGCCATTAAAATCTTACACACACAAAAACACAAATACTACAATGTTCAGTATTCACTACTTCAGTGATGGCAAATTACACTTTTGTTGCTTGGCAACCTTTTATTTTGTGCTTGTCTTTACCATTCACAATCTGTTTATACATTTCCATCCCTGACCAGGGATAGGACAGCACAGCTAATGAGCTAACACTGTGGTTAAAGCTTGACCATTCGACAAGCCCACAGAGTATTCCAGCCTATTAAAACAAGGCAAGACTATACATCAGGCCAATCAAAGCTTTTAGTTTTTTGGTCTGTGGTTTCACAATGCCATTTTAAGCTAATTAGCAATTGATGAACTTGGCTTTTTACTGTGTCAAGGTTGCTTTTTTTTCTGGCACGCCTTGCCCAACTGTAGTCTTATAATGATGCCAAATTACTGTACGAGATGATGAACATTTATTTTTCAATGGTAATTGCTGCATCCACTTATCAATTGGTGCCTATTAAGAGCCATATATTTGCAGGAAACAATATACATGCAGACTGTGCTCTGTAATTTCTCAACAGAAAGAGATCCTCTCTGGGTTAAAAGCAATTCAAAAGTATACTGCAGTGATTTTCTTTTTTATAAATTGAAGATATCAGGGTGTGTTAATGGAGACAGCAGTGTATGGTTGACTCTGAGTGGTCAGCTCCTTTTTGTAGGCTACAGCTCTTTCTTAGCTCTAACACAATAAACATTGATTTTACATCCCTTTGATTCCCATGAAGAAGACATTTCCCTGACAGACTCGCACTCTCGTCTCAGTCTGTTTGTGGGGAAGCACCGACAGTTCTCACAAATCCTTGCCGCAAAGCTTCAGACAGCACAAACTGCTAATAGTTTCATTTCCATTTCCTTAAACATCTTCCGAAGAAAGTTCATTTTCAAACATTGTTGGAACGTGAAAACATTGTCATTGATCCCCTCGATCTAATATAGGAGATTATGATCAAAGGCGGTTAATGCTATCTGGATTGTGGTGGTGTGGCTCCTTGAAAGGCCTGCTGAGGGACAACTGTGTAAGCATACCTGATTAAAGTCAGCACACTCAGGCATGGCATTCAGAAAGAAATAATCAGCAGCAGAATGAGGATCTTATCCAGGCGGCAGGCATGCAGCACAAAGACGTAGCAAGCTAAATTTGGGTCATGAACTTATTTAAACAATCAGCACCTCAAATTAACACATGGGTCGCCATTAACTCTACAAGCTGCATGATTGTTACCTCTATTTGTCCCACATTTCTGACAAATAAATGGCTCGTGTATGGTCTGTGCATGCTTTCCTTATCTACCTGTCAAAAGTTGTTTTCCCACGCCTTGATAAATCCAAACGATTCAAACGTTCCAGAACAAGCAGAATGTCTCCAACTTAATTGCTTCTAGATGATACAGGGGGAAGCTGTCACAAACTAACCGAATGCAAAAATATAGTGTAATGATAGTGTAAGCATGTATGTGTGCATCAATACATCTCTGTGTTTGAAAGATTTCTGAGTGTGTGTGTGTGTGTGTGTGTGTGTGTGTGTGTGTGTGTGTGTGTGTGTGTGTGTATGACTGTGCAATAGTCATAAGAGAAAAGAAAATATATAGATACAATATATTGTTAAACTTGAGTTAATAATCAAGCAATGGACTTCTGTTACTACTTGGATTAAACAGCATAAATGAATCTACAGGTTATGAACCTTGTGTCATCTTTAAAAGATGGTTAATAGAGACTTATCAAGAGAGCTGCTTTCATGTAACCAAAATAATCTGAGAGCTGAGACATACTTTTTTTGAGTTTAAACAACAGTAACGGAAGATAATAGCTCACACATCCCACACTGATAAATCACACTCCCTGGCTTTTTCTATTATTTCCACTCTTTACTTAGTGTTCCAACCTTAGAGCTACCAAAACATAAGCAAACACCAAAGGCATACACATGGAGGCGTCCTGAGTGACCCATTTTGTGCAACTGAAAATGTCTTCTTGTTAGTAGGTCTGTAAAGTACATGTGCATTTTTACTGGAGTATATGTACTGGTAGACTATCATATTTATTCATATTGCTCTTCGTGATGTTATACAGAGCACTTATCAGGATATACAATAAAGGTTGTGTTGTTTGCACAAAACATTGATTAAAACTCTACACCACAGCAGAACAACCTCATGCTTAAGTTTGTTTTAAAGTGTCAAAGTGTCCAGAAGCAGGTCAGAGCAGGAAAGGCACTACACCATGTATTAACATGTCAACGTTATGACACACCAAAAAACAACACAAATTATCAACATCTATGCTAGCATCTTTGTAATGCTTAATTTTAAAGTTACATGTGTAGGTTCTCACTCATCTAGTTCAACATATTTCAACGTTTGATCCAAAAGGTAACTGGACTTGCTGCATGGTCTGGAGGATGTTTCACCTCCATGCTAACATGTTCACTCAATGCACAATAAATTGAAACAGGTTTACTGCTAATGACAAAACAAAGTTTAGCTTGTAGGCTAAATGTTAACTTTAATTACTGGTTTTTAAACCTAGCATAGGCATTGTGATTTGGGGAGCATTTTCACTTGTGATAATGATTTTAAACGTAACCACAGTAACAAGTGTATTAACAACATAAAAGTGAGATTTAATTTTACCATTTTTACTTCAATTGCACCTACTTAATCAATTCAGTGAATTACTAGTAAAACTAATAAAACAAATATTGTGTATACAACTAAATCCCCAATATTTGTTGGAAGTTTTCAATTTTGAACAACCTAATTTCCCCCAGATAAGCTAATGGAAATTTAAAAGAAAAAGTTTTTTTTTTTTTTTTTTAAATGAATCTTTAGGAGGAATGTAAAGTGTGCACCAAATGTTTCTGTAATCCTTTAAATCTCAAGACACCTCAAAAACTACACATGAGTTATATGCTTTGTCCTGTTTGTCCATGAATGTTTGGACACAATTTGATGTAAATACAGTGACATTTAAAGTTGTGGAAATACATGAGATACAGATAAATGTTTACATGTTGTGTGTTTCTTTACTAATATTACTTTATAAGCCTGAAGGAGTTACTAACATGCAAGTAGAGGATTGATCTAACCAATCATTTACTCATCTCTTAAACCCAACACCATTCATTTACCTTTGCTGCAACAGATGAGCTTGGCTTTTCCAGGAGATCCCAGAGCTTCTTTCGTTTTTCTGCACAGCAAGTGTTGTCAAACTCTTCTCCCTCTCTGTCTTTCATGTTGTCGGCCTCTCTTTTCAGCTCCTCGTTCATTTGCTCCTTTTTCTGGTGGTACCTCGCTTGACAACACGACTCAAGGTAGATCTCATCAATGCCCCAGTAGTCGAGTTCCTGACTGAACGACAGGGCACACATTTCCTCCATCATGTGCAGCTTACCTGTGCGGTAGAAGTTCAGAATCGATGTGAATGCCCCTGGATGTCGGTCAAAAAAGTACTCGTTCTCCTCCAGGTTGTAGTCATCACACACCTCCATCAGAGATTCATGGGTATTGCAATCTCTGAGCTTCCCCAAACGTGTTCGTGGTAGCCTGTCCAACGTTCGCCACAAGACTTCATGAGGGAGACCCCCTACATTCAGCCGAACTCTCCGGAAACATGACTTGCTGCGAAGGATGTCCCCCGGTTCATGTGGCAGTGAGGCTGTGGAGTGTGAGGCCGCTTTATTCAACTCGGCCAAGGATTTCTCCATGGTGACCTTCGGTTCGAGGAGCAAGGAGGCAAACATTGGGAACTATGGAGTATAGCTGTTCCTCATGCTTAATGTAATGTTATCTGAAAGGTTGGGAAAAAAAACAAAAAAACAAATTATTACTACAGTAGGGTTGGACAGTGGCATCAAGGCACACACAATCACATTATAGCATAAATACCGCTTTAGGACTTCATTGCTAACCTTATGTGTAAGAGTCAAGGTTCAAAGGGAACATCTAACAGGTGACAGAATGAGGTAAGAAGAATACAAAGAACACTTATGGTTATACAACCTAGCTAGGATTTTTCACCTTTTTCAAATCTTGCCTCTGAATTTTGTGATAATGCTTTTTTTTCAGGCCTCTAAAAACCCTAAAAATGACACCTGTTTAAAGGAAACTTGTCATTCAAACTGCTGAAACATTGGAACCACGGGCTTTGAGCATGACTTTCAAGACCAGGTTCAACCCTATCATCTGTGTCCTCCTTAAAATATTTTTTTGAATCTTCACTGAACATAACTTCCCACTGGGGAAATCCAATCTTTGGACATTTCACTTTTAATTAACTCTCATCACATTATCTCATAATCTTCTTAGATTTTTTTTGTATCTTTTCCAACAAACAATAAATCTGCCCTCAGATGTGTGTTTCTTGTGTAACACATACAGAATAAAGATATGACAAAGGGAAAAAATTAAACCCAGACTAAATAATATGTCATAAACATGAACCAAATGCCTTACTTCACACCACAGACCTTCATGATTAAATAGAAACACTGCGTGAGAGACAAGAACTGAACATCACTGATCTCATTGATCAGAGGCAGTTAATTTAAGGACTGATTGGTAGTTACTGGCAGTCTTGAATTGAATGTATTCAAAGTATCAGTTATTGCCTTGTCTATCATCTATAAATCTTTAAATTAGCTCCTGAATCAATGATAAACACACCCACACATTGTGAGTTTTTGAGATGACTCATACCTAAGAAATGTTTATTCAGATATTAAAAAGGAAAACATAATTTGGATTGATGGCAAAACGTTAAATCCAACTGACACTGACTTTACTTGTAATTCGGAGTATTTTTTTTCTATGGTGACAGATGATTATTAAAATGGAAAAGGACAACAAAGTTAAACTATTCAACGTTGATAATAAGAAAAACACGTTTCTTCAACATCTCACGTTTACTAAAGGTTAAAAAATATGTAGAAAAACCAAGGTTTGTTATCTCCCTGTATTGTTTCTCTTTTTGTATATAATATTGTTTTTCATCCAAATAATGTGGTTAATGTTTGCTTTTCTGTGGGAGGAGAGCAGGACCACAAGCACTGTAATCATTGTGGTCCAAAGTGAGCGCTGTCCACTCTAATGGTGCTGAAACACCAAGAAGCACTGCTGACTGCCTGAGCTTCCCTGGGGAGGCAGGCTGAAAATAAATAACCCACATCTTCCCCTCACACGGATTTTTGGATTCATTTGTGGCTGCAGCCAGAGCTGTACTTTTCTCGTTCTTTCCGAATTATTTTGTTGTTGTTGTTGTTGTTTTCTTTTACATGCTGCTCCTGTTGTTTACATTGTGGAAGGCAAACAGCTCCCCAGGCCTGCAGATGTGATCACTGATCACTGCCACACAAAGTTTGTAACACTTCACAAACACAGATAGGCCTATGCATTGACTTAGCATGGACCACCAAAGCCCTTACGAATAAAAGCATTGGCAGATAATGTAGAACTGGTGCACACGCAATAGCAGGCTGCGTAGAAGCAGGAAAAAGAAATAAACATTTGAGAGAGCCTCCTCCCTCGCTCTTTATTTTAGTAAAGGCTTCGATAAAATGATGCCATACAATGAACGCACCAACCCATTCCTACCTGTGCTCTCATTGAGCTTTTTTTATGCTGAGAATGAAAATAAGCTCAGTGTGAGAATCAATCATCTGCAACTGCACTGTTGTGATGCAAATCCTCCACCGTTAGGCAATTCTCTGTTTTCAAAAGGCTGCCTTGTCTGTAGAGTAGTGCTACATAACACTGGTTTTCTATTACAACTGATTAGTTAAATGTGATTAAGAGTGAAGAGATGGAAATAAGCTTTAAAAAAAAATACCGTAGTGAGTTGTTGTCATCATCAAACCAGCACGTACCTCAATGAACAATCAATCCGCAGGCAGGCACACACGGAGATGAAGCAGAAGCATTACAAAAACCAGAAAAAAAGAAAAGAAGCAGGCGTCGTTATTGGTTTACTATTGCTGGGGTCTAACCCAATCCATGTCTCCCTCCTCTGCCTCCGACATGGCAGAGAGATCCCCAGCACGATCTACTGCCCACCAGCCGGCTTCCTGGTCCGCATATCTTGCCGCTGCTGCTTCGCCCAGAAGATCAACAAGTACGCCGGACAGACTACCTGTGCTCCCGGTCAGCTGTGTGAGGAGGCGCCGCTTCTCTCTGAAGGTGGATCCATGGCAGCACCAGCGCTTTCCTTCCACAGCTCATTAACTCTTTCAGCACCGAGACTCCACGCCTGGCTCCATCACTGAGCAGACTCAACCTGATGCACCGCCGTTATGTTTGCGCAGGGCTGTATGTTTTAAGCATGATCATGGTGGTGCACGAAGAGATTGGAAAGATATGTAGGCCTATGTAGGATGCTATACAGACTACTAAGTATAGTTTCGTGTCATAATCGAAGGCACAGAGCCAACAGGAGCGAAAATCAATGACTCGAGCCTACGTGCAGAGAAAGGGATCAAAACAATCTTTTTTTTCTTCTCTACTGCACTGTAATCTGAACACTATGGCTCTATCTATTTACTTGAACTCCCATTAACTTGCTATATTCTCCTTGTTCTGATCATATCTGTACATAGGGACATTTTTGTAATGATTTATTCTAAAACGTCTTTGCCTAAATAAAGCCCTTCAGTTAAAGATCGTATGTTATAAGATGTGCTTGAAGAAATATGTTCTTGTTTTTTTCAATTGTAAATATGAACTGAAAATGCATTCAAACATTCATCATTGATAGGCAAACATCTTCATGACTGCCACAAGATGTCCCCTATCTCCAAACCAAGTCTCATTGCTCATATCTTGAAGATGTGAAGTTTCCTCATTTCTGTAAGTTGTAAACTGGAAATGAATGTCTCAATATTATAGTGTGATGTGATAAAACCGCCAAATGTAGAAAAACGTAGATTTCAAGTGAGCACAGAAAGGCTCTCATCCTTCAGCAAATGAATGTGGGAACAGCCCTTCAGTGTGAAACTCCATACATACATCATTGTAAATGTGATTTTTTTTTACTTGTATAAAATTAGAAATATGTCATGTTTCCTTACTTTGTCCTTTTTATTTGAAATATTTATAACCAAAACCAAAGATCTGGTATAGACATAGAGATAAAATACACAAATAAATAGTGATACAGTACACATAAAAAGTTTACAAATCAATATTATGTACAGTTAATCAATTCACATTTCAGGCTGTCTTCTTCTGTCTGTACCGGATCTGCAGATCTCCGTCTGGCTGCAGCATCCCAAAGCCATAGCGGCTAGTGTTCACTGGAGGCAGTTTAGCCTCTGGGTTGCACAACTCCAGGTCAAGATGAGTCAGGAACAAGAACACAAATCTACCCAAACAAGGGGAAAATTATTTTAGAACAGGCATAAACCCCCCCCAAAAAAACTACTGTAACATGACACATTCAAAAATATTTGTGTGAGGTATATCTACAAATAACCAGAGAGAAAGTTATCAAGTTGATCAACCAATCTGAAATAGAAAAGCAAACTGTCTAAAAATAACTAATTCCCAAAGGTTACATAATATCGATGTGTAGACTGGGGGGACCCATCAATAAAACTATTATGTAACCTTCTCTAGCTTACTGATTACTGTAGCTGATGAACTCTAACCTTTGTAACTGGATATGATGTCTGAAAAAGACCCTGCCTCCCACCTGACTTCCCTTTCCTGCCCTTAGCCTCTTTGCTCATTACAAGGTAGTGAAGCAATAACTACATTATAATTTGCTGCTGGTGATGAATGAGGACATGTAATGAAAGTGATGATAATAGTGCTAATATTATGTGGAGATGGATTTTTCTAGTCCTGTCTGGTAATTGGGATGAGATTGCAGAAAATGCTTTGATCATGAATGTCGCGTTTTAAAGAGAAGATAGACCAATGTAAAGAGAACTTTATTGGTTTTTCATGCACTTACTGTTTAATGGCTGCAGCAGCAAACTCTTTCCCAACACAGACGTTTCTCCCTGCACCCCAAGGCATGGTGTGATACTTCAGCCTTTTACCTTCTTTGTAGAATTTATCCTTCACTGTCATGTCCTCATTTAAGAAGCGATCATATTTAAAAATCTGGTTCAAAAGAGAAAGCAAAAATATATCAAGGTGTTTGTCAGAGTCGAGCATAAGGATATTATGCAAATCAGCTTGATCATATGTCTCCAGCACCATGTTTTCTCTGAAACACCACATGTAATCATTACTTTTTACCACTAAAGAAAAACTAAAGAATCAACATCTGGATTTGATCTTACATTGTTGTTTGACATCTTTTCATTATTGAACTTGAAGGCTAAAGTAGCTTATCCCAAATGTTTTATGCAGAGGATTCCTGCCTTATCAAGGATGCTTTGTTCACTCTTACATATTAACATATTACATATTAAAAGGGGGCTGTATAATTTTACATAACATGGTAAAACACAATAATAACAGCATCACTTATTAGAAACATTTTCCATGGTCTGAGCTATTATTTGTTGGTTGGTGATCTGTGTACCTGTGGTTGCAGGTGGATCTGCGGGTCATTCTGAGGGCTGAGAAAGGGGAACAGACATACTTTGTCCCCCTGCCTGAGGTGGTACTCCTGTCCATTGGCCATATGCAGGATCTTGTCCTGCACCACCTCCCTGCTGATCATCACTGCCGCGGTAAGCCGTAGGGTTTCACTCAAAACACTATCTGCAAAAACGAAAAGGACAGCAGAGTGGAGGATGTCAGAGAGCTGTCATGGCGTGTTAAATCAACGGTGCCCCCTGGAATCATTTGGATGGATACAAACATTTGCACAGATATGATTATATGAAAAAGGCAATCACTTTTGAATTAAATAAAAGGTCAAACTTTCATTCTCAATGTCATTGTTTCTCTACACTGCACTCATCTTGTCTTTTCCAACAAGTCAAATGAGCATTTGTTTTCATTTAACTGCAGGGACTGGAGGAGCTCAGGGAATAAGCAAAAAGGCTGCTGGCAGCTGTTACCTACCAAACACAGGTGTGCTGTGTGCCTCCAGTGGTTGGATGAGGGGGTCCTGGAGGCTAAGGCCCCCAAATTCTAATTTAACAGCCTCCATGGCCTCAGGGTGAGTGAGCAGGAAGCCAAGGAGCCAAAAAGCAGCAGGACCAGTGTTACACTGAAAAGAAACCCCCCCAAAAAAGTCAGCCATTTACATTAAATAAACTTCTTTTATAAAAAACTGGTAAAAAAAAAAAAAAAGTCAGAGTACATTTTGTAAATGCAGCCATATAATAAAAATGTCAGTTTATTTATGTTTAAGAATATTTCTGATAATACTCTGTTGTATCTCAAGCCGTAAAACTGAAAAGACTGATATGAGGAGCAGCCACTTTGTAGACACTGCTGTCTGTCTGCTTATCAGGGAGGGACACCTGAGCCTGTCAGACAGTAATTGCTATGAGTTAGGGGAGCTGTTCTTCTTACTTCGACACATCTGAGGTCAGCTCTCCATTGACAGCCGGGGCACGCTGTCTAAAAGGGACTAATAGTGTGACAAGGAGGTGAGGGCTTTTTCTTTCCAAAGGAACAGTGTGGCAACTGTGGACTGTGTATTAGATTTAGTTTAGAAGATTGATAGCATTAGCATGTCCTCCTTACGCTTATTATGTCGGTGTCTTAATTGAAAGCGAAGCTAACCTGCTGTTTGTTCCAGCTGTATATTCAAGATACACATAGACAGACATTAGTGTCTACAAAGTGGCTACCATGATATACCGCCATGAAACTGTAAGTAGTTTTTTTTAAATCTCAAATGTACAGACTCCAATCTGGCCCAAATACACCAAATATAATGGTATGATGAGAGTGTAAACACATTCATATTGAAATGTTAACATATTTTATTCTTGATTATTCATGTATTGACAGCGGCAGCTCTTGACAACAGGATAAGTCATTTTTTACTCTACATAACCACATCAAATTTGCTCTGTAAACCTTTTTCGACTTTTCGCATTCGACGCCATGACTTGCCATTTAAACGTAAGCTGCTACAGTATAGCTCGGCTGCACATGATCATATCTGCATTGAATTTCTTGTGCTTGATCTACTTACAGCCTGAACACATCTGTAGTATACATTTAAAAAAAAAAAAAAGTAACAGCACCGCCTCCTCCTGGCAACAGGAACGTTCTACATCTGTGTCATCATCTCCACTCTGAGGGCATGTCCCATAAACATTTGATCAGGTTCATCTTAAGGCTTTCACCTTGCTGCATCATGAAACTTAAAAGGCTGTGTCTAACACTGTTATGTTGGTGATGCGCTGTCCGCCATTCAACAGGAAGCTGTTTTTGAGGGGCTTAAAATAAATACTGTAAAATATTAATAAAAGGCTGTTTTAGGAAAGTGCTACAAATGGCCTTGTCTGACACCAAGCCTGTTACTTTAGGGCTTTTTGTGCCTTTTTGGTAGAGAGAGGACAGTAGATAGAGTTGGAAATTGGGGCTAGAGAGAGTGTAGCATGGAGCCACAGGTTAGATTTGAACCTGGTTTGTCTGTTTCAAGGACTACAGCCCCTGTACAAGGGGTGCATAAAATCGGCTATTGGCGCCCGTCTGATGGTCTTTTTTGCTTTTCCAGGTGATTTTGATGCATTAGTATTAATTTCAGTCTGTTTTATAACCAGTTAAAAACTCCTCACAAGAGCTTTGAAGTTATTCTTTGACGTCATAAGGAGAGCTTAATTTACAAAATACATAACCAATTGAGAATAAGCAGACATCCCAACACAACACATTAAATCACTATCTTTCTTGACAGTAAATAACTCAAAAATCCTTCTCATTATATTTCCCAGACAGACTGTTTACAGATGATTAGAGAACAGCAGGCACTATAGTTTGTGCAGGACCCTTCTTTTAACACGTGTATAAACCAATTCTGGCACCTCTCACACATCTCACATCTAATCCCTCTATTCTCTGCAGTGGTGCTCCAGTTTCCTTCCCAGACAGAGCCTATGTGCTCCAATATCCCAGCAGACATAATAATAAAACAAAAAACAAACATGCTGGAGCAATAATGGTCTTTCCTAAACCAGCCGAGCGTATAAAGAGCTCGCTGTAGGAGGCCTGGCATTGTGTTTTTTTGCTAGCTTAAACATAAATCTCTCTGGTACTACTGGGTGAAGAAATCCTTGTTCCAGTGAGACTGGGAGGTGAGCAGAGGGCTGAGGCTAATTCAGCTGAAACCTTACATGAAAAGATGAGCCATAAGACAGCTCTCTATTTCCCCCTCATGGCAGAACAAAGCAATGACACCATGTTTGTCTGTCTCTATGGTTGAGGCAATTCTGTATTAACACTCGTGTTAATGTGGTTTAATGGCAGCTGTGTGTACTGTGTTCATTTGAAACTATTTGATATTCAACAATGGGACTTTTTTAAGGAAAAGGTTAAGAGCTGTGAATTTATGAAAAGTGATCATACAGTTTTAGCTTAGCGCTAAAGAACATATAACTAGACTTTATATCCATGCACAGAGTTTATGTCTCAAGTGGAGATGACATGTGGCAAGCATTGAGCAAATTCCTGCATATGATTGCGAGGAACTCTTTTAGGGAAGTCATAGAGAGGAAGGAAATACAGCTGACTCAGACATCTTAAATAATCAACTGTACTGAAATGGGATTTACATCAGAACATTTTATGGAAACTTATTCACACCGTCAGAAGTGGCAACACTCTACTAGTTACAGGTTGAGGCAGGCTGCTGTGAGTAACTGGCAGAGAGGAATCCATGGTCTTTAACTGCTGCATTGTTGGCAGGCTGAGCACATTGAAGTGGAATTCAAGTATGCAGTCAGGGTGTGGATAGTTATTATGTTTTGGAATCAATGTGTGGCCTTGTTTCTGTGTATGTTTGAGGTTTCTATGAATGTGCTTGGAAGGGTGGGAGGAAGCCAGGAGAAACAAAAAAAAATAGATAGTTCTCACTTGTGTGGTCCAAAGCTGCAGGAGGAAAGCTCTGTTTTGCATCTCTGCATCGATTCCCTCCTCCTGCAGGAAGTGACGGTAACTCTGCTGCCAGGAGTCGGAGTCGGAGTCCAGTCTGGTGCTCAGCCACCTTGGAGAGAGAAGCTCCCACAGTCGCTCCCTGGACAAGGCGGCTACTTTTCTTTCTCCTGTTAGACATCAAGTCATAAGTTACTCTGCTGTATACATACTGTAGGTATGGTGAATCAAAGTGGGATTCTCTGGCTCAGCTTCGCCAACTACCAATGAAAAGTGAAAGGCCTGAAAATTTTAGAAAGCTCCAGCAAACATTTGTAAAATGAAAACCAACTCTATTAACTAATTAGACTGAGGGGTTCATCGGGGTCATGTTCAATGTTGCTACGGTTGACATGACCCTGATGTCTCTCTGAAGCTGATCCTTATAAAACAGGTTTTGAAGGAGCTTTTTAACCTGTATACATATTGTGCCTTGCATAAGTACCCCCCTACTTAAGACCTCTTCTCATTCTGAAGTGTTACACTGGAATATCACTGGATATCATTTTAACCTGGAATTACAGATTTGAGTTAACCTGATGACAACGTGTTACACCTTATCTTAACGAGGAAGTTTAAGTAAAGCACAAGAAGCTTTTGTTAACCTTTCGGAATATCATGTAATATTCAGCTCTTCGAAATAAAAGGCTACTTCACCTCAAAAATGTCTATTTGCAGATGTACTGTAACATGACACATTTTAAGGGAGTGGAATACGTATGCAAGGCATCAGATAAAAAGACAACGAGGAATTTGAAAGTGAAGGAATTTTAGGAATTGTGTGCAGCTTACCTCGTTTAAGTGAGCAACGGGCCAGTTTTGTAAGAAGATCGTCAAACTTGCGAAACTCTTTATAAACTGCAGAAGCATTGTCTAGCCCTTCGAACAACGTCAAATATCCAGCCCTGAGAACAGCAGTAAAGTTAAGAGTCTGCCTGTCTGGCCTTCATGGTCATACAAACACGAACAAACTGTGGTTTATATTTAAATGTACGGTTAAATGGTATGTGATACCTGAAGAGCAGACTATAACAAAGGCTAAAGAGTCCGTTTTGAGTCCACTTTGAAGGATCGCAATCTGTCTGGTCACTCAACAGAAGCGTCTGAAGGTGTGTCATCATGGAAGTGCTTAGCTTGGAGAGGCTGAGACCTTGAAAATGCCTGCGGGAATAAGTCTTAATTACATACAGATTTGCAGCAGCCTTAGAAACAGATTTGTATCTTCTCATTTCCTGAAGCACAGAGGTTATGTTAAAAAGATGTACTCATTACTGTTCCATCCATTTCCTCTCCACTGTAGGTTTGATGCTCGGCAGCTGAAGACAAAAGATCCTTTGTAAGAGCTGCTTTTTACTGCGGGCAAAGTCCAAGAGGATGGTGTCATTCAGCACCGCATCGAAAGAGTTTGGGTCCAACAGCACTGTCAAGTAATGACCAGCAACACGGACCTGTGTGGAAACATTTTATTTGATGACATGTTTTTTTTGTTTTTTTCGTTTTCAGTTGTTGCAACTCTTCTTCTGTTATTCTTACGTATTCTATTCTGTCACGTTTTACATTTGAAACTGGATTTTTTTTTTTTAATTTAGAGCAGGCTTAATTATTGAAACAGTTTGATCAAAATAGAAACAATTAACCAAACATTTTCTGAATAATTAAAATGAACAGGACAATGATGGACAGGTTTTAACTTGCTACCGCCACGTTTTCCCGGTGCCACCTTTTCTAAATGAACAATTGCTGTCATTCAAAAGGCAAGGCAAGTTTATTTATATAGCACATTTCAACAACAAGGCAAATCAAAGTGCTTCACATAAGACAGAGGAAACTGTCTTACGAGCAAAGACTAGACATCTTGATAAGAGATCAGAGATACAGCCTTCTTCCTGCTTTTTTACAAAACCATTTCTTCACCATTCAGCTATCAATGTTTAGTCTAATTTACAATAACACGTTCCTTAATGTAAAGATCATCTCATTTACATAATGGGTTTAGAATATAAACAAGAAATCGACATCACACAGTCTTGATTCTAACTTACTGTGAAGATGTCCCCATGTTTGTCCTTCATCCGGCCCAAAAACTTTGCAGCATCTTTTCCAAACTCGAGAGCGTGCCCAAGCCATGGGATGACACCTCTGTCCAATGGTGGCTCATTCTTCTGTCTGCTTGTAGAAGGAAACTTGTTAAAATTGCAAAAGTGTGAAACAGTAGCTTTACTTTTAATTAATGTTTCAACCTCAACCAACAGGTTTGCAGTTGGCATGAAGTTATGCAATAAGAAGTTTCAGTGGTTTGGTGAGAAGCCATGCAGCACTTGTGCTATCAGGTGAGCCACGAGGAGAAACTGAGTGTTTTTCTCTGACATTCTCCAAAGACAAAACTAAAGGCATTTTGACATCCAAATTGCATAATTCTTTTTGGTAAGAGATACAATCTCTCATACCTAATAGAATAAAGTTGATTCATAGCATATTAAAAGCTATTTTCAAAAACAGTATAAGTTTTGTAAAAGAAAAAAGTGTATGAAATGCATTGATAAAGAACTTTACCTTGTGCGACTGGAGTAAATGAGGACCAGTATTAGGAATCCATTAAGTAGTAGTAATATTGTCCATAGCATGTTTCGTCTGATACTTGTTCTGTCCTGCAGATGATTTACTCCATAGCTGCCGTCTACTCTCTTTTATTGTAAAGCCCGGCTCTTTTGGCTCTGGAACTTCTTTGTCAGGAGGTGTGGAAAGGCGCGGCTTTTGTCACAAAGAGTTACGCAACATTGTACAGTCAACCATATCAGACAGCACCAAAAACAGCAAGTCCTCAATAAGAAACAGAAAAAAGATATCATTTTAAATGATACTTCACTATCTCTACTCTCAAGAGTGTTTCACCTGACGTTACGTAAACACTTTGCACAGAATCTGCCTTTCGTGCTTCAAACAGTGCAAATAAAGCCACATACCACATTTCATAGCAGTGATATCATCAAGGTGAAAAGACTCATGTTTCATTCCTTTAGGGGTCATTTCAGGGAAACACAACATCATGATGGGTGTCATAACTAAAGTTCACACTGTTCATTGATGTGAAACTGGTCAATGACAATGAATTTCCTTTAAACATTGTGAAATGTCTATTTTTACTTCCCTTCCACAGAATATCTCATCAGTTTCAAGTTTCTGTTGATGATTCTATCTGTCATACAGAAACCAATGATTAATTTGATTAACTGACGTCAACAAAAATTAAAGAGCTATTATTAGTTTTAGTGTCTGCATGGTATAGGCTATATTGTAAATTTGTTTTTTTTTAACAGTGACTGTATTCATAACCAGTGGTCATTATTTACTAACATATGGACATTTACACAGTCAATTTATTTCATGTGAATTATTTTAAATGTGACAAGCGAAGGTCGAGAGCTGTTGTTTAACTAAAGCTTGAATGTCTCAACACTGTTTGCTGCAGTACGCTGGATGTAACAGCAGAGGGTAGTAATGAGCTTGTTCAGAGGAGGACGTAAAGTGGGGTAAATCAGAAATCTTACGCCTCAGCAGACCCTAAACCAATCAACGTCAAATAACAATGACTTTGACAGTTAAAATAGCGGAACATAAAATTAAGAATATAAAATTAAACGAGGGTATTTATCTAGAGACTATTTGAAGTGACTACACCGACACAACATTTTAAGTAAACGACAGAGCGACAGAAACACTGGCACGTTTGATGAAAACGACTTAAGGACATTACTTCAGTGACATTAAAATGCACAATTTGGAGACTTGTCCACACATCATCGCTCGCTACATGTCTGTCTCTCGCCAGCTGGACTTATATTATTAGTGTGCACCTCTCTATGTTAGCTGGACAGCAACAGCAGTTCGGAACATCCGTTCCACATGGAAACATAAAGAGCAGAAACTGAAAATAATGACGAATGACATTCAAACAGCCACAATTCAGAGTCGAATCTGTCAGTAGTGACCGAAGGATTTTTGCCGCTGTACTGAGGAACGTGCTTTATCAACAGACCTAAACTAGAACTTTCTTTTGACTTGTAGCTACAGACTCGGGCAGACCCTGAAAGCAGCCCTATGAGCCCTTCATAAAATTTAAAGTTTTATCTTTTCCGAAAACCCAACATTAAATATATATATGTATACATAAATACAATTAATAGAATTACTGTCCTCATGTACATAGGGAGTGGCTTAACACATAAGTGAAAATATACAATTACCACTTGAATTGCCACCTGAAGTCAGTTTGTTTGTGTGTGTGATTATATAAATTATTAATATTAATACATTTGACAGAATATATATGATCAGTATTAAACTGATCATTATATCACACAATGTATGTTAGATTATTACTGTAGTTCCTTTGAATTTCAACAAAGAGGAACAAAAGTAGCAAGTGCTTTTTAGGTGTTATGGAGAGACACTTAAATCACTTTCTCACAGCATGTGAGTTATCAGGAACTGAAAACCGTTTATCTGGCAAAAATCAAATGCTACCCAGGAAGCACCCCCTACAGAAAATGAGGTTAGAAAACATAACTACTATAACTCTGGGAGAGTCTGCTTAGATGGCATCATGAACATCAGGCATACACCAGAATAACTCCAGCATACAGGCTGCTATATTTTGTACATTTACAAAGTTTAGTTCAGCCTCCTGTTAAAAAACGAATATTTTCTAGGTGGATCCTGTGATGATCATTCCTCTTGTTAAAGCACATAAGTGGATGGTGTTAAACTTTCCATTGCCTGGTTAGACACAGCTTTTTCAAATTATTTTCAAGCCCACCCCAATTTTTTATCAGGCTCAGTGCAGCCAAGATTTGGTGAGTAACATTTGCTGAGAAAATTGGGAGTCCGAAGTGGAGACTGCGTGTTGGTAAGAAGTGAATAGTTCTCCTGCAGATTTCTCCTGGGCTCTCTCCCAGCTCTGACAGTTCCCACAGGCTGACAGTAGCCAACAGATTTCCTGAAAATTGGGTGCAAAGGCGCACTAGGATCTCTCAACACTGTTCAAAATGCAATCTTATCTCAGACAGTCTCAACTATCCCTGGCCTATACACAAGTTTACTTTTCTTTGAGACAAGAGCACAATTCGGGATGTTGAAGGGTCAAAATGTAACACACTGTTTCATTTGCAAAGTGACAGGAAGATTTTTTTGGTATCTTTTTGTCTGAAAACTCTGCTGGGATGAACAGCAGAGAGAAGGAAAGAGCAGATGACATACACAGTCACCCTGATTTTCTCTTGCTCCTTCCTCTTAGTTAAAAGGGGGAGGGCTGCAGTATTAACACAACTCATCTGTAACACCTCTGTCTATAATGTCAGCTAGTGGTCACATTCACACCTGAGAATAATAAGTTATTTTAAAGGACAAATTCATGTTTTTTGTTTAAAATTCCAAATACTTTTGGAAATACTTAATTTTTTGTTATTTGATCGCAAACTAATGTAAGATTTATGGTTATTTAGTAATAGCTTGAGCATGTTATTAGGTGTTTTTATTCTGAAAGTGGAAACGTAACGTCTAGAAGTCAAATGTCAGTAACCTATAGTATTTTGATCAATAATTCACATTCAATCTTTTATTTCCCTATCAATGACAAGTGTAACAGCATTTCACACAAAATAGTTTATTCATGCAGGAAGATGCCAGTATTTCAACACTTTTCACTGTTCTTCCTCAACAACTGTGTTCTAAGGCTGGATATAGCCTATATAATCATTGTAAAACATGAGCTACACCACTTTACTTTGAATGACAAAAAAATCTTGCCAAGTTACTCTGTTCTGCAGTCAACATGTTGTTGTCCTGGAAACAATGAAATCTCACCAAAGTGCTCGTGCAATCTTTCAGGGTTGGACTCATCGACTGTTTTTACTGGTAAAAGTCTGCAAATCAGTTCACTGAGACAAACTTGAAATCATGAGAGAATGAAACTGGTGAAGAAATAAAGAAGAGAGTGGGTTGGGGGAGGAGTCTCACATTGACTTTCACGTCCATTCAGCCTTTTCTGCAGCAGCACTGAACTTGCAGAGAGAGAGAGAGAGGAGAGAGGAGTGAGAGAGAGAGTGAGAGAGAGAGAGGAGAGAGAGAGAGAGAGCTGGCTTAAAAAGGCAGACTGCACATTATTGTGCAGAAGGGGACTCTATGTTATGAGGCTGCCATGACATGAACATCAAACGTGAATTGTTTTCCGATTCACTGAAGAGCGCTGCCGAAGAGGAGTGGTCAGAAAGGAAGATGATCATTATGCACTTTTAGATCAACGTCGCCTCCTCCAATGCAGCAAGGCAACCTCGCAGACCCTCAAAAAAGTGCGTTTGATCCACGAAGAAGAAGTTGAGTCAGGCGGGCAATGATTCGCATCTGATTGTTGCTCAACTACCCCGGAGAGGACTGCAGACGGGCGAATCGCTGCATTGTGGCAACGGAGACGCTGATTGCTGCCCGAGGATTGCACAATCCCTTCTCCTCAACATGTCATCTCAGGCGAAAGTCAAGAAGGACAAAGAGATTATTGCCGAATATGAGACCCAAGTGAAAGGTTGGTAACGTGCAGGCCTGATCATATTGTTATTCTGTGTGTGTGCAGGCACTATTGCGTAACTTCAAGCTTTGTATGGCTTTCAAGTGTACAGTGCTGTAGGGTGGGACATATTTGTACAGTTATAAATGGCAGTCATTTTTAGCATATCTCCTGGGAAATGTCGCCAAAGATTAATCCAATTGTAACCAGGGATACGTCTATTTTTTTTTTTAATTCTGTCATACAATAATGACGACTCAACTTGGCTGAACCTGTTTTGCACAAGATGACTGTGGGGATGCATAAATTGCCTAGCCCTTCATGTGTGGCATGTAAGCCAGTTGTGCTTAATTGTTTCAAAGTGCATCTGTTTTTTTTTTCTGTCAGATTGTTTCATGCTGCACACCCAACAAGGGAATGCACCAGTTCACCTTGGATAAGCTTTCTAATAGACTCGAGGTCATGCACCTCAAGTACTCATGCGGAAGATTTTTGAGACATCTGGGTACACTGCAGAACATCTTCATGACAGGTCAAAATGTAATGTGGTGATCAATACCATTTTAAAGGACACTTTTGGTAGATTAAGTATTTTCATGAGACTCCAGGACAAAGTGTAGTATCAAGGGGGAGAAGAAATGCTCCAGAAGATCACACAGCAAACAGTTCATAAAGTTCATACATAATGTATGCTGTCTGTATGAATTATGAAGCATGAAAGGATTTTACTGTCTACCGTTAAATATGTGACTGGATAAACCACCCAGAGAGATAAGCGAGTGAGGAACACTGACAACAGACTGAAACAGACATTGCAGGATGTATATGGTGGTGTCTTCTCAGCTTTTAAGATGACTTCCAGCATTGTCAGCTTTAACACATTCTGCATCACCTTCTTATGGTTGTGGTTTTGCTCATGTGTCAAGTTTTATTCACAGAGACAGCAAGGATGTTCTTGCTTTCATCTCAAATATGTTATAGACCATAGACCTGTGCAGAAGACACAGGAATATTTAAAGTAAAGTACTTAATTTAGATGGTGAGGTTGGGACCAGTTCCTGAGCTCACTTTGTTTCACATCAAATGACAGCAATACAGTATGAACATACAGACGAATAAAGTGGACAGTGGAAAAGAAAACATGAAATGAAACTAAACTGAAGGTGTGTGTGTGGTTGCATCTAATACTTAAATGATGGATCGATCTCAACATATTTGTGTTGTCCTACAGCTGCAGTTTCACTTTAGTAAAGTAGCCTAGGTTTTATTAAATGAATGCCACATGTCAGGTAGTGTGTTGTATTGAAACATGATTCAGAATCTAAAAGGGACTAATAGTCTACATTTTAAACAAGTCCGATAGGCCTATAAGCGAAGCTATGGGCTATTAATTTAGCCATATCAACAATTTTTTTAAAACACGAGGTCATCTTAATTCTCATATCTTGACTGGACAGTTAGAGTAGCTAAGAACAACAAACAGGAGTAACATAGGCTAGCTGTGTCTTTGTAGCCTACAGCAATTTCCTTAAGTAAAAAATAAGCCAAAAAAAAAAGAAAATCCCAGACTAACCTAACATGATACTGTATACTCTTGATTTTTTTTTTTAACACTGGGAAGCTTAGCTAGCTTACATTTTTGAAAGATCCTTGCTAGCTGCTTCCCCACTTTCCCCACAGTCTTTATGCTAAGCCAAGCTAAGGGGTTTCTGGTTATAGCTTTACATTGAGGTGGCAATACAAGATATGAGAGTGACATCAGTCCCCCCTTCAATTAAATTTTTTTCTGAAGCATATTGCTTATCCTGTGTATGGTTTCCATGGTAGTTTTAGATATAACTGCAAAAGGTAAATTTTTGTCTGTCAGTTTTTTTCTCAACAAAACTTGTCAATATGTGTCTGGTATGATTAGTATTTAGTTGACAAAGGTGTGGTTTAATTTCTCCTTGTCTCTCTCTCTCATTGTCTGTCTGTTTATTTGTTTGACTCCTTCACTGTCTTACTCGTCCTCTCGCTCTCTTTCTCTCCCTCTGGTGTCCACACCGACTTTGTGGCTGGTAGAGAGCCATCAGAGCTCCGTCTCTTGTCTCAGTTTCAGGAAAAGCTTTTAAGCTGACATCTAAAGCTCATTTGCAAACTGGGTTTAGATCAGTTCGAAGATGTGGCAGCTTTACTCTGACACTGACACTGGCCCAAAAAGCTGAGTTACTGACTGTACAGCAGTTCAATCAGGAATGAACTTACTGCACTGTGTGTATATTTCAAGACACATTTTATCAAACAGAAAGGTCTCAGTCACCTTTAAGCAATAATTATTGGTGTGTATTTTGATCTTAAAGTGTTACATGTTGGGGACTGTATTTCATAATTGTCGTCACATGGCAGCCCTGATTCATTGATGACTGAATAATCAATTACAAGCAGCAGGTAATACTGCTTCACCGCTTTGTGTTTTAACAGTCATCACAGAGTCATTATCAGCAGCTTAAGTACTTGATTTTCCCTGCCTTAGCAGTACCTCTTGCTGTTTTCTTTATTTCAGAGGGAAAATGTTATTCGTGTGAGTGTAGAAGACAAGTATGAAGCATCTCTTCACTTCCTACTGATCCTTAAACCAAAACACGAGGAAATGAGGGAATACCCTTCATGATGCATTATATTATGCTCATAGCTGGAGGCAGCATTAGCTCTACTGCCAAGTGATCTGTTTGTAGTCCAGCTGTTTTAGTCGTGCGCACAAATTGCTGTAATAGAATATGCGACACATAGTTATTTATAAGATTTGCGTTTTCTTTAAGTAAATGTATACTGTAGCCATGTGGAACTAAACGATAAATGGCTGCCAGATATTGGCCAACAGATCAATGTTTCTAATCTTAATTTCAGTAACAATACAATGATATTTATAACACTTTTTAACATTTTTAATGACTTTGTGTCAGAGATGTAATTCCCCTTAACTGAGGACCGCTATCCCGTTGTTACAAATTAGCGCCTCATGTTACCTCTGTTGCCATCCGCACTGCAGAAATTCTCTGAGCGTTTTGACTAACCCCGCTGTGTTAATTCATCATAAAGAAAGAATCTTCAGACTGATACTATCTTGAGAGTCACAGTTGTGTGACAATAATGAATTAGGAATGCGTTTTTATAGTCTTGCCAACATGTAACAGTCACTGTCTGACGTTGTGTTGGCAGGTGACATGCCCAGGGTTTACGAACATTTCAAGAGAAAAATGCTTGGAATTCTGCACACCACAGACTGGATTTTCCTGTCCTGTGGCTGCACAAACCGTGATGCTTTTACTTTCAGAGATATTTGTGCGGAGGGAGAAATGTGAACTCAAGCAAATAGACTTTAAAGGCATACTATAGCCATTACTGCATTCAGAAGACAAGCGTTCACAGAACACAGCCTTGATTTGTACCAAATTATGTCAACGTGTCAGTCTGAGTTAGGTGACATGTGACTAGCTACGCGTGGCTAACTGCAGACACAGCCCCAGAGACTGCTGCTGGCCACTGAAAAGAGCCGTGCCATGCTAATCTGAGCAGGCTACAGCAGTGACAGGGGATCCTCTCTGCATGATGTTGGGTGCTCTGTCCTCTACAGCAGCACAGGAGCCTAACAGGAAATCCTGCAAGGCAAAAGTGGCCAATAGTTTCCCCCCCTTTTTCTGTTATATTATCTGTCAGGGATCCAGGCAGCCACCACAGACATGCTGTGTTTGGACTTGGTGTGTGGACAGGGGTTGTTGTTTTGAATCTGCAGGGTAAAAGAGCTGGTCAAGGCTTTATAACAGCTGAACTCAGGGTGCTATACTTTCCTTTTCTACACCATGAATCTTCAGACTGTTTTCACATGTGACTAAACAATTTGGCTGATCCATTTAAGGAACATTCTGTATTTGGGTGGCTTGAATTTATTTTGATTTTCAGCTAAGCTTTGCAAAGCTTAGCTGAAAATGAAGCCATGTGGAAATGAATGTGCAAATGCAAAAATGCAGTTCTTCGAATGGCCACTCGAGGCTGAATCTAATAGTGGGTTCATCTCTGTTAGGTTCCTTATCAAAATGCCAAGTTTAATAACATAACGTAATGTGTTTACAGCCTGGTGCAGAACAGTTTAGGTACGGTATGTATGGCTGACTTCCAAACACATGGGGATTTTGGTATGGGGATGACAGTTTTTCTTTTTTTTTCATTTTCATTTAAGCAGTTAAAATGTCTTTTTTTTTTTTTTTTAAAACAGTATATGCTTATTAAAGTCTACATGTTAACCATATAGAGTAAAGGGTAAAATTGAAATTATTCAAGACAAAAATGTCCAAAATCATCTTCTTCTTCTTCTTCTTCTTCTTCTTCTTCTTCTTCTTCTTCTTCTTCTTCTTCTTCTTCTTCTTCTTCTTCTTCTTCTTCTTCTTCTTCTTCTTCTTCTTCTTCTTCTTCTTCTTCTTCTTCTTCTTCTTCTTCTTCTTCTTCTTCTTCTTCTTCTTCTTCTTCTTCTTCTTCTTCTTCTTCTTCTTCTTCTTCTTCTTCTTCTTCTTCTTCTTCTTCTTCTTCTTCTTCTTCTTCTTCTTCTTCTTCTTCTTCTTCTTCTTCTTCTTCTTCTTCTTCTTCTTCTTCTTCTTCTTCTTCTTCTTCTTCTTCTTCTTCTTCTTCTTCTTCTTCTTCTTCTTCTTCTTCTTCTTCTTCTTCTTCTTCTTCTTCTTCTTCTTCTTCTTCTTCTTCTTCTTCTTCTTCTTCTTCTTCTTCTTCTTCTTCTTCTTCTTCTTCTTCTTCTAGGACATTCAACTCTTTAATCATCATTTAAAAAAAAAACATTTCAGTTTTTGAGGGTTATTTCTCCCATATTATTCCCTTGAACTCTTTTCCTGCTTCCTCATAATTATGCATCACTCTGCAAAGGCCTGAATCATTCATTGAATGTAGTGCAGTACTGCACAGTCCCTAGTAACAGTTTAAATTCTAAAAATAACCTGCTCACAGGAGAGCGAACGCATTTATCACAAGTTTATTTGATGTTGCCCGATAAAATAATTCATTGAAATCAATTTAGAGATGCTTCTCATTCTGTCTGTTCTTTTGCATTGCCACTGTATGATTACTAAGGCTTAATGTCAACAACTGTTGTTTAGTGGTATGTCATAGCACAGCAGTCTATCACAGTCATAATTCATTCTATTTCTGAATCTGATTGCTGCGTTGTTTATCAGCACGGACTGTTTATTGAGTATTTCAAAGCACAGAAAGTTGTCCTTGTCCTCGGCCATTATGCTAAACTGACTGACTGCTGTGACTGTCAGAACAGGGAACTGGCTTGCTCTCTTTCAAATGCCTCCAGAGGCATGTAACCAGGCAACTGGGCAACTATGGGGACCAGGAGGGGTACTTTTCCAAACAGCAAGGGACTCCATATTTACTCTGCCCCTCTCGTTCGTGCTGTTTCATTCACATTTTAACTTACAGCCGATGGCGGAGGCATTTTTGAAATCCTTTATTCAAGATACAGAAACAAGCATTTAGAAGTAAACAAAGGGGCTTTTCTTCCACTGGGACATCTTTTCCGTCGATTCATTTCTACAGAGTTTCTTTTCAGTGCACAGAAATCATATGCATGGTTTAAACAGTCTGTCATAATGGAATCTTCAGCCTTCTCATTGTTACTCCACTGCCTCATATTGTCTCACAGCAGGAGATGCTTGCTTTAAACCCACTGTTAGTGAATGTGTGTGGGTGTAAGATGTGGTCTCGTGTCATTCACACCTTTAGCTGCTTTCTGCAACAAGTTGGTTTTAATTTGTTTTTGACTTTCAGTTAAACATGACAAGCCCAGATACTGTAAGCCAAAATACAGAGCAATACTAATAACAATGTAAGTCTTCCAGCTTCCCTCCTCATGAACAAAGCATACTTAAAAGCAAAAGATGAATCAATGACCAACATTTAACTAAATGCTGAGCTTGTGTTGACAGTATGTGACCCACTGATCTCAGCTTTCAGTGTTCTGTATGTTACTTCTCTCTGACTGAAAATAACGCAGGGTGGAGAGAGAGATGTCCTGATATTGTGACATGGCAAAAGTGAAGGGGTCAGAATGAATGAATGACTGAAAAAGTGGGTTGGATTAGATATGGATACAATACAATGGGTATTTGACGGGATTTTATACAAAGGGTCCAAGCCCCACGCTTCAGTGGGGCTTTTTTAGCCCTTTATATCTCTCAATACACTCTGTCCAGCCAGTAGTCTGGATATTTATCCCTGCTCATTTTGAAAACTGGGATTGATGAATTATGATCTAAATTATTTCACTGCATAGGATGCATGTTAATCATTTTGAGGTTTTCTGTACGTTATTATAATGAAAACATGTCTGTTGAGAAACTTACAAAAATGTATTTTACCGAAATAAAATTGTTCAGTTGAATTATGATGTCTTGTTTGTTTATGAAAAGCTTGTCAAATCTGAACTCATCTGTAAATCAGCTGATTTGTTTTAATTTATAACTCAAACAGAATTGTTGTCCTCATTCTCAGACTAGAAGGAGCAAAGATTTCCAGGCTGAAACCACAGTGATCTTGCAATAAAAAACAAAAAAAAATGCCTGCAATATTTTTTTTTTACTACAAACTTCTCTGAAGGCTCGCTGAGCACAATGCTTTTTAGAAGCTGACCTATTTTATATTTTCCGTGCTGTCTGCTGCAATCATCAGACATGCATCTCATATGCACGTGTGCAACCCCAGCATTTAGACACCCCCACTCTCCCTCCCTCCTACTACTCACACAGTAGGCTACATGCACTTTCACAGATGGCAAACAAATCGACTTTGACATCCAGTTTTATCCAATTATGATGACTTTGTTATTTTATTAGTTGTTGTGCTTCGCTGCATTCTCACATGTTTCTGTTAACTACATCATGTGACTGCTTTGGGGAAAAAAAAAAAAAAAAGTTGACCTGCAGCACTGTCTGGCGGACTCAAGTGAGGCCCAGCATGTAAGCCAGCTCCCCCTGAGAGGTTCAATTGGTTCTGAAGGTGGCCTTTTCTTTTTGATATGCAGAGATCCGTAACCAGCTGGTGGAGCAGTTCAGATGTCTTGAGCAACAGTCAGAGTCCCGGCTGCAGCTGCTGCAGGACCTTCAGGAGTTCTTCCGCAGAAAGGCTGAGCTCCAGCTTGAGTACTCGAGAGGCCTGGACAAGCTGGCTGAGCGCTACTCCGCCAAGATCCGCACCTCCAGAGAGCACCAGCACTTCAAGTGAGTTTCCCCGAGCACTGGAACGTCTGTATCAAATGTGCTTGCCTGATAAATATCTGCTACATATTTCATGCTGACAATGGCAGAAAGAGGGGAAAAACTGAAATGGGAAGACAGAGGAGGGATAAGCTACAAAAAGGAGAGCAGGGATAAATGCAGAAGAATTGACCTGAAATGAAGCCAGGGCCAAGGAAGCTTGTGGCCTCGGGCTGCTGTGTTCCATTCAACTAGGTCAGACAACCCCCCTTCAGTGTACGTGACTGTCATTTCATTTCCATTCAACTTCACGCTGCTTCCAAAAAAAACAAACATTTCTCAATTGGCACAGAAAATAAAGATAATTAATCAAAGCCTCAGTTAGGAGCCTCAAAAAAAAAGGGAAAAAAAGTTTGAGCTATTTTTTCCTCTAGTGAACCTTGTTTTTTTGTGATCTGAGGTCATGAAACAAACACCCTGAAGCATGTTCAGGAGTTGCTGCTTAGCTTAGTTCAGATCAGCCTCCAGCTCTCTGTAACTTTAAGAGAGTTTTCTAACTGTAATCAATGCATTAGCCTGAAAAAAGATGAAACTGAATGCTTAGAAAACAAAGGATAGATTCGGTTCAGTTCAAATATGTTAGGTAAAAGTTGGCTCCTCACCTTGGAAATAGACCAAATGAATGTGATTAAAAGCTGTCAAGTAGGTATTACTTTATTATTACGATAAAATCTATTTGAAAAGTGTTTCGCAATTGTCACTATTGTTGAATTGAATTCACACTGCAGGAAATCCAACTTACCTTTTAAAGCACCAGAGTACAGTGTAATTGATTCGTAGGCAGCAGCACACCCTTTCATGTGACCTGGGTGTGTCAGTCATGCGTAACAAACACGCTGGTTTATTCAGAAGCTCTTCCCGTCTCTTTTCAGTCTCTCCGGCCGATTGGACCTAAAGCGTGATCACGGCGGAGAGCTCCCGTCACTGGGACATTTATAAATGGAGCTTTCCCTTGAAGGGAGACCCCTGAATGAGAAGCACATTGCATGACTTCCCCTTACACCCTGCTGTCCCAGATTCCCCCCTCGCAATGTCACATTTAATGGTCATCATTATGTCTCTCTGTCAACGGCTAGGTTCATTCCAATATACCAAAATGGACCTACTAAGTTTCCATCATTAATAATCCCACGCTGTCTTCTCTTCTGAACTTTAAGAGATTGCACCACACTCTCTGGAGTTGCATTTTTCTTTTTTAAACCAGCATGCAGTGCCCATCTTTGCTTATCTGTGATCCTTTCAGATTTTCATTTCTTGCACAAGAGCTACTAGTCTGGCAGGAGAATATCGAGGAACATTTAAAGAACCTTCTGTAACAGAGTGGCAGAAGCAAATGTGTTATTATAAGAGCTGATGACTCAGTCTACCTTTTAAGAAAAGATAAATTATATTCAAAATGCTTCAGAATATTTGATCAAATCTAGTATGTGTTTGTGTTGCCAGTTGAGGGGAGTTCAGTTGGCAGTGCCAGCTCGAGCCGTGAAAACAGGAATTGTTGCACTTTTGTAGCCTGTCATGTTGGAAACATTGTTCTGTCATCAACGACACGAACCGTTCTGCATCAACTCCTCTCTGTCCTGAACACCGCTGTCTCATCCGTGTTGAGGAGCAGCCGACAGCCAAAGATTTACAGTCAGGATGCTGGCTTCAAGTAAAGGATCAAACACCTGCTCTGCTTGAAAGGAGGGCCCATAGGGAGAGCTTGTTCATGTTTTTTTTTTTTTTATCAAAGTGTTTAAGGATGAAAGGAAAGGGGGAAAAAAGTTGCTGATGCCCGGCACTCAGGATTACCTTTAGCATCAGGGTGCAACTCTTTTAACTCAGCGTGGAAACATAACTTTTCATATAGATTCTTATTTGTACTCAGTGTCTGCTTCTTTTTAAACATAAGTCATCTAGACAGGAGGACACAGTCATACAGTTACTATAGAGTCAATATTTGGCACGAGACAAAAAAGTAACATGGCCAATCCAGATTGGATGTAGACTCACTGAAAGTATTTCTTGCCTGACATTTAGAGGTACACATGGTTGAATTAATTTGACTCATTAGATTTTAGTATTTAGGCCAGTTTCTGAATAACTGTCCATGACAAATATTTTCAGATGCTTGGGGGAAGCTGGAATAAAGCCCATGTTATGGCGTTGCTGTAGTGCAGAAGCTTGCATTAGCTGAAGACAACAAGCTTTATCAGGACAGAAGTCTTGATAAATATCAAAGAGTGAACAAATCTCTCCAAGGAATGAAATGATCAGAGTATGAAGTAAAACAAGTCAGGACTATGAGATGATCTTTCAAACTGAGATGTGAGTCAAAAATAACTGCTTCATTTCTGACTCAACTTCAGAGTAACATTCTCCTGTGGATCAGCATTTCCTCAGAAAAGTCCCAAAGATAACTATTTCTATTTATTAATTATTTCAGTTAATTCTCTTGTAAGAAACCCTGATTTATGTCATTTTATCTTGTCTCTGTTGTTATGGACAACATTTCATACGGTAGAATATAGTTTTTGGGGAGGAGTCATACTGTCTGTTGTTTTTGCTGGATTCATGAGTTGCATTGAAATTAAAACATGTCATTTTTTATCATATTTAGATACAGAATAATTGAGGAGCCAGAATATAACCTTGAGGTTCCCCGGACTGTGAGGAGTTGTCTGCTTATTAAACAAAATAAAATCAAGTTAAAAAGAGGAAATCTTGGCGCTTTCACTGCATGGAAGTTAACTCCAGGTAATGTGCTGATAAAAGATATGATCTAATGGCAGGAAGTAAACCACTTGATTAACTTTAGTTAAAATGCCTTTTAAATAAAAAAACTGCCTTTTTTTAATCAGGACATTTACGGTAGAAACACTAACAATCAGAAAGAAAGAAGTGCCTTTATCCACATTGTCTACAGCAAACAAACCGTTATAGTCAGGTTTGACAGCTAACAGATGGCTGGAAAAATCTTAATCACGCATGTAGTGGACACGGACGGTAAAAAGATAAGAGGAGCCACTTATCGATACAAAATAATGGTTCTTTTAATTAATAATGAAAAGGTGACCTGATACTAGAAAGATCTGTTTCTGTTATATTAGTACTCTTGAGGCTGTATTACGTTGGATTGTTTATCAGTTGCTTTGTATTTGCTTTCAGTTTTATTGATCATGGCTATCCATGGCTGTATCTGCAGCCTGATCTCTGCCGTCTGTGTTATCCATCGTGTAACACTGTTTTATTGATTCTGAATGATAACAATGTTTTTGGCTTGGCTTAGCGGGTGCATAAACCTACTGCTCTTTGTTTTCACTAACACTGCTTGCAAAATGAAATGGCTCGGTAAACATTTTGAAAAATCCACTTTCTATGTGATTGCTCATCACAAATTACATTATTTTTGTAGGTTATGGCTAGCTCACGATCCATTCACTATCGATCCATATATATCAATGTCACTTCACAATCAATTGCCTCACCTTACCACTTATCTTCTCTCAAGTACACTTTCCAAGAGTTTGCTGCTTGAGGTTTCGTATGGTCCAACGCTGATGCTGATGAAGCATGGTGTTCTGTATTACTGTTTCTGTGTCTGCCGTCTTCTGTTGTGATGTGATAAAAAGCTTCTGTGGTTGGAAATCGGCTATGAGAGCTATCAGGTTTTAAACTTACATTTGATTTTGCTCTTCCTTATCAACAAAGATCTTCAAAGTGATAAATCATTCATCTTAATTTCCCTCTTCTCCTTTGACCAATCAATACTGGGGGAATAAAGTTGAACTTGGAGTGGATCCCGGTGCAGGTCAGCTTTCATCCACCAGTTGATGGTTTTACACTCATGCTTTGTAAACGAATGGACCTCACAATGGATGAAGGTTTAGAAACGGTCATGATGAATGTATCATCTCTGCAGTCTATCAAACACTATTCACCCTCTTTTAAGTTTGAAAATGTGCATATCAATCAACAACTGGTATGTTTAGGGCTCACACCTCTTTGTGTACTTCCTCAGGGAAAAAGTCAGTTTTTCTTGCTTATCTGCTTTAAACTGTTTGGTGTTGATGTTGCACTTGATCTCAGAGGCATCTCAAGGATTTCTGGGCCACATGAACACATTGTGCCCCTCCATGAAACGTATTAATGTAACCACATCTCTATTAAGCGCAGGACCGTTTAAAGATTTTATTTTGAATAACTGAATTATTTGAATGATTGATGCTATTGAAAGTACTATTTTCATTATATACGACAGGTGTGTAAGAGAAGATTGAATCCATCAAAAATTGCAGACCAACTCCTTCACACTGTCTAAATTGCAAACATTTGCTGCATTAGGATTTGTGTATGCACTGGACTACAAGTGAGTGCATTTGTGTAGTCCAACACTTACATATCAACATTTCTAATGTCCAAGACACAAATCCAAAAATGTCCAGTGTCCGATGCATAATTCCCACCATTGCTAATGTCCATTGTGCCATTAAGAAGGACCTTCTCCTCCATTGGTGGTCCTGGGTAGCCAGTCGGACTTTTCTCTCCACTAATACTACAAAGCCCTACGTTGGCAGCTTTGTATTTATTGGGAGTTTAAAGAGTCATTTTTTTCCGCATTGTAAAGTTTTTCCTTGGCTGTTTCAGAAAGGACCAGAATCTCCTGTCCACTGTGAACTGCTGGTATTTGGTCCTGGACCAGACCAGGCGGGAGAGCAGAGACCACGCCACTCTGAGTGACCTCTACAACAACAACGTCATTGTTCGACTGGCACACGTGGGCGAGGATGTCATCAGACTTTTCAAAAAGGTCAGAATATGAGTTGAATGTTTGAGGGCATGTTACTAATGCACACAGTCACAGAAGGTTTTTGCTTAAATTGCATGACTGATGCTGGGAACTTGACGCCTCACCATTAAATATATGCAAAAATATGTACATATGCGTCAAGACACACTGATGGTCACATGGGGTATTTTTTTGAAAAGAGTGACTTTGTCTCTTTTGGTGGCCTTTGAGTTTGAATGACAACACAGATGTTTTGCATCAAATGTTAAACTTGATTATTATTACCCCTGCTTTAAAAGAAATACAGTATTGAGGTGCAGAGAAGATGCTTCTTACCCATCACTACCTATCGCCAACATTTCGGACTAATTTAGACACCTCGCAGTAGACTGGCTATTATTAGAGTGCCAAGTGTCTTAAATAAAGCTCAACATTGTTTCAGGGAGATTTTTGTTTCTATTTTTAACCGAGCTCATTCAGCACGTGTATTTGCTCTCTCAACACGGTGCTCAGCTTCCTCCACATATTCAGATCACTCATCTTCTTCTGATGCTCTTCAGAAAACATCACTCTTATGATTTCACACTATTTCATATTAACAGAGAGTCGTTTAATAAATGGGACAGTGAAATAAGACATTGTGTGACCCTGTTTTTTATCTGGTTATTCTGTCATATCGCAAAGATTGTATTATGCAAAAAGTAACATGGAAGGGTAGCAGAGTACCTGAAGTTTAGGGGTTGTGATGAGGAACATGAGGTAATATGCCCTCTAGGGGGCCCTGCACTGTCACGATGGGAGCAGTGATGAGAATAGGATGGCTTACAGCCAGAAAAAAACTCGGCAACTAATAACAGCCTGCAGAGAAACTGTCTCCCTCTACAAGAATTTGCCAACAAAGTTCGGCAAAACAATAATCCTGTTATGCTGTATCCTGGTTCAGCTGCAGTGCTCTCTCTCTGCAAATGAATCGCATATGTGGAGGCTGCGAATCCGTCAACCCTGGCATTTGCTAGGTTAAAGTTTAAATGTACTGAATGGGATGAAGTTTAATTCCTCTCACATGTGAGACGCCAAGTTGCTGTTTTGACAAATGGCTCCTGAGAGGGTGGCAGAAAACCAAGATTGGTGGCGCTCAATGTCGGTCCATATGCCTTCAACAGGATTTCCAGAGTCACTCTCCACTGGCCCCATTCCTCCTCTCGGGCTGTAAGCCTCCTGTCATGGGACATGTCCAATTCATCATAGGCTCTTAGCTCTTGTAACTGAGCTGAAATGGTGACACAACTCCTTGGGAAATGTTCTGCAGTGTCTCCACTGTTCTATTTCTGTCTGTGCTTGCACTCTGGGCATTGTATTAGATTGTTTCTGGTGTAGAGTAATGACAGCATTTCAATGTCTGCTCACATCCCTCAGATTCTTAATTAGAACTGGAAGACAGCCCTTAAGGTTGGCATGTGTGGTGAGGAATTTCTGTGAAATAATCCAGTTATTAGTCTGACTCTAGATGTTTAAATACCTGAATTAATTGCTGTCCATTAAAACTGCCCTTTCTTTCTCTCTTTCAGAGCAAAGACATCGGAGTGCAGATGCATGAAGAGTTAGTGAAAGTCACAAATGAGCTCTACACAGTAAGTAAAACGAATAGGATCATTCTCCTTCTTGTCTTTACCAGCCTGCCTGTTATTGCCTCTCCCTTATGTTGGCTGCCTGTTGCCTGTCAATCCCTTCCCCACCTTTTTCCTCCCTGAACCTGTAACCTGTGAAGCAGCTGGCCTGACACTGCACACAGCAGATATGCCTTATCAGCAGCTCCCTCTCTTAACAGGTCATTTCCTCCTTCTCCTGAGGTTGTGAGAGGAGAAAATTAGCATTCCTCCTCCCTGTGTGAATCCGTTGAAGGAGAGAGTGTTCTTGCCCCTGGCTGTGCTTCAAGCAGGCTCTGCAGTCTGTGCTGCAGTGGTTCTCTGTGCTCACTGCAAACACGAGCTGCCGGAGTATTTGCAGCTAATGTGACATGTAATCACACACATCTGTCAGTGTTGGTATCAATTTTCACTCTATTGTCATACTGTACACATTAATGCGTAAACATGTGTGCACCTATGTCATTAAACACACGTGAATGATGCTTGTGGGCCGGCGAAGGTATAAAAAACAAAGACTCGGTTTGCTTGATTGAAAATGAACCTGTGCAGCGATATCATCGGCTGTGTGTGGGACAAAGGGCAACAGACACCACACTGTTTGCTTCTGAGACTCAAAGCTGTGCTATAGTTGGCAACAGCGATTCTGCAAAAAAGGGTCAGTTCATATAGATCATAGGTCATATACTACTTTACTACTTATCTAATTTAAAAATGAGGTTAAGACTAAAAATGATTATCTGAAAGCAGAGAGAGAAACTGTAGTTGTAAATGGCTTTTTTTGTAGTTTGTCAGAAAAATCCTTACACACCGATCACTCAAATCCTTTTGCAGAAGATTTGATTGTATTATTTCTGTTGCTCATGCTCTTTATTATTTTCACTTTATTATTTTCACAACATTGTTCATTAATTCCTGCAACATAAATGTTCCACAAGTGTCCCGAACACTTTCAAATAAGGTACTGAGTGTTCAGCCCTCGTCTGCTATGTACAGTATTTTAATTTACTTTTTACTGTTAAGTGATATTTCCCGTTTTGCTGCACTATTAATCATCTGCATTTTATCCGTAATGTTATCGAGTTGCTATAGCGAGTGATAAATCAAAGGAAATTGGAAAATTCAAACAAGGTCAGGACATGTATAACGAAAACACATTTATCATCGGACTGAATAAAATGGATTGTGAAATATGAGAAGCTCCTATTCCATAGCCTTTAAGGAACATGGAGTATAAAAGAGAACGATGATGATCTTTTGCAGAACATAGCAAATGACTTCATCAGGGATTGAGGATTTTTAACTGTAAACATGAAGCGTGTATTAAAGAGAAGCTAAGAACACACACATTATTATTATTTGCTGTGTAATTTCAGTGATTCTCAACAACTGCTCACATATTTAAAGGGTTTTCAGGATGAATGAGTGTTCAGAGAAACACAAAACACTGAGCACTGAAGCAGCATAAGTCACATGATGGAAACCACATGAGAAATTTTCTCACATGAAACATTATACATCACTTTGTGGATATTGATTTTTCCTCCCTCTCTTCTTCATGAATTATTAAATGCCTGTCTGCAGCTCTCACGCTGCAAATTCCCAGCAAATGTATATATCTTAAATGAACCTGGAAGAAGTTTGTTTGCATTATCACTTTTGTTAAATGGAAAATTAAGCGTTGATTCATCTACTGTTGATCTCTTCTGCCTTTTTAAAGGATATCAAGTAGTTTCTTGTGCCGCTGCAAGTTGTAGGGAAGGTTGCAGTCTGTCACTTTGTAGCCCCCATCCTCCCTTGCTGATCGATCCCTCTGTCCTCTGCACATCCGCTTCAGTCTGGGTTGCTTGGAAACCAGAACTTGAGAGTGAGAGATGGAGGAGCAGAGGTTGTTTAAATGCTCTGTAGATGCAGAGTTACTAGTTAGACATTCTCATGTGATCTCTTTAACAACGGGAAACATTAACTGTTTCAGAAAACCTGAAAAGCTGAGATTGTAGACTGTATGTAATGCAATACAAAGCCTGTGACTAATAACAAATGCCTGCTGCGTGACTTTTATTTCCAGGTTATTTTGTAACCCGCTTTGGTAAACAAACAGACACATCAGACAGACGCACCTCCAGCTCGATTAGGAAACGCAGTGTGACACTCCTATGAGTAAGCTACACTCCCTAATGCTTGGGAGTGTAATGCAAATAAATATAGTCGAGGATTGCATAAGTTTATCTGAGTTATATCCTTGGGGAACATTTAAAGCCTTATAGATGAACCCTCTATTGCTTCTTTTTAAAGATAGGAAAACATTTAATAGGTTTTATACATCTTTAGAGTTGATATATTTTTGGCTTCTTACTTGTCTCTCAAAAATAGTCAATTCAGGTTTATTTTCTGGGTCTTCTATGCCTTTATTTTAGAAACAGGACAGTGGATAGAGTCGGAAATCGAGGAGAGAGATAGTTGGGAATGACCTGCGGGTGAAGGACCACAGGTTGGAGTCCCATCCTGCCTGTCTGCTTAGAGGACTGTAGTCTCTGTACATAGGCTGCATGCACTAACCACTTGGCTCTTAGTGCCCACATACAGATATTTTTTAACCTCAGCCCCAAGACTTTTTGTAAAGCACCATCCCAGCTCCATTATGCATTCGAATGCCAATCCTCATGGGATATTTGAGGACCTCAAAATGTACTCCACTAACTATTTCAATCACGAGTTGCATTATAACCAACTGTTAGAGTCTAGAAAAGTGCAAACATAAATTTTTTTCTTTTCATGTACTTTATAATCTTCCATCTTGGGGTCAGACACAGTTTCTTCTGCTATGGATTGCCCTCTTCTACTCAGCGTTGAATAATTTGACGTCAACTTTAAATAATGACTTGATCATATTTAGTGTTTTCTTATTTGTTATTTGATGCATGTCAATGAGTGTTGTTGGACACAGTACTTAAGTGATTTTAAGACATGTTTAAGGTGTCCATTGTCACATCCCTTTTAACATGGACTTTTTAGAAATTAATTAAAAAAAGATTGCTTAAATCTATCCTATTTCATGTTTTTTTTAACCTCTCTCACATTCCTATGTTTTGCTCTCCCTTCATCAACCTGATTGTTGTTTTTTCAATGATGTTCATACATTTAAGAACTCAGTACAGCAAATTGTCACAACCGTTGCTTGATCGTTGCATTTGCATGTGTAGTAAAATCCCTCTGCCTTGCTGAATACTATTCTCCATTTCTGTATATATTTGCTCCATCTTGGTTTGCAAATGTACTTTTGCTCAATTAAGACGATCAAAGAAATAGAAGTAGTTTGACCGTCTTCCTGTTTGTGGTTAAATCAGTTGTTTGACATGAGGTGCGTGTTGTTACAGGTGATGAAGACTTACCACATGTACCACACCGAGAGTCTGAGTGCTGAGAGCAAGCTGAAGGAGGCAGAGAAACAGGAAGAGAAGCACATCGGAAAAGCCAATGACATCAGCTCGGGCCTTCTGCGGTACGGTCTGGATGAACGTCCACAGCGACGGAGCTCCGTCAAGAAGATGGAGAAAATGAAGGAAAAGGTCTGTTTGGATGGACTGGTTTTATACATGATATTGCAAGTGCTCTATATTATCGTGTCTACATCCTTGTACAAATGATCTGTTGAGATGTTCTTGAATTTTACCACTTACCACTTTCACAAATGACCCAGGAAATACAATACTGACACTACAATGTATACTGACCGATACTGTTAGATACAAATCAAATAGATGTAATAATGTAATCTTTGAGTACTTTAGGAATCCATTTGACATCCTGTTTGATGACTTTCTCTTTTCCTCGTTCTCCCTAGAGACAAGCCAAGTACTCTGAAAACAAGCTGAAATGCACCAAAGCCCGCAACGACTATCTTCTCAATCTGGCAGCCACCAACGCCTTGGTGGCCAAATACTACATCCACGATGTCTCAGACATGATAGATGTACGTTTTTACTGGCAAAGCCAACTTCTATTTAATCTCAAGGCTTTTTTTGATAGCAATTTGCCTTTTATTAGCTTTAACATATGCTTCCCTTTTTCTACCCAGTGTTGTGACTTAGGTTATCATGCAAGCATGGCTCGCACCATGAGAACCTACCTGTCTGCAGAGTACAGCCTGGAGACGTCTCGCCACGAGGGCCTGGACTTACTGGAGGGAGCAGTAGAAGCCATGGACATCAGAGGAGACAAGCTGAAGTTTATGGACATGCACAGCCAGATCTTCTGTCCTCCAGCTCGCTTTGACTATCAGCCACACATGGGGGATGAGGTGAGTCTCTACAGAGTATAGCTAAGAGTCATTTTTTTAATGATGTTTGTTTTGTAAAAAGTCATGTTTGCTGTGAATGATACATCCTCTGGTCCTTTGTTCCTTAATCCCAGGTGTGTCAGGTGAGTGCACAGCAGCCTGTCCAGACAGAGCTTTTAATGCGCCATCACCAGCTGCAGTCTCGCCTGGCCACACTGAAGATAGAGAATGAAGAGGTGAGAGTGCACATGTGTTAGAGGGGTGAAGGTATCCAGTGTCAGTGTCTCTGATAAACTCTCTGCCATTGTGCTTTCCGCAGTTCATTTCTGCTGAGTCAGAAGAGGACGTATAGCTAGATATTGTCTGATTGGTATACAATATTCATTAGGCATAGCTACAGGGTCTTTATATCATCTTGGGTATTGTTAATTGAAAATAGATTAACCACAGTCAAAGCTTGAAAAAGCAATCCTTTAGTTTAATCTGTTTATCAAATGTGACCAATTTAATAGAACAAGAAGATTTCTTAACACTGCACAATTCCTGTCTCAATAGAGTTTGGGGTTTAGAAAGGTTTTGTACATTTGCTCTTTTATTAACAAAAAAAATCCCTAAGTTATGGGATTTTTGTGCTTTAATACAACTCTTATGTCTTTGCAGTAGACATGAAGCTCACTGAAAAAGCCTTTAGGCTTAGTTAAAAAATAAATAACAGAAACAGCAGGCAAATGCCACCTTCCATCAACTTTTAAACACATTTAATGTACAATTTTAACTGCCTGTAAGACTTTTTTTTTAAACGCCTGTAAAAAAAAATAAAAAATATATATATATTTTGTTTTTTGTGTGTGTATATATATATATATATATATATATATATACACACACATACATGTATGTGACGTTGTTCATAAAAAAATACCACTTAAGCATGAACACCACTAATTAAAAAAAAAATCACTAATTAGATAAGAGGTACCACTTTGTGTTGATTTTTGCAACACCTGTATACAAACCAGAAGTTCCTCACAAGAGGTTTAACAAAACAAAATCATGTATGGATGATACAATGGAGACAAACACAAATGTCTGAGAAGGTATTTTTGCTGAAGGATGAAAGAGAATATTCATGCAAACATTTTAAACTCTTCTTTTAAGAAATATGACAGTCAAAGACACTTAACTCAGAGATGCATCCCTGTAACTGGCAGATATGATCCATCATGTTAAGATGAATAATCCTTTAGTTTATCAATAATTTTAAAATGAAGGCATATTTGTTTGCTTCATTTTAAACTGGGATTTGCAACCAGTCATTACTTCTGTCACTCTAATGCAGAACAGCCAGCCTAAGAACTGTCACCCTGCATTTATACTCCTCTCCTGTCTGATGCTGACCTGTAGGGTTGACTCTCATCCAGTCTACTGCCTCCACTGGGGGCCGTCACTGCATGCAGAGTCACCAAGGCCACTGAGACTCGCACAGACCTATTTAAAGGTCACCCGTGTGTGTGTGTGTGTGTGTGTGTGTGTGTGTGTGTGTGTGTGTGTGTGTGTGTGTGTGTGTGTGTGTGTGTGTGTGTGTGTGTGTGTGTGTGTGTGTGTGTGTGTGTGTGTGTGTGTGTGTGTGTGTGTGTGTGTGTGTGTGTGTGTGTGTGTGTGTGTGTGTGTGTGTGTCTGTGTGTCTGTGTGTGTGTGTGTGTGTGTGTCTGTGTGTGTGTGTGAGAGAGAGAGAGAGAGAGCCAGTGCTTGTCTGTCATGAATATGGATCTGCACACTGCCTCCCTTTTTACCTGACGTGTAAGGAACATAGTTAATCTTTCATGTCACGATGCTTCATGCTAGAGAGCTAATTAGTCTGCTGTTTGTAGTGTCAGTCAAAGTGCTGTGAAAAAGGCCTGCAGAGGTTTCATCTTAGACTGTACTGGTTTGTTTACACCATACAGCTTGTTAGTGACACTGTAAAGATGCACACCGGGTGTAATCACTGCATAATAAGATGTATTTATGAAACCACCTTAACTTATTATCACCAATTCAATAACACTTTATTGACAAAATACTAAACATGATTGTGATGATCAAGATGTTTGAATAGTGTTGATATGTTGTCTGTGTCAGGTGAGGAAGACTCTTGACGCTACCATGCAGACCCTTCAGGACATGCTCACAGTGGAAGACTTTGATGTGTCAGAGGCTTTCCAGCACAGCCAATCCACAGAGTCGGTCAAATCGGCCTCCTCTGACTCCTACATGAGCAAGGCCAACATCAGTAAGAGACGAGCCAATCAGCATGAGACCGAGGGCTTCTACTTCACTGTGAGTTGTCAGACAATGATTCGTTAAGGCACTGGTGCATGGAGCATATCACTATGCCATACTTTATCGTCACTCTATCAAATTAATCCTGTTCACTTTTGACTGATGAACTGTTCCCTCCTCAGAAATACAAGGAGTACTTAAATGGCAGCAATCTCATTATCAAACTGCAGGCCAAGCATGACCTTCTAAAGCAGACACTAGGAGAAGGTAAGACCTGTGGGATGCACAGTTGTTGGTATATATTTCACATTACATTTTTAATTGTCTTAAGTACAAATGATCCAAAACATACAGCAGTTCTAGAGTAAGAGATCATCAGTACTAAGGACACTTTGATATGTGGATCGAAACAATGTGTGTAATAGAGATGAGTAGTACAGATCTAAAATGCTTTAAATATTCAGTCTGTGTATTTGGAAAACAGAAAGACAATTGTGAGCTTGACTTTAAGAAAAAGAAGATAAAACAATTCTAAAATAAGAAGCACTTGAGCTTTTTTCAGCTCAAGCTGCAAATAAAATAGTTAAGAAAGTCATGAATCTAAATTGGTGTAGACCTTCATCTTTACTAATGGAAATATAACACATACTTGTCTTGTCCTTAAATGGACATTCATTAATTGGGTGCTTATTTTGGAAATAAAAAAGATAAGAGTGTCTGCGATTGAGGTATATTTCTTAGCTCATTGTTTTTTTCTAATTCAGACTCATTAGAGGGCCTTGCAGGGTTAAAATGATGCGTGTCTGACATAAAGCTAGATTGTGCTCGAAGCTGCTTTACACGTGATTTGACCCTTGAACAAATGTTTTCTGATTGACTGATCAAAGTGAAGCCTTCATTTGTTTGCTGTACAGTGGGATGCATGTGTGTGCATTTGTGGTGCAGTTATCACGAAATCACTCTGTACAAATCAGCTCCCACAACCTCATGCTCTTGTTGCCCCTGGATACACTTTCCCTCTGCACAGCGAGCAGACAGGCCATCCCCTTCTGGGGCTCCTGTGCTGTTTCTAGGGCGACCGCTGAATAACCGCTGCCTGGCCATGACTCAAACGCAGCCATGGCGCTGAACCTATTGAGCCAGGCTGAATAGATGCTCTTTTTTCTCATAACACCCCTTTCCGTCTCCATCTGCCAGGCTTGTATAGTCAGCCAGCACTCAAGCGTACAGCAAACTTCTGTCATTATAAAACTAGTGTATACTAATTTAGTCTCTTTTTTTTCTAATTTCCAGGGGAGAGGGCTGAATATGGAACAACAAGGTAAGATATCCAAGACAAGAAGGTGAATAAAGTAGGCAATGATGTGTGAAATCCTTCCTGTTTCCCTGGATGTGGCAGGAATGAGATCACAGTTTGGGAAAACTCTCAACTTCCCCTCTTGTTTGTTGAACAAAGGGTTTGATTTTAATTAGAGGAGGAGCATACATTCAGAGAGATAATGTTCTGCTGATGTATTTATGAAGAGTTTTAGAAAATGAACAGAGGCAGTATCATGACTGGTTTCATACAAGGGTTTAACTTTTACCTGAGTTTGATCTATACCAGATTTTATTAAATTCTGTGTACGATAATTACTTGTGGTCACTTATATTGACACATTCTGAATAGGCCTATTGTATAGCTGTCTAAGGTTTACTATTAAAGTTATATCATGAAGGATAATGTATGTATTCACTTTCTTGTATGACGCTTGATCAGAAAGTTGCTACCACTCGAATGACTTTACCTTAAACATTAATGAACCATTTACTTAGCGCTATCCTAAGTAAGCATCAGGATCACAAACGGGGGTAAACAGCTAGCTTAATGTTAGTAGTGTACACTGTTTCGACTTTGCTTCACATTTTGCAATATAATTATTTTGTGAAAGAGGCTAGCTGTTTCCATGCATCTCTACTCTTCTATCTAATTTTTTTTTTTATGCCAAATATGTAGCTTCCGCTGAGTGTTAGCTTGGGTTAGCACAACATTGAAATGTAGGCAAGACAGCTAGCCGTAGCAGCAAGTAAAAGTCAAGTCAAGTCAAGTTTATTTATATAGCACTGTTCAGACACAAGGCAATTCACAGTGCTTTACAGACATAGAAACAGAAAAACATTAAAACAGAGCTTAAGGAAAGAATACAAAATACATCATTAAAAGACGGGATGAAAGTGAAAATACTCGATAAAGGAACAACTGTTAAAACTATCAAAAAAGGAAGAATGTGATGCAGTAAGGCAGACAGTATATTTCTAATTGAAAGCCTGAGCGAATAACAAAGTTTTAAGGCCTGATAAAACCCAATTATATATATTTATTTCCAGCTGTTTGCTATATGAACAATGAGCCAGGTGGCCAGTTGTTCTCCAATCCCAGTATTTGCGCTGAGATAGCTAACTGGCTGTGACTTTTATTTTTATTTTTACCTTCCCGTTCAGAAAATGGCATGATAATAATAATTTTAAAAAAAATTCACCTACATTTCAAATTCCTTTAACTTTTTTAGATTGTATTAGAGATGCAGATTACCATCTCAAGACATGGCAACATCTACAATCTCTATTTTGATATGTGTTTATACCAAGGATATTGCTGTTGACATATACCTTGTATCAACTATTTAACCCCCCACCATCTCCCCAGGCCCCCCACTCTTCCCCCTAAACCCCAGAGAATGCGGAAGTCTAGACCTCGCTCCGTTTTTAACCGTAAGCTGTTTAACGGCAATATGGAGGCCTTCATTCAGGTATTAGCTCATCTGTGCTCTTTGTCTCTTTATGAGCTCAGCTGTTTCGCTAGCGGTCCTTTGGGGGTTCTTTTGCATTTGCCCACTCATAAACCCAAATGTTGGCTCACTCACGCACTCACTTTCCTCTTGCTCACTGCCTCGTCTTCACAATCTTGCAAATTTGGGAAAGACAGGTTAATGTATAAAGACAATCAAATATGTTCTTGGTGGGGGTGTTTTAAATTAGGGGGGAGTACTGGTGCAGGGGGTGTTTTTCTCTCTTTTTTTTCCTTTTTTTTTATCCCAAGTCCCTGTCTCCAGACACTGAATTCATTTAGATGTGTGTGTGTGTGTGTCAATTGGCAATGCACCAGCAATATTAGGCTATGCAAATAAACACATACACTCAAACACTCAGTTTAGCTAAAATCTTTAAGTCTGCATCAAGGAAAAGTTTAAGTTTTAGCCTTTTTTGATTGAAGTAATATTTCAGGCAAAACTTTTCTCATTTCAGTTTCTTACTTGAAAAAAAAAATCAGGGGAAAAAAATGAATTAACTGCATCTTAGGCCTTAGGAAATTCTCCTCACGTTTAACAGAAGTCATAATTTCATCAATATATTTAAAAAAATGAAAAGATTAATCAAAGATAATATTATTTGCTTGGTTGCAGTCCCAATAAACCAGCAATTTTCCTTAGACAGTCCTTGCGTGCTGAAAAAAAAGTACACTTTTTGCAGTCCCCCCCACCCCCATCCCCATTCTCTCAGATAGCGCCGTCCCTCCCACGCAGTTCCCTGCAGAGCTGTGTCCTTATGCCTTGCACCCCATAAGGCATTGATGCTTTGGCTCTTTTCTCAGTCCAGGCCTCCTCTTTTTCTCTCCCCTGTATGATCTGTCTCTCTCACTAACCTGTTGTGGTTGTTGTTGCCTCTCTTCTTCTGTCTCCGTGCCTTACCGCTCTCTGCCCAGGGGAAGAAGGAATGTCCGAGCCAGGAGTCAGGTACTCTGTCTAATAGTAGGCTGGGATCATTGCATTGTGTTCAGTGTGCTTAACATCATTTCTGTGCAAATGGCAACACTGCTTATTGTTTTAGATATGCATTTATTTTGAAAAGCCTTTAAATATTCATGTTTTCATTACTATGTTAAGTTAATGCTTTGTCTTTAAGCTTCTAATGTTAATGCCCCTCGGGTGTGACTACTGTATTTGTTTTCTATCTTTTCTTGTTTTTTTTGTTGTTTTTGTTTCTTATGATGATTATTTTAATTCCTCTGGTAGGACTCAGGGCAGCCTATACCAGTGGTTGTTGAGAGCTGCGTTCGCTACATCAATCTGTATGGTAGGCTTTCTGTAGTTTTCATATCTCTCTCTGTAAAATAACTTTACACACTTGAACCTTTTCTTTATGTTACTCTGGCTCTACGAGCTTACATTGATGTAATGAAGATCACTGAATCCCAAAATTGTGTCAGGGGATCATAATATGATTTCACTGTCTGTGAATTTATAGAGAATCGCATTAAAACAATATATTGAGAATGTATTGATCATGGTAGTATGCTGTAGTTCATGGTGCCAAAGTCAACACCTTGAGGTAACTCTTTCTGAAGCTTCAAGAAGTACTGGGGTACAATTTGCAGTGCTGGACATCCATTGTCATCCATACAATTGTTCAGAATCAGTGTTATTGATACTGTTACTTTTTTTACACTACCTGTTCTATCCGCAGGTCTTCAGCAGGAAGGTATATTTCGAGTTCCAGGCTCCCAGGTTGAAGTTAACGACATTAAGAATGCATTTGAAAGAGGTCAGTCCCAAAGCTATTGGCCTTCTTCTATTGATTGATTTTAAATTGCATTTGCCTACCTCAAAAGCCAGAAGAAGAGCCTGTGTGTAGCATGTTACTCTGTAATGGACATGTAAACCATTTAGGCTGCATAATACATAGCATGAGCATCGTTGATGAATAATAAATGACGGAAGATAATTGCACTATCAATTTTTATACCAAGTAAAACCTTAAACAACATGTAAAATAGTCACATCGGTGCCATCCTACATGAACACAGCAAGTAGTGAGAGATTAATAAGTGGATTAAATGTCTGTTATGTCTGCAGGAGAGGATCCACTGGTGGATGATCAGAGCGATCATGACATCAACTCTGTGGCTGGTGTTCTTAAGCTCTACTTCAGGGGTCTGGAAAATGCGTTGTTCCCTAAAGAGCGTTTCCTCGACCTCATATCCACAACCAGTGAGTCACGTTCCTGGAAAAGTGCTTGAAATCCAAGTTTTACTTATATTATTTTTAATTTCCGTTTTTTTCTTCATCTTATTTCAGAGCTTGACTCGGGTGCAGAAAGAGCTCATCACCTCCAGCAGATCGTTGTGACTCTTCAGCGGCCTGTGATCATCGTTATGAGATACCTGTTTGCATTTTTAAATCAGTACGTGCTCCCCCTGCCAAATGTCCCATGATTGATACTTAAATAGTGAGACTAATTCCCTCTGTCTCTCTAGTCTCTCACAGTACAGTGATGAGAACATGATGGACCCTTACAACCTGGCTATATGCTTTGGTCCCACATTGATGCCGATACCAGATGACCAGGACCCCGTGTCCTGTCAGGCGCATGTTAATGAGGTCATCAAGACTATTATCATCCACCATGAGCTCATCTTCCCGTCCCAGCGAGAGTTAGAAGGACCCGTATATGAAAAGTGCATGGCTGGTGGGGAGGAGTATTGGTAAGTATGTGGTTAAGTTTTCATTTTCAATTTTTGTTTGCAATGAGATTACGTTCACATTTTTTCTACGAACAACTAAAAATACAACAAAAAAAACTATTGACTAACATTAAAATAAACATTTAAAAGACTGTATGCCTTGCTTTTTGTATTTAACTTTGTAATTTTGTATTTTAACTTTGTACTTTCATCTTGACACTTTATTCTTTTGTTGACACTTTATCTTTGGTTACCTTATCTAAATCGATAAAGACATAAGAAAAGAAAAAGATAACAATATTAACTACCCATTTATTATTGAGAAAAACACATACAAATTATTGAAAGAAGGAAAGACTGTCAGTTTAATGTGCCTGAATGTCTGTCTTTACCGTGCAGTGAAAGCCCCCACAGTGAGCCAGGAGCTCTTGATGAGGTAGACAACGGTACTGGACCCAACACTAGTGATGAAGGTGAGTCACCAAAAAGAGACTGCAGCTGCACTTGTAAGAACTGAAATAATCGGAAGCTTCGTTACATTTTTGTCCCTGATTGAATGAAGTATTTTATTTGTTACAGAGTTGGAGCAGATCGAGGCCATAGCCAAGTTTGACTATGTCGGCCGGAGTCCTCGAGAGCTGTCCTTTAAAAAAGGAGCCTCTCTCTTGCTGTACCTGCGAGCCTCTGAGGACTGGTGGGAGGGTCGGCATAATGGTGTTGATGGGCTGATTCCACATCAATACATTGTGGTTCAAGACATGTAAGTAAAACACATTTTGACTATAGAGCCAACAAAAAGATACCACAACATTTAAGCAGTGTAATAAAAGACAAAGATAATTAGATAAATGTTCGAATCAGAGTTTTTGTTCCTTGGTTCTGCGACTTTAAGCTTTGTGAGTATTTATATTGCTCTATTTCTCTGAATGCACGTTTTTTTGGTCATCCCTTTCAAGAGCTGTGTTTTTTTAATAAAAGCATGGCCCTTGTAAAACATTTACCATCAGAAGGTTCATTGTGAATCAAATGTTTCTGTTCTCCTGCCTGTTTTATTGAGAAAAAAGTAGTTAGGATGTATATTAAACAAGTGGCTTTGAATCAGCTACAAGCAGTGAAGCAGTCTGTAATAGTATTTACTTATGACGAGATTAGCACTAAGGTTGTTTTTTTTAAAAGCAGCATTTTAATTCTGCTCTCGCTCCTCTGCATGTTAGCCACTCCTGCATCACAGGTCAGGTGAATAAATGAAAGAAAAATGAAGATGTAATGTACGAACTGACAATTTTGTCTTCCAGGGACAGATAATTGATTTATTTCATCTGAAAAATAATGCTTGTGACATTTTAGATGCTTATGTTCTTTTTGTAGGAGAGTATAATTGTCACCCATACTTGTGTGTGCTGTCAGATTAAACTTTTACAAAAGGTCGATCTTTCAAATTACAAGCCAATATTAACATTTCCTGAGGACAGAAACAGATAATGAAAACCAGTCTCTTCTTCATCAGGGATGATGCATTCTCAGATAGCACACAGAGGAGTGATAGCACAGCCAGCAGTGGACCACACCATGACGAAAGAGCTGGATCTAGAAACGAACACCAATCTCTTTGTGAAAACACACCTGAGCACCGGTTTAGAGTGGCTTTGGGAAGGTGGGGTTTAATTTACTCTCTTAAATTTCTTCAGTATTAGTCTAATGAATGCCATCTTTACATTTGCTAGTTTCTGAAGTCAAGTACTAATATGAAACTTGATTTCTCTTAGGGTGAGGGTGCGATCAGATGGTGCTGTAGGCCCTCGCAACAGGAACAACACTGACAGTCACAGCCCCAGCAGAGCTGCAGACCAGCCCCCCCGGGTTATGCCTCGGCCCTGCAGTCCGCACAAAATGGGAGTTAGCAGGGGTCCAACAGACAGCCCGGAGAAACGGCGTCTCACCACGTTTGGCAGTGCCGGCAGCATCAACCACCCGGACAGAAAGGCCTTCATCGAAAGCCACTCTCAGCGATCTTCACCCAGCACCACTCGGCATGCCAGTTTAGGAGATCACAAAACTCTGGAGGCTGAGGCTCTAGCAGATGTGAGTGTTGATTCTGAATAAACTTTGATATATTAAAATACTGGATGAGCCAAAGCAGCTTGAGGTTTGGGTTATGCTTTACAAACAAACAAAAACATTGTAGATGTGCCATACTTGAAGTTTAATTGTCATTTAGCAAACACTAGCCAATAGCTTATTTTAGCATTCAAGCCCCTACAAGCTAATACTAGTGATATTGTTTGATAATGTTAGAATGTGCAATAGGTTGAATATACATTTTAAGCTAACAATAATATTAGCTGGCTAACAGGCATGTCAGCAGGCATAGCTTGAATGCTAAGGTTGACCTTGTGCTGTGACATCAGATGGCAATTATTTGAATGATAAATTTTGTCATATTCCAAATAAAAGACTCTTTTAAGCGTTGGACCAGAAAAAAATGTTAAGGGGGAAGTTTGTAGGTAGGAGAAGGGAATGAATGAATGTCTTCCTCCCAGGGTGTTAGTATAATCTCAACCTGTCCGAGGTTGTAGTGTTAGACCAGGTAGCGTGAGCAGCAACACCTGGGACAAACAAAAACTTTTTAGTTGGTGCAGATTCTTAACATTACCAATTGGTCTAAGCAGATGGGAGGGGGCTTCTACATCCCTAGTGGAACCATGGCCATGTTTTTCATGTAATCATTGTTTGAATTTATTTTAACAATATAAATATAATTTTTCCTTCTGATTACATTTATAGGACATCGAGAAAACAATGAACACAGCTCTTCATGAATTGCGTGAGCTGGAGCGCCAGAATGTAGCTAAGCATGCCCCTGATGTTGTATTGGACACACTGGAGCCCCTCAAACACCCCAGTGGAGGCCAGGACCCGCCTGGCAGCCCTCTGCATACCATGGTGATCAGAGACCCAGATGCAGCCCAGAGACGCAGCAGCAGTAGCTCCTCCTCTGAGACCATGACCACTTTTAAACCTGCTCTGTCAACACGCAGACCAAACGCACCTCTAAGACCCCCACCTGTCAGACCTGTCCGGCCCGCTCCTGTGATTGGACAGGGTCAGGTACCACCCCGCTCCAGCAGCTCTAGTTCCTCTGGTCTAGGCAGCCCAGGCATCACACCCACTGACAGGATGTTTCCTAAACCTCCCTCCCCTTCTCCATCCACCTCCTCCTCGTCCTCAGACAAACAAAGTAACATGTAGCTCCAGTCAGTCACAAGTCAAAAGGTGGAAGAACATTGCTGATAATGAGTGATTGACACCTGGTCTGTATGCTGAATATTTACCAGTAATCGTGTACAGTGTACGACATCTATGGCTAGTATCTGAAAGCTTGTTGGTGGACAAGACAATGTGCTCTTTTACAATATTATACATAAATGGGATTTAAATGTATGAAAAAAATAATTGCATACAATGAGATATGCTGGAAATAAGGGATGCACTGGAAAATCATTCTGACTGAAAATTTACAATGAAAATTCTCAAAATGTTGTTTACAAAAATGAAGAGAGCTAAGGATCCTGGTTTAATGGTCAATAAGAAGAAACTATATTTTACAACTGGTTCCATAGATATTTCTATAATTATAATTCTAGTTGCTGATGGTTAGTTTAAAATGTGAAAGATTAACTGCTCAGCTACCACTTAAATTCGAGTCCACATGGAAAGCACATGACAGCAAGTTTAAGATTGAATTACCATGGCTGTATACAAATTCACTCACTATATCTACACCACAGTATAGGATACAATATTAGCTCTCTGCCATTTCAATTAAGTGTCTGAATTCTGAGTGGGAAATTCTACACCAATTTATCCTCTTAAAAAACCACAACAACAGAAGTGAAATTAACATTTTGTGTGCAATGCATGCATGTTTTCTCTGTAAATTTTCCCACATTGGAATGTTACATTACATTTTAGACTCATAAATAACCGTTGTGTGATGCTACACCTGTTTGTGATAGACAAAAGGACAGTGGGTTTTGGGGAGATACATTTATTGTTTGCTATGAAACAAAAAATGGTGTCTTTAATATGAGTATGCAAACAGGGAGTGACTTCAGTAACAGTCCATAGCTTAATTGTAAAACCACATTATGCCACAGTTTTTTGTTATTGTCCACGAGATGCTGTCTTCAAAGAAATTGCAACTGTTTCTGGACTTCCATTTAAAAAAAGAACGCGATTTTGAGATCACTTGACTGTTGCAGCTGGAGCAGACAGCAGTCTGCTTTATTTTTCACCCCATTCCACCTACACTCATACAGCTCATTCCACCTACACTCCACCATCCTATGATTACTGAGGATTAAGGGATAAAAGCAACACCTAGACACCACCCACTTTCAGTGGGATTACCTTATTTTCATACCAAGTGGTATAGTTAAAAAAAACCTGCTATAATTATACAAAACTTCTACACAGAATAGCTTGAAATGGAAATGTGCTCATTAAAAAAACTTTTCCAAGACATTTATTCTACAAGAAGATAAAGGAACTCCACTGCAAATGTCCCTGTAAAACTAGCCAGAGGTTTCAGCATAGGTAAGTCAGCACCTAAAGCACAAATGCAGTCATGCAGCCAGGATCCATCAGTGGTAGCATGACTGACCACTAGCCTGGTTAACTGGTAGCAATGGAGCAGCACAAGCAATCGCATCCTTAGACTGAGCCTCTCTTTGTTACATTTTCTGGACCAGGACTGTTGCAAACCCACTGAGACTCTGGTGTTGGACACATTTAAAGTGTTAACTGCATGTCAGTTCTGGCACAACTTAAAAATGAAACACTGAACATGCATCTCAGTCCAAACAGGATTTTCCTTGGCTGTAGAGATGAGGTTCTCCAGAGACATTAAGAGCTTGGTGTATATTATAGACACATCATCCCTATAACTAACACAAGAAGATAAAATCATTAAAATGTTCTTACATAGTCAGCTCTCTATAAGAAAACAAGATGTGTTACCTCAGAGTTAAAATGTTCTCCTACAATTTAAGTGACTAATGCACTTCTAAATACTACAGGGAACTGTGCTGCATTTGTAGGTCCTGTGTTTTCACTTGGATGAAGTTTTACTAGAAACATGATATAGCACATCAGTATCATTGAAGATTACATAATGTCTAGATTGCACACAGTCGGTCCAGGCTGTGTGGGTGTTTAGATGAACTTGTTTACGATTGGTGATATTTGTCTGTCTTGTAAGGATGATCAATATATCTTTAAAGTGTAATAGGTACATTGGAGTGAATATATACATGCTCTTAAAGGATACTTGTACAAATAACATTGTATGATAGGAACAGGATATATTATCATGTCTAGTCTGTAGATTTTTGTTACTCTTATCCTTGCACAAACATTAACAAAACAATAAAAGAATGAAACCTAACCTAAGGAACATCTTATTTTATTGATTAATGTCAATATGCTCAATTGAGATGACTGAAGATGAGGGAGCCAATTATTCTTGGAAATGCATGCATTCCTGCAGTGTGCATTATGTCTGACGTCACACAGCGCCACACACCCAAACATGCATGAATTGACTCAAGTGGTTTTGTACTGCCCCCTACTGGTCAGTGTATATTTTAGACATATCAAGTTAAAAGAGTAGCATCAAATAATACCACTATAACAGTACCTTACAGTGTGGTAAAATGCTACATGGTTATCCTGGAGAGATGTTTTACAGCAGGCAAATCTTAAGTGTAGGATCCCAGCTTCTACAAAATGTTCAATATTGTGTTGATGATTATTCTGCATGAGTTGGTAAAATCGTCCCATTGACAAACCTGTTAATTGTAAGTGAGAAAAAAAACGGCATTAGTTTTGATCAAAATGTTTTTTTACTTGAGAATTATCATTTGAAGCTGCTTTATTTCAATAAATGCTTTCAGCAATGATTAATGGCGCTAAACATTTTAAGAATACATAATGTGGAAATTACACTTCTTGTGTTAGATTAATCAATCCAACTGAGGAGACGGTGAAAATGAATTAGTTAAGCATGTAAATGTTTCTATACCTTTAATGCATTCATGATATTCCTGTAGTATAAACGTTATTCATACTATGAGAGAGGCTGTCCTGAAAAATGAGGTCTTTGCTCTTGTGAATTAGAGAATTTCTAAAAGGGATCAATGTACTCCTATTTCTGTTAAAAAAGAGAAGAACTTTTCTCAGTTTTTGAACTGTTATTAGATCTCAATGTAAAAAAGTTCCCAGCACAGTTACCACATATGCCCTGGAGGGGGAGGCAGTCTCATCCTGAACATAAAGAGAAACACTAACCAAGTGATCAAAGTGTTGACTATGCATGTTCCCCCTTTTTTCTTTTTTTTACAGTGAGAAATAAGGAGCATCAAACAACACTTTCAAGCTGCACATTTTTTTGTATTACAATATTTTAAGACTTTTTCTTTAGTTGTGGTGGTAGAAAGAGTCAAGTATCATGGAGTGATATGAAAGTGCTTGAGTTGGTATACATTATTCATCCTCCGTTCTTCAAACTCTTAGACTTGACTAGACTATTAATAAAGGTAAGTTCATTAATTAAGCACATTTCAGAAACAAGTCAATTGAAAGTGCTTCACACAAGACATTAAAAGCATCATGACAGAGGGAAACAATGAAATAGAAGAACGTACAAATCATTAAAACAAACTATTAAAAGAGAAACCATTGCATACAAGAATCTGGTGCTCTGGAGTCTGACTGTCCCAACGGACACAGATTCACCTGCTTGCCTAATCGAAATGGGCTCTGTTTAATAATCCACCCGAGAACATCTTTGAGAGGATTTAGGCCTACACTGTGTTAGGTCTGTGTTAAGTCACAACACGCAGGCTGTGACTTACTAAATGTGTTTTGTTTATTTCTCCTTTCATCATCACCTCAATGTTGAGGAAATCTATTTCAACAGCATGTCAGCCACTGTTGTTTTTATCTATCCATGCTTTTCTTTGTTTTTTCTAGGCTTGTGCACAAACACATGTAGCCCTCAATCCTCTCCCCCACTGTGCATGTTTGATCACTTTAGCTGGATGACTTACAGCTGTTGTGGCCAATGATGTGAAAGAAATTCTAAGCTGCTGGAAAAAAAGTGACTATGTTTGACTTTCCTCAGCTAATGCAAATGATTTAGATATAACTAAACAAAGAAATGCAGTATGTGGAAATAGAAAAAAAAAACAGGAATGTTCCTCCCTGTCTTTTATTGTTTTCCATAACCAAAGCAATGCCATTCGTGTCTGCTGCTTAATGTTTTTCATGACCAGCACATAAAGGCAGGTTTAATTCATTCAGGTGTGTTTATTGAGATAAAAGTTGGAGATCAGATTATGACCTTACAGAGGCCTGAGTTGCTGCCGAGAAGGAAAGGACCACCCATGGGTGAACATCCAGCTTTCTCGCCTTTCTGACTGTGGCTTCCTAGTTCAAAGGCCTTTTCATTAATGCCATGATATGATTAGAAAGGCCACCAGAGTCGCAACTAACACAAGGTTCGGGATTGTATGTCAATCCTCTCAGTAATACCAAACAAGACATCACTTAGATCCCAGGGTATTAGGATGTAAGGATGTAAGTGTTGTAATATCCACTTGAGAAAATAAAGATCCTGGACTTGTTTATTGTTGAACTCCTTAATGGCCTAAAGTTACATCAAGCCCTTTTGAGACATTACCCTATTTGATTTGGTTATTACTTTTATTTTGAACATGTAAAAAACCCAATCTGTCATTTTTCAGTATTATTCATAGTGTTCCTATTTTACAGGCTACTGCACCTTGGTAGCTTTTGATGTTTTTTGGGGAAGCTTGCTTAATGCAGTACATTTTTTAAGGTACATTTTATTGTTCGATTGTATTTGTATGATAGTGCTCTATACTGTAGCAGGAGTGAGCACGCTCACTATACCTGGCTTGTTATCTTCTTTACTGCTTTTTGGACTCTCTTGTGATTTTTTTTACAAGGTTTAAATTGGCACAGTCCTCATGCAGCGTGTGATAAGAATGGAGTGTGTGATAAAAATTGCTGTTGGTCTTTAACCTTGCAAAATGACTGCTTGCTACAGTGATGAAGAATGTTTGGTTCTAGTATTAGGTATTGGGTGCTCAACCAATCAGAAACATTCTCCAAGTCCCACCACAGATTGTGATTGAGTGGAAGGTCCTATACCAGCTCTTTTTGCCTTATTAGTCCAAAACATGCTCAGCTTTAGCTGTCAATCATACTCTGGATTGCCATTCATGGGTCAATACAAACAGTAGCCTATTTTTTGATTGCTTTTCATTATTTAAAATAAAAATTAACTTTATGCAAGATGTAATGTAGTTCTCAAATGCTGCTTACACTGAGTTCCTCCATTTCTAACAGGTCTGTTTTTTGTTTACTCAGGTCTGTTTGGTAGTCCGGGGTAGGTGTGTGTTTGTTGTAGCTTCAGTTTGGCAAAGGGAAATTAAATGCAGATTTTAATTGTTGGTCACATTATTTTACAGCCTGTGTTAAATCAAGCAGTAACACTGTCTGGCACAATACAACCCATTCTGTTCATGTAACATGCAATGCATTGATAAGATGCTTATCCTCAGTCAACAAACAGCTAGGAGTTTAACGAAGACTGAACTGGCGAGCAGTTTCACATGGCAATGAAACAAAAATAAGAGGCCAACTCCAAACTATTTTTCTGTATAAACGAGTTACTTTAACATTGTGCCCTCTGACTCGTCACAATCTGTTTTTCAGAAGATTCATCATAGTTGTATGTTATGATCTTGTGTTTCTGTAAAAAAGAACCAGCCATGTATGTCCAGTTTGATTTATTTAATACAATCCAATTGGTTCACTTCCTTGCACAAATACCCAAAAGTCATCTCAGTGTGATTAAGTTCCATGTTTCTGTTTGATCAGAGCATTTGTAGCGAGTTCAAACTGACAGGGGAAATGTGATTCATACACATGAGCAGCAAATCATTCTGGTCAAGGTTGTTTTGAAAGTTAATTGCCTGAACACAACTCCTCAAATGTATATTTCAGTCTTGACCTGTGACAAAATGCTCTGATGCTTTATTAAGAAACAAGTACACATTCAACGTACTGTATTTAGAACAGTCTGAACCGATTTAACCAACATTTCTAAAGCCCGTTATTTATTAGTGGTTAAAATGCATGGATTGTTTTATACTGTTCCAGTCACTGAACCCTACTGGCAGGTCTTTAGAGCTCATCTTCCACATCATTAAGTTTCTGTTGAGCATTAAGTTTCAACTGAGCTTGACTAAAAATTGACCGCAGATCAACCATGTAATAGGCTTAATTCATTCAAACAGTTAAAACTTTAACATCAATCATCTCATGTATGCTCACATTTCATCTACCTTAAAACCAAACATCCAAAATAACAAACTGAATCTTTTTTTTTTTTTTTTTATACTCTTCATGCTCGCTGCATGACTTGACTACAGACTAATAAAACAAGAAACAAAACTACTACAGATCCAGAAGATTTTAATGGGAAAATTTGTTTGGCATGCTATGTGGTTCTCTGCTGTCAAACATTGTTACACGTTTGTATAGGCTGTTGTAAACAGTCCCTTGTTTCATGTTCCTGTTTACAGTCTATGGTTTATACCCTCCAACACGCATACATGCATACACGCATACACGCATACACACACACATACATGCATACGCGCGCGCACACACACACACACACACACACACACACACGCGTTCTCTTTATTTCTCCAAAAAAAAATTAATACATTTTCTAGGAAATGTTGAATATTGGTAAGAGATACCTGTACCCTGAGTTTGTATACAGTATACTGTTACATTCCTATGTCAAGGCTGTATTTTACACTGCATAGGTGGTCAGAATTACAGAACACAGAATGATTTTTATGGTCATGAACATCTGTCAACATTTGTCTTATCACCTTGTTTCTGTGCTCTCCGTGTACACTCTTTGCAGAAACGAGCCAACATACTGTTTGTGTCCCTTCATCTTGCTTGGCTCACTCAGTACTTTTTAGTTTTAACACAAGGCTGCTGTTGGTGCTGTAAGTTTTCATCTGTGTTCTGTCTACTTGTTTTCTTTGATTCAATCAGGCAAGTCAGTAATTCAAAACAACTTTATTATAGTACAAAGGAATGTAAAATGTCAAGATGGCTTGCAGAGGTTGTGATTTAATCACAAAGCTTAAGCATGTTTTAGACCAGGTCTTCCAAAACTTTTAGCCCACGATGCTCAAATAATGGTGCCAGTTACTTAAGTAATTCATTGTAAGAAACGCTAGAAGTAGAACATATCATCTTTTGAACTAGTTTATTTGTATATATTTTCACAATTGTTTTGTTTGGTTTCTTTTGGGAAGAAATTCAGCAACCCCCGTGTCTCTACCAGACAGACAGATGCAAGATACGTTGTAAAAGAACAGACTTTTAAACACAATCAGAGCTCCTTTTCCTGAAATATTTCAGACAACTACTACTGAAAAAACAAAAAGATAAGCATACAAGTAGTGGTCTGATATGAATGACAAGAAATCAGTTTCAGTGTTGTACTGAAAAATACATTAATCAGCTTTATCTGTTTACATTTATAACTAAACAAAAGGCTTTTTCCAGTTGATGCCTGGCCTACTTTTCAACAGAGGTTTAAAATATTAGAGACCCTTCTCAAAAATAATAGTTTTTAAATGGCAATATGTAAGATCTACTGTAGAAAGACCTTAATTTAAAATCAGACATTAAGGAAACATGCTCTGTTGCAGTGCTGGCTTCTCTGACAATAATGCAGCTGCAAGTTCCATAAACCATTTAAATCCAGACTATAATTTTCTCACTTACTGTTTCTGTATACTTACAGTATGTGTTAACTGAAGAAAACTTACAAATAATTATCTGAGCCAATCGTCAGAAACAGTTAAGCTGTTTGCAACATTAGCTTCATCCTTGGGTTATCTCAGTTGACTGTTTTTGTCTGCAAGTAAAGTTCCGGTTTTTAACAATCAATTTCCACCATGACGTTTTGATGGCCGACTTGAGAGTTTGGCTCCTCTTCATATTGCAATGCTACATTAAGCGAAGCTTTGATGCTTCATTCACAAATATTGACGTAGGAGATACATGTTACATGTCAATTAAATAAGATAAGGTGAGACGTCCTATCGGATCTGTTCAGGGACAGGCTGTTATCAAAGCCAGCATGTGATTAGGTGTATGTTTTAATCTCCACTGTTATCGTGAGCCGTGTTTTGGCACATTTTGAAGATGGGTTTATTGCACTATATGAGAACTCACTCACCTTTATCCAGAATGTCTGCACTTTAAGTACGAGGACCATTGGGTCTATGATGTACATGGCCAGGAGCATTACAGATTTAGATATGGATAGAGTTTCTTGAATCTCATGAAGGCTTGATGCCTGGTTATTGAGTTATGCTGCTGAGAGCCCCCCATTATTGATTTCATGCTTATCGTTTAATATGAGATACAGATGTAGGTTTTTTTCCCCCCATGTTTGGGATGTAGTGTTTGAACGCTGTAGCAGAGGGTTGTCTGTTTGCTTGGCCTCTGCTCTTCCTGTGGACCAAGTGGACAGCCACAGCACACAAGGTCACCAATCAGCAAGAGTCTCAAGGGTAAAAAAAAAAAAGTACTGAAGGATAAAGAATAATAAGGGATCAGACCTTTTTCACATTGAATTTTTAATTTTTCAATTGTTTACATTATATGTTGTCCTTTTATATTTTTCTAACCATTCTGAGTGTGTCAACATGGATTATTTCCACCGATGTTTATTGGTCTCAATTTTTTCTCCACTATTTTGAAGTCTTCCCTTCCATGAGCACCGGTGGTTTGAGTGACACCAGAAGTGCTCCTGTTGCTCCTCTTCTTTTTTTTTTTGTAAACATGCTTACAATCGCAGTTGTACTGTATATTAACACAGTTAAAGCACTGTCAAAGCTTTCTTACATTAACATGACACAAACTAAAGTACCAGCATCCCAGAAGATAAGCACAGGCTTTAAAGACAAATCAACATAGAGACAAAACAATGCTGGAAAAAACTGTTCACAAGTTCTTTTACCTTACACTTTGAAAAATACATCCATTAATCAGTCAAAAATCTATCTCAAGCTATTTAAATGCATGCATTATGATCCAAATACATTAAACAGCTGAAGCTAAAATGATCAAATGTGGAATTTACTTTTCAAAACACAAAAAAGGTAAGTTTTTCAAAGAAAGTTGAAAAAATGCATTTCTTTTCTTTTTATTGCTTTGATACCAGATCTGATGGTTTTGTCGACAAACCCATGCTTCGAGCACCCCCAGAAACACACAAAGGGTAAACTAAGTTTTCCTTTATGCTCAGTTTTCCACAGCTGCAATCAAGTAACTCAATTTCTCAAGCAAAGTTGTTTTCATCATGCATACAGAGATTGCTTTTTGAAGCCCTAAAAAGCCAATTGGATGTTTTCCTATTTAGTCACCATGATTGGGGATGCATATCGTGTCAGAACCCATTCAACTGGTTGAAAACAAAAATCAAACCAAGAGGACCCCCACTCGCTTGTTTGGAGATCAGAAATATTGAGGATCTGAAGTATCAAATTACAGCTAAATAACCATACAACGGTAATCCTTTCAAACAGTGTGTCCTTCCCAGCTTGTAAATATTTAGAATCTGTCACAGGAATAGGAGAGAAAAGAACTGTGACAGAGTTTTTCTTTACTCCTCAACTCCTACATGCAAATGAAAAAATGTAAACTCCTTCTGAGGATGTTGCCACAAACACTTGATTCACTGGAATCACAGCAGAAATTAAATGTGACGAAGACGTGATATGACTCAAAGTTCCTCATGAGATGTTTGGATATGGTTTGGCGGTTGTCACATAGGCCAGCTGCATTGTTCTAAGTTATTATCTACAGTTGAGTCCAAAGTGTCTCGCCACAAGGAATAATCTAGATTTTTCTTTTCTTGCGTCATTGTCAGAATTTTTTACATTTTACTTTTTTTCTGCTCATTTCAATCATTTTTAAACAACGAAAAAAAAGGATGAAAATGTTCAAAATACTTCACATTATCAGTGATGCACTCAAGTGTAAGACCAGACCAAAGTGACTTGATTTCTCTGAAGTTGTTTTAAATGTGAGTGCTGTTATGATTAGCCTTTGGGCTTTGGGGGGGCTGTTTAGCATCCACATTTGTTGAGGCAAAACTGGAAAAACTGATTGTATTTGTTTACTTACCGAAATGACCAGGGATCTGCTGGGAAGAGACTAAAAAACATGAAACTGTGACTAAAAATATCTCTCCAGTTTCGTTCCGGTGGGGGGATTGCAAGTTAACTCAGGGAAGATGTTTCCTTTAATTTAGTACTTATGCAAGCTCAAGGTTTCCCATCAACCATATTTTATACAAACAATGTGTGTAAATTGTTAAGAAGAAAAACGTTTCTAAAGCTCTTATAATTAGCATGTAGAATTTGAAACAAACCACTCAAGGTTGGCAAAAGTTAAATCTTTCTCAAATTGCCAACTCGCACACTCACACACTATGGGGTCTTTTCTTAGTTTCTGCAAATATTTTGTCAATAGGCATACGTTTTTTGTTGCGAACATGTTTACAATTTAACATCTTAAGTCAAACTGTTACGATTTGTCAATGAGCAGTCCTGGCATATCGAAAGGGATACGTTTATGATCGTTCAGCCTCTCATAATACTAAAGAAAGGCAAATCTCCAACTTCAGTTTTCATCCATCAACTCCAGCTTCACAGATCACATCACAGTTCTCTAAACTCTATTAGCCATGGTTCACGTCAGGTTAAAAAACATAATAATAAAATTCCTCCCCTTTACAGACTTCATTCTATTTCAAACCTAGTGACAACAGTGACAAGCATCAAAAGTAACTTGTAGAAATATTTTTCCGGACGGTCTCACATGCTTTTGTTGCTGACATTTAGGAATCAGTAACAGTTTTAGTTTGTTTTCAAACCAGCTAAGAACTGCTCTCTTTTTTTTTTTTAGCTCTGTTTGTTTGTTTCAATCCGTCTTTCTCTTTCTACATCTCCCTCTCCCACTGTCATCCAGTCTCAGCAGATGACTCTGGTCACCAGCCACCAGTGGTTCTGGCTCTGTTCAAGGTTTTTACCTGCTAAAAGGCAAACGTCACCAAATGTTTCCCTATACTCATGTTGAAAGGTGAATTTATATATGGCTCTCTAATGTAACAAAGAGTACAATCCTGAACTACTCTTTTTTAAAGCGTTGTCAGAAACTTTGTGAGTTTGTGTGTTATAAATAACATTTGATTGAATCATTAATGAATAATTTGACAATAATTGCAATAAAAAATAGAAAAAGCTCATCTTACATGGCATATGCTCAACCCACTTAAGCACTTTATGGGCTTTGGCAGGCCAGAATGATTTTTGACTTTGTCTGACTTTTCTAGGTCTTACAAATGTTTTCTTAGCTTTTGTTAATATTTTTGGAGCTAATTTATTTGGCGTTACATTTTCAAAAACTTTTTTAGGCAAGTTAACATTTTCTTCTTTTTATTCAGGATTTTCAGTTCATCATTAAATACAGCAGTTTATTTCCATCTGAGAGGTAAATACATGTGATTTAAAAGTTGCACAAATAACATGCTGTCCAACAATCAAAATGTGTGTTATCAAAAATGAAATAGATCCACCTGCACAGAATACATCATGTTTGCAGGAAGAGGCATTTAAAATGAATCATCTGAATCAAGATGTGTAAAAGATTTCTCAGAACATAGTGAAATTAAGTGTTGTCTCTGTATTCAACAAGTTAACTGTATTTCCCTTTGTTGTAATTTTTTTGTGTTCTATAAACAGAGACAGCAGCCTGAGACTCATAGATTCATTTCCTCCAGTCTCGCATGATGCAATGATAAGTACCAGGCAGAAATCAAAACAAGAGTTGATGAGAAAACCTTAAATTCAATCATGTGGATGTTTGTTCAGAACAGTTTTGCACTCATCATACTTCATTAGCTGACAAAAAGAAAAACAAATCTTTCATACCTGCCTTTAAGATGCCAGACAATGATACCAAAACTTGCCAGCCATTCAATTGAATTGCCTCGTGTTTCAATCAATTATTGATATGTGCATGCTTCATGATAGCTGTATCTTTTTCATCTGCAGTCAAGATTAGACAGCAAACTCAGCATGTACAGCATATGATTGGTGGCCAACTAAGCTTTATTGTATTTGAGGAGAGATAAATAAGCAGCAAGAGGTCGTCTGGCCTGAGGCAGTCAAGTTGCATTAGACTCTCTTAACTCTTTTAATAACTTCATTGTTAATAGAATTTTGTTGTATCCTTAACCATTTTCAGGCAGAAATAATGAGGTGAATGTGAGGTGACTTTGCAGATATTTAGTTTGACTTGGTTTAAAGACTACAGCTGTTTCTTAGTCCAGTTCCTGTGGACATTGTATTCTATGTACTTCATTATGAGGTTTGTTCAGATTATACACAGATAGTGAACAGAGGACAGTTGCAAATGTGTTTGCATTTCCTCTCTGTTCGTGTTCTTAGAGATTGGACGATCTGTTTGAGGTATGTACTGAACCAATATCTGTGCTAATGGATATCTGCTGATTCTGATACAGAATGGATTAATCTTTACTTAGGATGAGACTGGTAATCATTTTTGTGGAAGTCAGCATGAGGTTTACAACATTGTAAAACAACTTTAAATAAAGAAATACATACAAACCTACTGCCACAATCTGACCCCCACTTGTAATAGCATCACTTACTCTTTTGTCAAACTCATCCCTCGTCAAAGAGCGGGTAACCCAACGCTCAGTTTTATTTTAGCAATGTTTAAAGAAAGTAGCCTTCTCATCGATGTACCAAAGAACAACAGGTACAGTGTTGAATCAAAACCAGCACTAACGTCATGTTCAACCATGGAAAACAATGATTCTTGGTACCTCATTTAAATGCTGGCACAGGCAGATCCAAAATATGTAACGTTGTCATATATTCAAGTTAAAGCGACATATGGGAAATACAGGAGAATATCAGAGATCAAAATGTTAAGAAAACAGAACATGTGCTCTGATTACAGATACTTACTTTTCTCGCATGTTACTTATCAACCAACAGCAGTCATCAAATTAAAAGATGTATTCAAGTGATTTATTTCACAAGGTTTTTTCATAACCTTGGCTTGGTTCAACAAAACACACACTCTTCCCATTTTGGTCATGGTCAGACTCTGAGGAAAACATGTCAGTACATCATGGAGTAAGGTAAAATTAGACCGACATGCATTCAAAGCACTGGCAAGCATTGTTCAGAAAAAAACTTGTATTTTTCAGTACACAGTTATCAGCTGCTCTCAGAGTCATTAAAAACAAATTATGTTTGAGAGGACCATTCATTGAATTATCAGAAGATCTGCTTTTATACATTTGGGCCATACCTAATTTGGGGTATAAATCCAGAGCTTTTAAGAACCATGTACAGACAAATCGAAAATTGTTTGCAACTTTAGACATGGGGTTGAAATATCTAAAGCCAGAAATAGAATAGGAATCCTTATCATGTCAAGAAATGTGAGTTATGAGTGCCTATACTAATCCTAGAGCCAGAGCATAAACCAGTGGTATATCAATATCTCAAAATAATGCTGATATTCAGATGTACTCAAAGTAACCTGTCATAGCCACATGACAGATGCACACGTTTAAACCTAATATTGTTCTACTGAAGCAAGTTTAGGTATTTTTTGCAAAGATCACTATAGGTACGGCTGTGAGGACGTCAAAGACGATCTTAGTTTTGCACAACTCTGGACCAGAGAAAAAAAACATGTGGGACAACTACTGGATGGATTAGGACATTTTATGGATTTGTGGTGTCTGAGTATGTCTGCTGAATGTAAAGTAACACCTCAAAGACAGCTTGGTAGCTTTTCTGGATAAAAAATTTAATAGACCAATAGCTTACAAACCAACTGCCTGAAATTCCTGGTCAGCTCAGTTGATGCCTCTTAGAGCTCCATTAAAAATGAAAATCCTCCTCCCCCTTTAACACTCTGTGAAGTGGATTTCTTAAGAATTTAAATGTAGTCTCCATCTTGTTTGCATTATACATGCTCCCAGCATGCTCTGTAAACACAATATCTTCTTTCGTTGGTAAAATACACAGATGCAACCGATACCAAGTGAAACGCCAAGAAATGTCGGAGCAATTTATATTGCCTAATGTGTCAAAATATGCCATTTCACTAGGAATCAGGTTGGAATTGTAGCGTAATAAAATGCATTCAATGTCAATCTGCAGAAGCTGCATGTTTTTGTTCTCCACAAATACACTGTTTTTTCTCTAACCTTAATGTCAACACAAATATTCCATTTGAGATTTAAAATCTCCTTTACAAGGGAGTACCGGTACTTGCCAAAACAGCAGAATGAACGTTTTACATTAAGAACAAACAACAGTTCATAACCAGCACTATGATAATAATAATACATTTTATTTGTAGAGCACTTAACATCTGAGAATCTCAAATAAAAAATCTTAAACGAAATTAACAGAAGGCTTTTCTAAAAATATGAGTCTTAAGGCTTTTTTAAAAAAAAGCAGCTGTAGTCTGTGGGGCCTTCAGGTGGTCAAGGAGAGAGAACACTAATTACATCAGACAATAACGTAGCAGCAGTTATGAGTGAGACATGTGCATACACTGATCAAATGTCCCTTAATCCTGTTTTTTAAATCATCCATGCGAACAAATGATCTAGTCTTTGTTTGACTCTGTCGAACAGACAATAATAAAGGAGCAAAAACGTAAAATAACTTTTACTAAAGTCAGCCTATTTAAAGGTATAAGGTATACTTCTGCCTTTTCTCAGAAAGGGCATTTCTACTACATATATGACCCCATGTCAACACAGATTCATGTTTCAACAGGTGAAGTATCCCTTTAAGTCCTTAAGATCAAAGGTTACAGCTATGCTCAACATTTTAGGAGTCAGTCGTGATTATAAATAAGAAGACATATCATATTATAAGGCCTTCCAAAGAAAGGTGAGTTAATGTAAAAAGTAAAAACCGGACCCTCTTTAACATTTCCCTGACCTTGTGAAGCACATAATTTTAGTATTGGAATTTGGTACAAGTCTTAATTTACAAAGTCTTATGCACTCCATTGATAGTTACATTCACTAAGGAAGAAGAAGATCTATATATAATTATGCCATACGCATAAAATAACACTTCATCAATAAACATATTACACAAATTATTTATAGGACCCAAAATGAACCAACAGGAACAAAAAAGTCAAAAAGCTTAAGCAAGAAATGAATATCAATGTTTCTCCTCTAAGAGTTATCAACAAAAGTTAATTATTTGGTTGTTAAATGAATAACCTGCAAAAACTTTCTGAGCATGTAGGACACATTTTGAAATGTCTACATGTTTTAATTGTTTTTTTGGGGTTTACTATTATTATTAGTTATTATCATAAGTCATTATCATTAATAATCATTAGTTTATTTAAGGATTGATCAGTGGGGTTCAAAGTTGGCTGCCCAAGGCCATGTCCATTCAATGTAAAACTCATGTTAGTTATAAAATACACATTCCCCAATTTCATAGAGCAGGACACTCCTATGTGTCTATATACTTTAAACATGTCTTATCCATGACAAAGCCCCATCTGGTATGATTTATCAGGCATTAAGCACAATGTTTGACTTTAGGATCATAGTCTCATATGCTTTCTCTGTGTTGATCTGTTTTAGTTTTATAATGCTATTCTAAAGTGTTAATCATTAGAATTGTTTTACACAATTGTTCTGTTATTTTTGTTAAAAGTGTGAACAATACAGCAATGTATTGCCAATGAATGCAAGTTTTCCAGAAGAGTTACAAATTTGAAAGAAAGAAGAGTTACGCCACGGTATGAATAAAGCTTGTTTTGTCTTTAGGCAGAAGCACAACTTCAGCCTTCAATTATAATTAGTTTGTGAAGAAGTTGTTCAAGACATTTACTTTAAAGGTTCGAAAGATCTATAAGATTTCCATTTGGGGTTTCCTGTCAAATGCTGGAGGCATTCCCAGCTGCCATTGGTCAAGAGGCGGGGTAAACCCTGGACACTTTGCCAGTCAAAATCTGGACAAGACTTGATTTCTAATTTTCTAATTTTCTTTTTGTTACCTATTACTCGTTGAGATGTTCCTTTTGTCCAAAGTTACACCACAGTCAGTGACATGATTTCTTAACACATTGTTGTTTTTACATGGTACAGAAATGTCTTACTTTGTTGCCTTTGTATGTTGTGCGACTTAGAAATGTTTACAATCCAGTATAAAATAATTATATCAAACAGAGGTCATCCCAATGTCCTTCCATCTCAGTTTGACAAGGCACAACCTTGAAATGCTTCGACTCGGTGGGAGTATAGTCTGATGTCAAGTCTAATTTACCTTAAATAAATAAAACATCTGATTTGTGAAAACATCTGTGGTAAAGGTAAGACGGCACAGGAAAATATAACTTACAACCTTTTACAATCCATGCAAACCTTTACACTGAATTTCACCTGATGAAGGCATTATGCTGCCTCTTTTTGGACCCATTCTCAAACTTTGAGAAAAAGGCCAAAAAACTATAGACCTTTTGCTTGCATGCATTTAAATGATTTTCAATTTCTTGGGCTCAGCTGCAGATGTTACCTCTCAGTAAGTATGTTATTGTCTTACAAAAGTGCCAAAGGCTAGTGGTATACGCTGTTATCTCATGGATTCCCTGTGGACTTGGCTCTTATCCCTGTTACTTTAAATTGTATCCATATGCTAGAGAGATAGCTGAAACTATTTGCTCTGGAACAAGTAATTGTGATTTTCTTAACTTACCAAACAATGGTGCACACTTTTAAATCTCACAATAAGAGAAGAAAAATCAAAGGCAAATAATTGTCTGTGACTATGGTCTTTTATTGTGCAAGTCTAGCCTGTGTACAAGTAGGCATCTGTTTCTGCGCTAGCCAAAGCTGTTTTTTTAGCACATCATATATACTGGTTTATTCATGGTGCTCCATGTATGGGAGTCAGGATGTTGGTTGGCTTGTCCCTGCAGAATGGACAATGGGCATAGTAATGAGAAGATTGTTTCTTGTGAGCTTGTTTTGGATAATGGCCACTGATGCTCCCATTGCAGGTGTGGCCAAGGCATGTACTTCCTTCTTTTAATAAACATTCTTATTTTTTTGTGTGAACAATTCTACTGTAATTCCAACATAACACAACCTAATTACACTGTAAAAAGAGATGCACATTAACTACTCAATAAAATTGAGGCAACAGATGAAGCTTCATGAAGCATTGAAGCCTTTCATCCAATTGGTTCGGTCCAGCGCAAAGCTATATATATGTATATGTATATTTATATCTATAAAATGATGGAAATTATCAATTACGGAGAGGTGAGGGTGGTTGGGGTATGGACAATGATTGTGCTTTTGTAATGTTGAGGTATGGCCAGTGGTTATGGTTTAGGGGACACACATCAATGTTTTTTTTTGTTTTTTTTAAAAACAGTTTCTCCACTGTGGCAGGTCTTAAGCGATTTCTTTTTTCTTTTTTTTGACAATATTTCTCCTGCTTTGGAAAACACCTCTCCCAGTATTGAAGGGGGTCCTCCAGCCTGAGGGGTTTAAATCGCTGTCATAACTCACGTCAAAATCCAAACCACTTCCTGAATCAGTCACGTCGTACAACCGGGAAGCGAGGCTTCGGACGTCGTCATTTTCGGCTCCTCCGCTAAATGAAACAAGCCTCGATACACGCATCGCGGAAACGCATGTCGCACTGTACATTCAAAGCGCTTATTGGCATGTCAACTTTTCACTGTTGCATGTCTCCTCTCAAATTATCAGTACGGACCCCTGGTCAAGAAATGGATGGTCTGATTTTCTGGTGGCCAGGTATTTATATCCATGAACTCTCACACCATACTCTCCTGGCAAAATAAACATGCTGTTTAACCATACTCCGTACTGTTTTGGAAGAGATTTGTTGTTACTCTTTAAATAAAAGTGCTTTACTTCATAAGTGTAGTCTACAGCTTTGTTCTGTGTGCTTCCTATTGGCTGTGATAGATTTTGTAAAGATGCAAAGAACCATTTCTCTGTTCTTCAGAAAGCAAAAACACATAGATTCTTAACATGACGTCACCCTTCAATAACAAAGCATTCAAATTAACATTATATGACAAATGATAAAGTTAATTATACAAGATAAGATTTAAAGGAGTCATCTGCTATAATGTATCAACTCAGGAATGACGAGCAAACAATTCATGCCACTGCCAGGTATTTGTCCATGTAGACATTAAAGAAGAACACATCGATCCCACGCTTCATTGTCCGCATCATACCCTCATCCCTCTGGATTCTTTGGATGAAAACATCATCTTGGGCAGAGACTACAAAATCACACCAACTCATACCAGTCACTAGCAGTTGGCCCTGAACTTGCCAATAGTAGGCATGGGTTGGTTTGAGCTGCACTGAACCATCGATAACCTTGAGATAAGGTGCGTCAATGTAATTTGCAATGTTCTGACATTTTATTTCCAAAAGGCCAAACTGGGGCTGTTCCAAGGGGTCAAAAACAACCCCATCCGGTGAGGCACCAATCCAAGGTGCATCTGGGTGTACCACAAACCCACATTTGTAGTGGTTGATACGCTTTATCTGGCAGTACTCCCAGATTGCATCAGCCTCCAACTCCAAACCCCTCTTCATAGCCCCGGTCTGATGTGTCCCTCTTACAATCTGTTCAGCAAGTCCCTCTTCAGAGGCCTTGCCCACATGACAAACTTCTCTGAAACGAGACGCTGTTACCCGTGATTTCCAGGGTAACTTCCAGACTTTGCATGTGCAGCTGTTGCTTTCTGGAACAGGCAAACATGCACTCTGATGGTTCAAGTCTGTAGGCCTGGAGTGGCAACGATGGAGGGGGTGGGGCATCATGGAGAGTCTTTGCTTGGTCTTTGGCAGTTTGCTGGTAAGAAATGGGACTTCCATGTTGCACCTTTCCGAACAGCGAGTCCACTAGTGCAATGTCCTCAGTTATTCCCATGGTGCAGATCATAGGGCGGTCAGCAGCAGCAAAGTCTTTGTATGCCTCCGACACCCGAAGAACCGAGAGGTCAGGAAGTTCCCCATGAAGGCCTTTGTACAGTTTACTCCTGTATTTTAGAACGAACACACACACACACACACACACACAAACACACACACACACACACACACACACACACACACACACACACACTTAAAATCTGCAGCAGAGTAATACATTCTGCATACAAATACATAAATAAATACAATAAGTGTGGCGGCTTTGGACAATTTTATTGACACCTGCTAAAGGATTTGACACTTAGCGGTAAGTGGAATCATTCATTGATGAAATGACTTGGACCTATAACTCACGACCGTGGATTTAATTATACATAGAATCTACCTTGTAACAATAATACCAGTTTCCCCTCGCTGGTTGTAAATGCTATTGGCCAATGTAATTTTGTTTTCTGAAATCCCATAAATAGAGCACTTACCGCACTCCCTCTGTGGTCTTTCTGGTTTTTGGTTTGGCTGAGATCACAGCCATCTTGTCAACAGGGCCCGGCTTTATCCCCGATAGTAATATGGTAAAAATTAAAAACAGAATGTGGCAAGTAGGAATGTTTTAAAGCAGGTACAATGTATGTATGAAAGGTGCTTTATAAATAAATTTGGATTGAATGAACTCACCATAGCTCTAGGCTTATGCCACTGTTGTTCCCCTTCAGTGCAGCTCAACGTTGGGGGGACAACCTGGAGTTTCAACTGTGAATAGTGCGCAGCTTGCCCAACATTAGGCCTACTATGATTTTTACACTGAACACAATTTCAAACTGCCTCTGACTGAATCCACACTCTGAGCTTGTGAGGTTTCTCAGATTTCCTCATGGACCTGTAGCGCTCTGCCCTAACCACCACCTCTCCTGAGCTCTGATCTTTGTCAGACACTACGGAAAAATAACAATTTTAGCAAGTTAGTAATAGAATAGCATGCAAGTTAATTGGTACGTACAATAACTAGCAACTGTAATAGGAACATATTGGTGTCAAGCTATCTAAAGTTCGTTTGTTCATAGTCAAGTCAACCAACACAGGCAATCGCAGTTTGCCTAACTTGACAACGAACAAACCGACGTTGGATACTTTTAGGCCACTGCCTGTATGACATGTCGGAGTGGTTGTAAACAACATAGCCTCCGAACATTAGAAACTAAACAAGGGCTAAGACAAACCTTTCGTGAAAATGCACTATCTAACGCATGATTTCGACTTTTATAATGTATAGAGAGATAACATAACAGCTACCAGACAACCTAACTTTAGCACGTAGCACGTAACTTTCAAAATTATGCAAATACTGAGAAATGTGCAGTTTGAACCCCTTTTGTTTTGGGGTGCGAGTGAAAAAACGCTGACCAGTCGATGAACATCATTGACTGTAATAGCCGGAAAATGTCCAAGACATCTAGAGAAATGCAATTGATTTGCTTCGGCCATTTGGGAAACATGCTACATTGGGCTACCGGAAAACTCGGCAGCCAACAGGAGTTTCGCAACCGGAAGTAGCATATGCTAATGTGCACGGTGTGAATTACTTGGTATAAATCCATTACCAGCAGGCTGTTATGTTTTCCTCCCTCTGCCTTTGTGACAAATTGCCGGGTTAATAAGTTTCGGTCCTCTCAACATTCGGCTGTATTCATTTTAACCTACATACAACTAAAACTGTAAAGTAATATTTTTACGCTATGTAAATCTAAGCCTCACTCATAAATTGCTTGTCAAAATAGATACCTACACAAGCTAGCGCTACTGAGGATCTATTTGTATCAAACCTCCTCTGCAATATCAATGAAATCAAATGAAATTAAAAAAATAATAAGATCTCAATAAGAGTGTCTAATTTGTTTTAAAATTCTGATGCATGTAGATGAAGCAGGTCTCGTTGGTGTGTAGCACATGTCTTCCATATTGTGTTTCCTTCTGTGAAAACTGCTATTCAAATGATCCTCCAAAGATTCTCCATTCAGGAGTTGATGGCTTTGGGTATTTTAATAAAGAAAACTAGCAGAGAAAAATAAGCAGTAGCATATTTTTAGAAACAAAAGACAAACAACCTAACATACCACACTGCTGATCACGCTCCAAGTTCAAAAGGCAACACCCTCATTATAAAATAAATACAAAAAAAAAATACTGTAGTGTCCTGTAATTTGAAACATCATGATACTGTTTATGGCCTTTGTCAGTTTGTTTCAGGGTGAGCATCACAATGCATTGCTAACCACAGTTGTTAACTGCTTCAGATCAAAACAGTATTTCAGTGTTGAAAATTGGCCGTAGATTAACAGCAATTGCTTTCAATGTAAGTTTCAAAATGAAGCTTATTATTTTCTTAGCGCAAATACTCGTGATATCGTTCTGATATTGTGGTGCAATACCATCACACTATAATCTACATTAACATAATGTGCATAATGTACCTCAACTGTGTCTCTGTCTCTCTGTATTACTTTGCTTGCTAATTTTGTTTTGTAATGTAGCGTCATAGACTGTAATTACGTGCAGCATACATCCACAAGTTGTCATTAACATTACAGAATAAAATAACTCTCCTTGCCTTTGTTAATCAAATGAAATTGTTAAATCATCCGCACTTTCTTTATGTCTTGTGACCAGACGATAGCTGCTGAATTCAAAAGTAGAAAAAATGCGCAAAATAACAGGAAATGCTTGTCAACTGAAAACTGGCTAATTCTATTGAGTTGGAGTCATTAAAAAATCTCTTATAATTTAGAATTACATAAGCAAAGATTATATTTAATGCAACCAAAATAAGCAGATACTATCTTTAACATTTTTGTTTGAAAGTTATTTAAATAATTGCCACAACATAAAGGACGCATTTATATTGAATACATTTTATCTGATATATTAAGTTAAATGTACATGACTACAGAATCAAAACTCACATGGGACAACACAGTGTATACAAGCCAACTAATGAATTAGTCTTCAATCAATCAATCAATCAATCAATCTTTATTTATATAGCGTCAATTCATAACAGGCGTTATCTCAAGACAATCTTGAGCTTAGACTGAATAACTGTATGAAATTGGTAAGTTAATGTTTTCCAGCCATTTACTCTTCTCCTTTTTTATCCGCTCTTCCCATCTTCCCAATATCTTCACTATGTCAGAAATGTCAGAATCTAGAATTCAAAACAGAAGTTCACAAGCCAATGGCAGACATCAAGTTGGCTATATGCTTTTTATAGTCTATAATCAGTGTTGGGCCAACAGGAGGTGAGTGAATTTGCCTCCCTATTAAACATGTTTCTTGCCTATATTATACACTATGGGGGGGTCTTTCAAAAGAGAGTGAGCATGTTAGGAGAAGGACTTTGCCATTAATAGTTGAGCAATATCAACAAGAACTGAAATTCTAAGAATTTGAGTTTATTGTGTTTACGACTATTCTTATTTCAGCTTTTATGAAAACCAGACTAGAAACTTTAATCAAATGCCCATGACAGAAAATGTTCACTATTCACAGGCAAAATCTAAAATGTAAAAAAAAAAAGATGCACAACAAAGAAATGGTTACAACTGTTAAAGAACCTTTAGACATGTCGGACACACAACAGGCACATTTAAGTGATAAAAGATCATCTTCTGGAGACAGATTGTGTTTTGGTTGGCAGTGTCTCCCAAACCTTGTGTTAGTCACGCTAACATGATTTAGCTCTGTAAATGATTTTTGACCCTCTCCACCACTGCACACATGCTTCAGGTTAGAAACAGGAGAGTGACTGCTGGTTTATACCTGTGTGAGTGCACACAAACCACAAGGCAGCTGTACCAACACACTGGCTTATCCTTGTATTGTGGTGACCCTTCCATGCTCAGGCATTCCCATAACGGGATGCCTCCAAACTTACATCACCAAGTCAAGAGACTGTCACAACATGTCAACTATATTTTTTAAATGTGCAGATGAAATGCACTTCTCGGATTCGATGTCAGAAAGAGTTGTGTAGATGGTCAGGATTAGATATTTTCCTCTATAGCCAGTTTCAATCGGAACCCTTTACTGTGATACCCATCTGTTTTGTGTCAAGGTATTTATGTGAGACAGATTTTGAGTTCTACATCGTGGTCTTTTTGTCATGATGGTGTCGTAATGTAATTTGTCTGCACTGTTGCCTCTGAGGGCATCAGAGTGAGATAACTGTGAAAGGATAACAAAGTATCCTAAAAAGTGTGCCACATACATCTTAAGCTTCAATGGGAAGTCTCTACAGACTGAAGTGGAAGTAATGTTTGGTCATTCATTTCATTAGAACCATAAATAGATTTACAGTCTGTGGTTTAGGTTATACATATACTTTTTTTTTTGTAGTTCTGACAGGAGTTTTGTAGACGAGGACATCATTGAAAATTGGGGTTATTTTTTTCTAATAATTTGTCTGCTTACAGACAACACATTGGATATCTGACAAGCAGAGGGCACAGATGAATTACTGATCAGGATGACGAGCCAGAAGTTGGAGGGGTCAGAGGAACATATACGAAAGCCTCTTACAGCCTGCTTTAAAAAAACATATAATTTTGTAAAGTCAATGAATCAATCATGAAACAACCACAAAGACTTGAAAATGACAGAGATGCAAAACAACCTCAAACAGAAAAGGGTCTATTTCTGCAGTAAAATTTGATATTTTATAATAGGGTGTAAAAGGGCGTATCTACATTTTGGAGGCAATCTCCAGTACACTGGACACTGTAGCTTTGATGCTTATATGTTTGCAAATTTCTGTTTTTTTATTTATCAACCACAGGAAAAAAAATTACCTTTTGAGTCTCGTTTAACTTCAAACAATAGTCTTTTAGTCACTTAAAAACTCTTTGAGAGAAACAAAATGCAGAAGCAGAACTGCTATTATAGCAAGATAATCCTAATATTCCCCATTTCTTCTCACGGAAAGGCTTCTTGGAATTATGTCTTACTATAGTATTTTTTTTTTTTACAACTGTTCAAATGATTTTCAGTCCGTTGTGTTGCCCACTTTGCAATGAGTTTACATTACACGTCGCAACTTGTTTATGACCACACTTTTAAAGCATTTTTTTTTCACTTTTATTGCACTTGTTCACAAAAGCAAATAGGGCCCATCTACAGGGGGCTTTATCCAGCTGCTCACGCTTATTGATTCAAGGTTCAAAACAACTTGATGTACAACACAGTATGTGTTCTTCAGCAAAACAACAATTATTGGGTCCTTGGTGCAATGAGCTATTCACTAATACATTACATATTTTTTGACACCTAATGGAAGGCAGTTGTTAAATCAGTGACGTCTACAAACACTTTGGAGTGAATGGTAAACACTTTACACTGTGTTTTGGCTTTGAGCCAGTCTCAGGCATAAACAGATGAAGAGGCTGCTTTGGGCCTTACAATCGTTGTAGTTGAATAAAACCAACCATTGATATGATTCTGTTTTATTTTTGTATCTGAGCTCAATTAGAAATCTAAATATGATATTAAACATGTTATCTATGTCTCCACTGATCAGATCTATTATCCCACCAATACATAATATTGATGGGGGCCTTTAAGAGCTCTAATGACACATATCCAAAAGAACAGCAACAGGGCTGTGTGTGTTTTTTTTTAACATGAAAGCTGAAGTGTATAAAGTATTGACCAAAAATGTGTGTTTTATCAATCAGAACTAGCTTGTGACAACTCTAGCAGTTCTCCTCCCACCCTAAAATTGATCTGGGAAAATAATTCTCGTCAACTATCTGGCATATGTCTGGAAATATATACCCCAACCTGTCAGAAATGATTACTTTTAATATTCTGTTTAAAGGAAAAAGGGACTATGTGAGATAATAAAATGTCCTTCATGCTGCTCTCTGAACGTTTCATTGGTGGCAATCCTTTCAGAAAGTTCTTTGGATCAGTCAAAAAAAACCCAAACATTTTATCTTCTTTTCAGCAGCCACTCAGTTCACTTCCATGTTTCTTGTTGTCTTCTTTGTCTTCTTTGTCTTGCTTGTTCATGATTTTGCCCGCAGTCTCCGTTGTCACCTGGAAGACTTCCTCATTGGTTCATAAAGGAGTTGAGGAATTTCACCTTGATGCAAATATCCTTGGAAATAATGACAAATGACAAATCACTGAAGAAACATACCTTCATAATACGTGAATAAAATATGAATCTAATTTGTACTGAATACATTTTTTTAAAGTCTCTTCATTATCTTCATGTATTTTTTAAGAAATCACTTAATGACAAAATTGCCTTAGTGGTATTCAAACTCTCTCATACAGCATTAAGCAAACTTGCACTGAAATAGTATAACTATTTAAAAATATATATTTACATGTGAAATACATGTGTAACTGCAAATCATATAATATAACCCGGATGGATGGCTAACCCTTTAAAACCTTATAATTGTTTACCGTGGAGGATATCAAGCTGTTCAAATCAATTCAAATTACTTTACATACAGCGCAGCTTAAAGAGTAACAACACCCACAGTGTCATCAAAAGGGCAAAGAGGAAGTGAAGTTTGTTCTCTGTAACAAATTATTCATATCAGCAATAAATGATGCTAAAAATTCTAATATTGGTTAAGAAAATAAAAATTCAAGTTTTCTTGTGAACTGTAGTCAAAGCATGAGGAATAGGTCATAAGTAATTGTTTCATAGATAAGCGTTCAAACAGAACATTTGCAAGTAAGATAAATTACATTACATAGTTTCTTTTATTTTTTGGGAAGAAGATTGTTACACTTGTTATATCATAGTTTGTAGCAGTTTGATTGCTGCACATCACAGCTGTTGATTTTTGCAGCTGGTGCACAAAAACACGTTTGTATTGGGATCTTTTTTTGGTAACATTTACCTGACAAAATGTCGGCTCAGATTTTATCTATCACTAACACACAGCAAGTCATCTTTCACAAGGCCTATTCAGCTGCACAAATGAACACCTGCCACCTGCAAGTGTTCAACTGTTGGTGTTAAATAAATCAGAGGAACAAACAATTTTCACACCCTGCATGTGATGCTCACACCTTTATGATGATAGATAGATAGATAGATAGATAGATACTTTATTGATCCCGAGGGAAATTCAGGAGTATTGTAGAGGATAATAAATATTTTTTCTCCTCCAGCAAAACAAAAGCAACCTACTTCTTTATGGCCAGTTAGCAGGTTGCCAAAGGTGGCAAACCAGCTATGACATCTTTTGGATAGGTATGAACAGAATGGATAAACTTAATGACTAGATATAACCAAATTCAGGTTTAGAAAATATCCAGGCCAGATAATGTGTTGTCTGTTCACAGAGCAATTGAGGTCAGATTGTGTTTTACAAATGGAATTTGAATGAAACAAACAAAACAATCCAAATATCCACTCCATAATGGATATGAGTAAATAAAACACAGCCTCTAAATTGACTTTATGACTTATGAATGTTGAATACTGTTTGACATATGTTTGTTATTACGTTTAATCATATCTTGTTTCAATTCACTGTATTGGCCTGGGTTTACTGTAAGTGTCCTTTCATGACTTCCTGGGATAAATTTGGGATATTTTTCTCAGCCACAGGGAGTTAATTACTTTGGACAGTTGTTTGATACGGTTCATAAGAGATGTAAACAAGTCTAATATGCACTGTAACCAGCCCACGTTTTGCTACATCTGGATTAGATGATATTGCCCTGCAAAGCTTACATTTACTTTCTTCCCTTTTAAGATCCCTATTAAGCCTGTATATTATAGGTCTTTACAATAAGTTGCAATTACAATAACCACAGCATATTGCTGCTGCTTTTTCAATTTAAATTATGTATGTGTTTGTTTGTGTCCCTCTGTGGCAATTCAACGGCACACAATGCAGTAAATACACACAGTGAAGGTATACTAGAATTCAACCAACGATAACAAAAGAATAAAGTCTTCAAATGTAAGTACAAAATTTAAAATACAAAAACTTCTGAGTTAAATACAAAAAAGAAGGTCTAAATGTAGCTTTTCTATATGTTAAGGTTTTCTGATGAGACTCTATTGTAGAAGCAGATTATCAGAAATCTGAGTCAAACAAGGGACCACAGTTGATTTTTTAAGCTTTGATTCAAGACGCATCATCAAGACACAAAGACATATTTCATTTACAGAGCACTCCACAAAGTCAAAAGCCGAACTTGATGTACAGGAAGAGAGAGCGAGAGGGGGGAGAGCGAGGGAGGGAAAGAGAGAGAGAGAAAGGTTTGGAACGTGCTCGACCAAGACAGCTTCCTTCAAAGGAAATCAGAGAAAAGGAGGAGGTTAGATTACTGACATTAGTCAGACACAGAGCTCGAGTGATAAGGACCTCGCTGCTACGAGGTCCTAGTGTAAGGTAAGCTTTCTCAGAATTAAGTAATTTGTATAATGTATGTGACACGACGCAATTATTCATTTGTAATTATTACAGTAGGCTACTTCTTGCTTGTCTGCAATACAACTTCTACATTTTGTTTCTCTGCAGATAAAAGTGCTGATTTTTGGATTATATCCAAACCTGAGGATGACGTAAGACAGAAGTTAGACAATTGATCAAATAAACTCATGCTGATGTCCTTAACGTTTTGTTTGTGATGTGATCGATTGCTGCGCCAAAGTGGCGCTTTTACGCGCAATGGATGAACTTTTACGCGAGCACAATAGTTGGGCACAGAATGTTTCCTGGATCAACTCAAGTCATGTAAATGACAGCCACATGGGAAACAGTACACTGAACCCTTTGAAACGAAATGAAGAAGTGGCTAAAGTGGAAGTTACCGTCCTGGTGTTGGTTCTGCTGCTTGCTCTGACCGGCAACCTCTGTGTCCTGTGGGCTATACACACCACCAAACACAGCCAGTCCCGGATGTTTTTCTTCATGAAGCATCTTAGCATTGCGGATCTCGTGGTTGCAATCTTTCAGGTGTTACCGCAACTCATTTGGGATATCACATTTCGCTTCTACGGGCCGGATCTCCTCTGCAGGATGGTTAAATACCTCCAGGTCGTGGGGATGTTCGCATCCACGTACATGCTCGTCTTGATGTCCATCGACAGGTGTTTAGCGATCTGCCATCCGCTTCGCTTAGTACACAGGAGGAAGGATCGCTTCTGTGTGATCGGGTCCTGGATGCTCAGCCTAATATTCAGCACTCCTCAAGCGTACATCTTCTCATTGAAGGAGGTCGGGCACGGCGTATATGACTGCTGGGGGGACTTTGTACAGCCCTGGGGTGACAAAGCATACATTACATGGATGAGTCTCAGCATTTACATTATCCCAGTGGCAATTTTAAGCATCTGCTATGGCTTGATATGCTTTAAGATATGGCAGAACTTCAATTTAAAAACCAGAAGGGCTCTGACTCCGAGGCCCTCCAAAGGTGCTTATCCTCTCTCTCGTGTGAGCAACGTGAGGCTTATTTCAAAGGCAAAGATCCGCACAGTGAAAATGACATTTGTGGTGGTCCTTGCATATATTGTGTGCTGGACTCCCTTCTTCTTTGTCCAGATGTGGTCTGCATGGGATCCTGCTGCACCAAGAGAAGGTAAAAGCAAAATCACACAAATGATTAATAGCAGGTGATTAGGGCATCACTTATTTGCCAAGATTGCAATTTTTTGTCCATAAACCATGCAATATAAATACACATTGAATAACAAAATGTAAATACAAAATGTCCTTTTATATCTTTTTTAAAGATGTATTTATGGGATTTTTGACTTCATTTGATATACAGTAGAATAGAATATGAAACAGGGGAGAGACATTGGAGAATAGACACACAGGAAAGGAGCCATAGCCCAGGCTTGAACCCAGGCTGCGCACTTGGAGGACTATAGCCTCCTACAGGGATGCAACTGTAAGCCCTTTGTGCCCTTAGTTTCTCAGATACACGGTATCATTCTGTGTCAATAAATATCTCTGGGAATACAAAAGTAACCCAAGTTAGTTTCAAGGCAACACAATATTTAACCTCAGACTTCCCTTGAGTGAACCCAGATGAATGGGAATGTCATTTACACTGCTTATCAGCTCAGAGAAAGTAGCATGCTGAGTAAATTGTACCAGGACATCAAAGTGTTTCTATCGCTGTTCCCAGAGCTGGTTTACATAATTTCCATGTAACTGCATGCTTTGTACAGATTTACCCCTCATATCAGTTTGCCTTCAAAGGGAAAAAAGAGCAAGGGAACAGATGTGCTCTATAACCTTTTGAGTGTTGTCACTGGAGCTACAGTAAATGACTGCAGAGCATTAAGAGATTCAGAGATATCTCACTCTAAATAGGCCACGTAACCAAGCTAATCGTCTTCCTGTTTGAGACTTCTTCCAAGCAGTTTTGCACAAAATTGGGAAAACAAACACATTACAGGCAAGAATGCATGCAATGTTTACAGATCTGAAAGTGTGTGTCATGACCATAGACTGTATGCAACAATATAATTATTGATTGTCCATGGTGGAGAGCCTTATTGTTGGGATGGATGGACTCATACATTAGGCTGTTTCTTATTACCTATTAGCCTTGTAAAACAGTATTTATTATGTTTTAGCATTCTGTTATGCAAACCATTTAAGAGCCATAACTTGAAGACTATTTGTGTGGAAATGGTCTGGTTGAAGTTCACATTAATTTGGTCGATGAAAATTAGACTCTTTGTCCCTGTCTTGTTTCCAGAATACTAGCATTCATAGGTCTTTTGATTTTCATTTTCGGATAGCAGATGATTTTTTTTCCCACCATATATTTAAGCTTGTGAATTGTGAGACTCTTTTGAAGCTTTATTGGTTTGCTCTTCACAGTACCCAGAGTGCTGAGAGGTCAGGGGAAATCTACCTTTTTTTAAATTGTACAAAGAGAGCACAGTCTGCCAAAGTTAAATTCCTTGTGTGTTAACATGGCCAATAAAGCTGATTCTGATTCAGATCTGATTTTGATTCTGCACCATGGGCTTGAAAACTTCTTCAAGAGCTCAAAGTAGGCACACTGATGTAACAAAACAAATGGAATAGCATCTTAAAGACGTTGGTGGCAGAGGCATGAGGTTGTGTTGTTTGTTGTAGTGTTTGTTTATTATTGTGATTTTTCCCATGTTGGTTATATTGTCTTTTAATGTGTTCGTGTATGGCTGCTACCTATGCCAGGTCTCTCTTGTAAAAGAGATCTTAAATGTTAATTGGACTTCAAGATTTTTTTTTTTAAAGGTATATTTTCACACGTGGAGAATGTGTATTTATGACATGTCTACTCTAAGTGATAAGAAAAAATGTGTTACTGTCAGTCGTTCCAGTTCTATTGAGTTTAACAATACTGAACAACTGACTTAAAAACATGAAATAATTGGATTACATAAACCAATAACCTGTGCTTGTTGCTGTAGAAGAAGCACATACTGCTTGTTTTTAGATACCGTATGTCTTTGAGAGAAAAGGAATTGACCGGATACAGAAATATGTTGTTGACTTGACTTATCCCAACATGTTTTCGCGAACAAGATGAAGCAGTTTCAAAAAAGTTGCAAACGTTTGATTAAAAATAAATCCTTTTCTCATTTCGAAGATGTTCAAAGAAAAGCGTGTGTTCAAACCTCGGTGTGGAAATCAAGATCATTCAAATCCCACTGAAATTGTGTTCAGCTCTCTCAGTTGTATTCTCTTTGCAGAAATGTCAGTAGAAAGGAGCTCTTCCTGAACTAGAAAGCGGTTTGAGAGTTGTGTTTGGTGTGCTCTTTGGAATGGGAGGCACAGCATCTATTATCTTCCAAAGTATTTTTTCAGATGAGTTGTTTGTTGCTCAGGGCAACCAGCCACACGTCTCTTCCACGTTATAAACTTTAGTCATATTGATGCTCTTAAAAACCTGCTGTCTATCCACTGATAGTGAAATGAATTCTGACTTTGTCCATAATATGTTTTTTCTAACTTTGTATCCTCAGAACTATCTCTGAAAGTGTGAATTCTTAATTAGATATGTGATGGCAGTACCATGACAGCTACTTTTGATTTCACTACAGCTTTCTTCTAAACTTCAGCTTTCGAAAATCTGAGCGTCATTGTTTTACATACAGTAAAAGTCGCCAAGATTCATGTTTTTCTACATTTATTGCAGCACAATAAAGTGAATGCACTTTTAAGTCAAAGTCATCCTCATCAGGGTGAAGAGAAAAGTTGATGCCTGTTATTTTATTTTGTCGTATTTTCCCTGAGAAGAACTGTGCTCCCCACAGCAGAACTCTATTGACAGGCTGTTTGACTTATTGCTTGAACACGTGTCATAATTTCAATGGGCTGTGTTTGACACAGTGCACCTCTCACAATAAAGCAACTATAGAGAGTCAGAGCACCTTGAGCACGTCAGCATTTTCTTTTAAATTGCACTAAATCTTTCTCACCCCATTAAGGATTCGAAAAAAAGATGTTGGAGGTCTTCCACATTCAACTGTTTTGTGCTTCCTCAGTGTGCTCTGAACCTCTAATGAATGGAAACTTAATCAATCAAAGGAAAGACAAAATATGCTATTCTTCCATTCAGGAATGCCTCTTTTAATTTAAGTCATTTATCACCTTTGTGTCAAACAACTTTAAGTCTTATTTGCCTTGTATTTATACGTCCTGCTGTCTTTTTTCTGCTCTAATCCCAGATGTTTTGGCATTGTCTGAAGTGCGTCAGAGTGGCAGTTCATATATTTTTCTTTAAGTGATATGTAATTTAAGTGCTGCTGGCTTGAACAGAGCCTACAGTGTGCAATGGAAAATCCAAACCTCTACAGAGGTGGTTTTGATGTGACACAGTCTGCCATATGGCTTGTTACATTTTACCCCAATCTTATTCTAACTAGAGAGTCTATAGCTATTCTAGAGTGCTAGTGTATTAGCAATGCTAACATATGCTAAAAAATGCCTAAACAAAGTGCAGCTGCGGCTGATGGGAAAGTCATTACTTTTGCCATGTACGTAGTCTTTGACTTGAAAAAAGGATTAAAGTAAAGAGGCGAACAGTCGTCACTGATTTATTCAGTTAGAGAATGTCTGTTCTTCAGTTTGAGTCCATTAAAGAGTTAATTACATATTTTGTAAAGATAACTTTACTCAGGAGAATATATTGTACATGATACTGGGATGGATAGATGGATGAACCAAAATGACAATATCCTTTATCATATGTGTTCTTTGTACCTCTCCCCAGACATGGCCTTCATCATCGCCATGTTGCTGGCCAGCCTCAACAGCTGCTGCAACCCGTGGATCTACTTGTTTTTTGCTGGTCACCTCTTCCACAATTTAAAGCAATCCTTCTTCTGCTGTTGTCGACAGTATCTCACACCCTCCTCCTGCAGGTGTGATCGGCAGTGTGCACACAAGAGTAACTGCTCCACTTTTGTCATAAAGAACAGGAGTAGCCATCGGAGCCTCTCACACACCACAAGTACAGGAGGACCAGGACACTGAAGTGCCAGCTGAAAGACAAAAATCTTGCTGTCCTAATTTGAATTTAAAAGATAACTTAACAATTAACGCTTAATAGTGAGATTAATATTATTGAAGGAAGAATGGATTTTTTTTTTAAAACAGAGAAGCAGGAGATTGGCAGATTATAAAAACCTCTTCGCGCCATACAGATGAGCACTGATTCACTTACTGTAGTTGTTATTTTGAGCCTTGAAGCAGTATTTTTTAAGCATGTTATATGTATGTTATTATACTATATCACTGGTTAAATGTTGATGTGCACAAATGATTAAACATAATATCCAACTTTTTTGTTCCTTTCATCCAAACCTCTCCACTGTTGTAACTCAACAAAGGCAAACAAAGCAAAATCGATGAGGAATACACTTCCCATCATGGAGTCTGGTTTAAATGTGTTCTCAAACAGTGTGTGTGCTATGTGATGTAATATGAAATTCACATTGTAAACAGTTTCCACAGCTCCTTGCGTGTGTCTACATGGTTGTTTTTTTTTAAATCAACTTCATCTCTTCTTTTTCCAGGATGGCGTTATGGTGTGATTTAATCCTGCTGGGGTCAAACTAGAGTAATGGCGCCCACCTGTGGCCAAACTAATGATTTCAACACATCTTATTTTTCTACTCTGGTTCTTCTCTTCATGATTTGAGGCAATAGGCCAACTGGTTTTTCTCAACATATGGAGAATTTTAGTGTCAACATCAGATAATGTGCATTGGCTTTCGTGTGTGTTTTTTCAAACTGTCTTAACTTTATATAGCCTGGCAAGTCGTCAAACAAAACATTGTGGTAAAGCTATATTCACAGGGAGCATGTTTATGGAGACAGAAACCCACATTCATATACAGTTTCAGTATGTGTCATTAGAAAAACACATAATTCAATGATCATCAAATGTTTTTTTCTTGGAATGATTATGATCTTTTATGATGTATTGAAATTTCTCATTGACGTTTCTCATTTAAAGTTTGCAGAATTCAGCATAGAATAAAAATCTGAAGTTTGTTGTTGTAATTATTCTGATCGGAAAAAAGTAATATTATTGTTACTCAGTTCATTAAAATAGATAATTTCAAAATGTAGTTAAACCAACACAGATGACACCGATGTCCTGAATGTTTATTTTGGCCCTGAAGTAACATGAACCTACAGAAATATTTAGAAACCTGTATTAAGCCCTCAATGAATCCACAGAAAGGCCTTTACCCTGCTGATCTCACGCATCTGTGTTTCACTTATGTATATTGCAGAGGTTAGGGAGGGTGTATAAGCAGAAAGACAATCAACTTGGAATGCAGACAGAGGGTTAAAAAAGGCTCAGTTATTTGATGTGCACGGTTATAAAGGAACAGTTCTCAAAAGTTTTATTCAACTTCAGGCTGTATCTAAATAGTCATCAGTCCTGATTAAGAGAGCAAGAGAGATCATTACATGGTAATGTTCAATTAAAATAAAGATTAGCCCAAGCAAAAAATATCGGTTTAGTTATCGGTTGCTATCTGCATTATAATTCTATGTTTTAATGCATTGAAGAGCAATTCAAAGGTGTTTTTTCTCCAGGGGTGGCAGTGTGCTGCACCGAGTATGTAGGTCCAGAATACGATTCTTACAAAGCGGCCTTTCTGTGTGAATTATTTTCCCTTTGCTTGTGGTTAGTCACCAACCAACCTACTAAAAACTTTCAGGTTAGTTGATGACAAGTGTTTATTTGTCATTTGGATATGTATTCATTGAAAAAAACAAAAAAAAAACAATGTAAAATACGATGTCACAGTTAAATGTATCTGATCTGTATTGCACTCACTTCATATATCATTATTTTTGATTTTTTTTCTATCTTTTTTCTGTCTTCATTCATTGTCGTGTATCATCTTTGCCAGTTATTTTTTTTGTTTTAAAACAAATTGAGTCTATGCCTGTCATATATAATGTGCTATGTAAATAAACTTGACCTGACTTCATTTAAGACCTTGTGCTCTTCCAACCTGCCACTTCCCAAAACCAGCAGAGAAGTATAATGACTAAAAGTAAATGAATATTTTGGTTGGCATGGGACATGCAAATATATATCTAATGCTTCATTACTATCCAGACAGTGTTGTATCAAAAACGTATTTATGCTCTTTTAAGAAAATACATATTTTTAAAAGGTTTTTTCCCCTTTAGGAACCAACCTTGTTGATACTATATGCTTGGGGTTGGTGTTGCTAAGGTCCATCTTTCTGCCATGGTAAAACATACACATGCTGTTGTTTGACTGAAGAAGTATGCTGAAAATGAGAGGGGACATCAGGTGGCTGAAGTCAGAGCCAGAGAGGCTCAGTGGAGGAAAAAGGTAGTTTATAAAGTGAGATGCCACTTATTGTTTTTCTACAACTGATTTCAAGTATCGCAAGCAGGTAACTGCCAGCCATACCTCTGACTGATACAGTGGGCACAACTGACACTTCACATCGAGTACACAGTTAGATACACACAGACATACACTTACAATGTTTCATCTTTTGTACACGTGACAACAGTCACTGAGACTTAACACAGTTTGTCATGTAGGATGTTTTATTATTTGCCATCCACATCCTGAGAAATACATTCAAATTAATCGAATGCAAGTATTCAGTTCAAAACATATCAAAAACTTTAGTGAAATAAAAAAAGATAAATAGCATTATAAAGCTCTACATTCTCTGTTCTGTTGAACCTTATTCTATAATGCAATAGATTCCTTTTTCAGTAACAATAGTAAGTCTTAAATGGAAAACTAATGAGTTACATTATGCACATCTACTTTATCATTGTCTGTTTAACCCCTTGCCACCCACTGAGCTTCAACAGGATAATTATGTTCATAGCTAATGTAATTTCAAAGAGAAAAAAAAAACATGTAAAACCACAACATAAATGCAATTTTCCCTTAACAATGAATCCAATATAATACTTTTCATTTTTTAACAGAATGAGTTATTCTTAAATTTTAAATCAGATACTTCTATGACCTCTGTTGTCCATTTCATGTTGTTCAAGCATAACATTCTTACTGCTGTGATTAAATGTTACTAAATATAAAACACAACTCCAATACTATGACATAAAGTCCTACATATAATTGTCTTTGAAAAAAGGAAAACATTAAGAAACAGCATGAAATTCTTAAAACAATTTATTCTATTTTGATGTAATCTAGTTTGCTTCACAAAATAGGTCACTTTTAATTTTTAATGTGATCAATTTCTGGTTATTGTTGAAATGATTGTTTAAAATCTAAACTGTAATTTCTTTATGTAAAATTATTTTCTTGTATCAAAAATACAAGGTGAAAAATTCCTTGCCCATCTCAGTCAGCAAACCCAGTCCTCATTACTCATCTAGGCTGTATGTAGAAGTGTCTCATTCCTTGGCCAGGTGGACGCTGAAGCCTGCACAGCATTTTCCAGCACTCTTGTAGAAAGGAAGCACGATGATGCCCAACACAATACTCCAAAGACTCTGCAGCCATCGTGTGCCAACAGAGATACACTTGATGCAAGGACTAACCATCCTGTCATTGAAAGAAAAACAAAAATTATTCCGGTCTTGGTACTTTACTTACTTTACTTTATACTTTATTTCAGATATATACACAAGCACAAAAAAAATAGAAATACAAGGTATAAAAATAATAAAAAAGAGGGTTATAAATCCTTTTTTCACAGTATATCTGTGATTAAAATACAAAGAGACATTTATACCAGGGTTTTCAGAAACACAACGAAAACCTTGTGTCACTTAGTCTGGGCTGAGTGAGTGACATTATAATAACATTTTATGAATTGTGTCATCAATACATAAATGTATACATAATAATACTAATGTGTATATATATATATAAAAAAATATATACATATACACATATATATACACACACACACACACATCGTCTTTGGCTTTTGCTATCATGACAACGCTCTTCTTACAGCTGTACTTAATTTCACACTGCAATCCATAATTCGAGCAGATATTAAAAAGTTGCTGAAAGCTAGCACTATAAGGTGACACGATTACTAAATCATCAGCATACGTTAAATGGTTAACAGTTCTATCTCCCACCATACATCCAGTCTTACAAGCTTTAAGCAGTTAAGAGACAGCGTCCATACACGGATTGGTAGAAAAAAACACCAGAAAATCATCAGGTGGACTGCCTAGGAACTTGTTACAGCAGTTCCACCAGCAGGTCGTCTTTTTTTGCATGGACGTGAAACTTTGTTTGAATAAAACCTCCATTTGGTAAGGCTTGGATAACATTGATCAAAATACTTAGCAGGGGGCTTTCAGGAAAAAGTTATCAGAAAACGTTTTAATTGGTTACACAGTACAATATTATTACAGTGCTGAGCTTACCTCCAACATTTTTTTATTTTTTTTTACATTTGTGCATTGTGACACAGCATTAGGATGGCAAAACAAGATCACTTAGTCCACAAGATTTTACCATGTAGCTTATTTACTATGTACCAAAATTAAGACCACAATCTTGAAAACAATTAGGCCTTGAATGGTATACTGATACACACCAGTTTAATGTTAGTGATTAAGCATTGTACTATTTAAACATATGGTTCAAAGCATCTTTGAGCCAAAAAACAGCTTCAGAGGGAAGCTCGTAGGCCTATGGATGTTTCTTTTTACAGGACATGATCAACAAATTTTGATTTGCCCCTAATGTTGGTTGGTAGAAGAGGTAAAAGATGTGGATCTTATAAACAGGCCGAAAAGTAAATTGTTTGTTAATAAATTAGATAAGAACAGTTTCATGTTGTTCCCTCTCGAGCAATGAGTAAGATTGGGTGAACACAACTGCCGTCTATTGTTGTTTAAAACTCTGTTTACAATGTTGGTGTTAATTGTGCATTCCTTTTCTAGCAAAAAGTGCCCCTGATCTCAGATACAGGGCCTTCTGTAAATTAAGAAAAGCATGATCTCAACCTACCAAATGTGGAAGCAGCTGAAAATGGCAAAGAGCAGACCAGAGATGATCGACACAGGAATGGCCAGAAGCACCGTGACAATCCTATAGATCCAAACCCTGGACACCTCAAACAGGGCATTACTCCAGATCCAAACTCTGTCCCCACTGCGCACTGACACGGGCTCAGCAATCACATCCTCAAACGTCACCTGGAGACACAGAAAAACAGGTACTCCTGCTACAGAAGTCATGCTTCAGTTTATTTCATTCACCTCAAAAATAGATCAAATCCACTGGAGGGTCATGCAATAAGCCTTGTTGGTTCTTCATGCCATGTGACAAATACACACAAATGAACCACTGTAGGTAACTGAAGGGAATACCTTGAGGCAGTCATTGATACCTCGGGGGTCTCTGACATTTATCAGAGGCTTGGTGTCACTGATTTCCACAAGTTCAGACGTGTGTATGTTTTCTTCTTCCTCCATTGCAGGTGGTGCCCTCCACAGCGTCTGCGGTTCAGCCCCTTTATCAAATTCATCAGAGTCACTGGAGTCCCCCAAATCAATCTCTACTTCCTCTGAATCTTCTCCTTTCATCATGGTATCCATCCCAACATGTAGAGCCAATGCAGTACAGACAGTAGAATGTTTGCTTGTCACTTCTCCCTGCAGCTCAGACTGAGGCGGCTGACCGAAGCCCTCAGCTGGCCGTGCTCTGAGTTATATTGGGAACGTTACAGTGCCATGCATGGTATTTGCAGATGGTCTGTCAAGTGAAGATCATTTTCATGTGCAGTGGGTTATAAATACTCGGCACAGAGATAGCTCAGTATACAATTATTCATTCTAAAGAAAATAAATCACATGTGCATTTTAGGTTCATGACTTACAACTGGCCGTTGACGACAGCTGGAAATTAGCCGCAAATGCTAAAGCTGCTGCTTTTATTGCAAAATGGGACTGTCCCCGAACTAATATGAACACAGAGAGGTACATTTGAAAAAAAAAAAACAATCAGCAGTATTTTCTTCTATTTCTATTTGCTGATCATTTTTGATTCGGTAAAACTACACACAGCATTGATATAGAGGCATACGTATTCTCATATACGTTCTCATATAGCGTTGCAAAGCAGACTCTGTTACTTCCTCTGCCACTCTGCATCATTCTTTTTGAGTCATGTATTAGCTACCTCAGGTGATCCACTGCCCCCGCCTCCTGCCCGACCAGGATAGTCTCCTGCTGTGAGGTGCATGCGTGAACAACCAGACCAGAATGATTTGGAGAAGTCCTCTGGTTTTCTCTAGAAATATGTCGTTCACATGATACACAAACACTTGTTATCCTGTATGTAAATATTGAGTTTGTTTCATTCAGTGACCCACCCTGACCTCCTCCATAAAGTGTTCTTTCAGGCCACTTTTATCACTATATCACCTGATTCCATCCTTTGTTCCTGTCATTATTAAAACAGCCACTAGAGGTCCCTATCAAACAACTAACATACATGTGGGCAGCTTTGAGCTCGTTGAACAGCATTTATTTTTGAGAGCAAGGTCAGGCCTGCATATTATCTATCTCTTCTTTTTAGCAAATCATTGCTTTTATTTTGCACCAAAAAGTTGAATTCTAACAATTTTCATTGTTAGTGCACTTTATTTTAGCTAATGTTTTCTCAGAAAAAAGTCCTAATATGTATACATCTTCTGCTGTTGCAAGTAGTAGCAAGCAAAAATTAACAATCTGAGGAAGACAAGAAATGAGAATAATTAAGAAAAGGATAATGAGAGTGGAGAGGCAAAAATCAGCAATCAGGAAAGGGTGCAGCAGTGACTTGGGTTGGGCTGTTGGGACTTGGGTTGGAAACCCTCAGGTACCAAACCCCCTGCTGCTTGAGCTTCTAGCCCCTATGAAAAAAGCCTCCATAATCTGAAATCTCTCTATTATTGCATGTTTATGGCTCATATGCTGTCTCAAACAGTCCATGTGCAGGATGAGAGGGGTCGGCCACAATCTTACCTGCACGCCTCAGGGTCCTGGTGGTGTACAGGTCATGGAGAGATAGTAGATTGCAGCCGATCACCTTCTCTGCAGAGTGGATGACACACTGCAGCGTACCACACTGTGATGGAGGAGCAGAGGATGGACTCGATGATGGCAGTGTAGAAGTGCACCATCATGGTCTTTGGTAGGTTGAACTTCTTCAGCTGCCGCAGGAAGTACATCCTCTGCTGTCCTCTCTTGATGAGGGAGGTGATGTTGAGCTTCCACTTGAGGTCCTGAGCGATGGTGGTCCCCAGAAAGCGGAAAGACTCCACAGTAGACACCATGGAGTCAGGGATGGTGATGGGGCTGAGGTTGGCTGCGCTTTTCCTGAAGGCCACAACCATCTCCTGTCTTCAGAGCTTTAAGCTCTAGGTTGTTGTCACTGCACCAGGTCACTTGATAGCCAGTCTCCTGCCTGTAGGCTGACTCATCCCCACCAGAGATGAGTCCAAAGAGGATGGTGTTGTCTGTGAACTTGAGGAGCTTGACAAACTGGTGACTGCAGGTGCAGCTTTTGGGGGGTCCAGGAGGGGGTCTATGAGCACAAGGCGCTCAAAAGACTTTATCACCACAGAGGTCAGGTCAAAGGGTCTGAGAGTCCTTTGGTCCTTGGTTTTTTTGGGGACAGGGATGATGATGGAGGACTTGAAACAGGCTGGCACGTCTCCAATGAGGTGTTAAAAATATCTGTAAAGACTGGGGACAGCTGATCAGCACAGTGCTTCAAGGTGGAGGGAGAGACAGAGTCTGGTGAAGCTGCTCTGTGGGGATTCTGTCTGTGTGACCTCCTTTTGGAAGACAATGTAAAAAAACACAATCCTGCCCATTTTCCAATACATAAACCTGTTCTTTATTTAGCTATGACTTTGCATTACTTCCATGGTTTGCTCATACTGTTCATCCACAACATCACTCACAGTACGTCAAGTTTTATTGCATGTTATCGCCACATCCTTTAAAAGAAAATACAGTATGAAGAGCGATCTCTCTCTCTCTCTCTCTCTCTCTCTCTCTCTCTCTCTCTCTCTCTCTCTCCCTCCCTCTCTCTCTCTCTCTCTCTCTCTCTCTCTCTCTCTCTCCGTCTGACATGTTTTGCAATATGTACATGCTCACAGCACAAGAAAAACCCTTTCACCTTTGTCAACCTTTGGACCCATTAACCACTCATCCTCACCTGTATTAATAGATCATCTATGAACCCAGAAACTGACACCTTTTTCAGTCTTTTATCAGTTACTCACCAAACCTACATCACAAGGCTGTCTGACATGACCCCCATCATCAGTGCCAGCACCTAACAGTCTGATAATCGATGTAAATAATGTAAACATACAAAGGGAAATATCCTCTCCTCAAACCCATCAGATCTGCAAAACATAAATGTTCTTTAAATAGTTTGACGTGCTGCATAGTTTGTGTTCACTTCACACATTGGAACATTGTGCATGACAAACTGTTCCCAGTTGAACAAGAGTGAGCCACTCTAAGATCACAGGTCTCCATGGTAATGACAGTTTCTGTGTGCTTGATAAAGACAGAATGGAAAAAGTGTAATGATGACAGAGTTTCCTGTGTCAGTGCCGGTGACGACGGAATGCTAATGGACTGAACCCCTCGCCAGATGGAGTTTGTTTGTATCAACAATGTACAGGTGAGGTCAGCAGAATGTGTGTGTGTGTGTGTGTGTGTGTGTGTGTGTGTGTGTGTGTGTGTGTGTCTGTGTGTGCGCGTGTGTGTGTGAGCCAGATAAGTTTCAATCTTTGAACATTAAACACATTTCATCTGAGCATATATAATATATATTAACAATTATAAGAAATAAAAATAAAATATACCTAGTTGAGATACAGTAATAAGTATAAAGAGGAAGTGGGAGTGTAAGCATAAAACTACATAACATCTTGTAGTACACAAAACCCAAAGTGCTTAACTGAGCTTATATTATACCTTTTGTGATTTTGTACAAATTACTGACCAGTAAAATAGGAGAATATTTGTGCAGAGTTACCTCATGTTTGTGACCGTTACCTTTTGATCTCAGCCTTTAATAAAATGTAATGAAAATACCCAAACAAAATGAATAAACTTTATTTAAGAAAACATATACAGAAGGTTTCCACATCTTATGCCATGTGGGTTAATGAATGATATGCTCTCCTTTCTTGTTCCTTGTTCTGGTCATCTCCAAAGATCTGACAACTGCTTGACTGCTGACCACAAACATATCAGCTGTGTGCATCATCGTCATATAAGTAATTAATGGAATAATCTGTATCTTTACCTCCAACCAGGGTTCATGCTCTGTGTTCCTGACAACAGCAGCTTATCTGGGCCATAAGGGATGTAGACAGTGTTTTTGCTCAGCACCTGTCAGTCCAGCTGTTTTCAGTACAATAGGTCAGACTGATTATTTGTAATGTCTGGTTAACAGCTCAATCACTTATTCAGAGCCTCCAATCTCACACCACATTGAAAACCAAACAGGGAAATGTAGTTATTTAATGAGCACTGATTTCTCTGGGAGAAAACCTCATAATTCTGTTATAGTGAAAATATTTTTGGTATCAACCTTAAATAGAAAAGTTCCATGAATAGTTATTGGATATCTGCTTTACGTTAGGCAAAGGACTAACAGTCAGTAAATTGTATCCTTTGGTAAGACTTTAAAGGCATCAATTGTACAAAATACTCTTTACCATCTTTTTCTAACCCTACTCTGTGTCCCTAGTCTAGTGGTTCTTAATTATTTTCTATCACGCCCCCGTTAGGGGACAGAAATTGTGCAAGAAAGACCAAACCACTCTAGGCCTAGAGAGATGTGGTCAAATACAGCTCACTTGCATTTAAAGCTATAGATACAGAAACAATCTTTTCTGAGCAGGGCTCGAAGAGGGGTTGAGGGGTGATGAAATACAGGATCGAAGTAAAGTTTTGGCAAGAAAATCCACAGTGATGTTTTTTTAGGGGCTTTGAGACTTATTTTTACTTGTTGAAAAGGAGTATAGCGACATTTAAATTGTACATTACTGTTTTCGTAACTCTGTATGTTATCTGTTTGTCTCTAAGTGTGTTTTTTTGTTAATTTTCTGATATTTAAGTTTCAGAGCGGTGAGTTGGGGGTTTTTGGTTTACCTATTTCCCGTTGTCACTCTCTGCCCACCTGTCTTAGATCACCATCCACACTTTCCTGCAAACAAGCACTCAACCTTCAATCTCTGCTGGATCATTGTGCCATTTACAGCCAGCTCAAGTGTAGCCTTTTTGTTTGCCTTATAACTTATCTTGTTCGTCTGCGTGCCTGCCAACTTGACTAAGCTAAGCTTAGCATAAAGAACGAAGCAAGTTCCTTTGAAAATATTAAACAGCAAGCCTTTAAGTATATAATACATTATGCGCACTTATGCGTCACATTGGCTTCAAGCCTTTATATGGTTTGTGGCATATTATTGCTCTGGATGTGAGTTTAGCTTTATACAGTTTGCAGCTTTTCACAGATGTACATGCAGATCTGAGGAAACTCAGTCTGTTTCTGTTTGATGGACAGTCTTGTGAAATAATGAGTTTTACTCTGACAGGCAGCATCACTAATCATACCTTCTCCCTTTGATTGTTTAGCAGTGGTTCTTTCATTATGAACGTCTGTGACATAAGAGAAGCTAAAGAAAACAGAGTGCTGCAGCTCATAGAATTTCTATTAAATTTACCATAAAGCACCACTGAATACACAAAACATACTCAGAGAGCCATGAATTCTCATTTTCTGTAGAGAACGTGGTGTGTTTGATCTACCATGCATACAGTTTGCACAGTTCATGTGATTGTCTTGATTTTAAAGAAGCTGCCACTGAGAGGGAGGTCCTTCACTTTAATTAGCAAATTAAGCAGACAGCTCAAACTTAAATATTCATGTAGCTGGCAGATGAAACAGACAATCGGCTCTTTGAACTGCACTGTTATCAATCTGACTGTCACCCTTATCATATCACTGTATTATGTAATCATAAACTGGTAACTCGTGGTTAACTCAACAAAAATAAAAAAATGACACAATTTGGTAATGTAGTTTGGTCAGACCTCTCTGGACTCAGGTCATTCATATATTAAGCAGTTAGTCAGAAAATCCTTTTAATCCAGTGTTGTGTTTACTGGGAGACCGATCTCAGATACCATATCCATAAAAGAAGTTTGGCTTGGAAATTAAAACTTTATATATTCACTATTTATTAAAATAACAAAAAATATGCACAACTGTTTGTTTATGGTTGAATTAAAAGAATATATTGTTCTCAATGTTGCGATGGTACTCAGCAGCAATTGTGACAATGTGTTTAACAGCAGTTATTGACAGAGACTGGACAGCAAAGCCTGCATCTGTTTTTTGTAAAACTGTTGCTCAGCATGCTTCTATCTTTGTTTGTCACCTTTTGGAGAATATTGACGAAATTGTCCATAAATCTATGTGGAGTAGTTAACAAGTTGGTCACACTCATAATCAACTGAGCTCAGACTTACTCACAGGCTTTTCATAAATGAACATACGGACAACATGGAGATCAGGACGCACACAGCCAAAGCTCAAAATGTCACACAGGACAGGTGCATAAAGGTGCTGGTTTAGCGCTGTTGGTAGAACAGGCTTCCCAGACAAAGAAGCCGTAGTCCTCGTTACATTAATGGCAGTCTTAATGTGATTTGGTGCATAATTTCACCCACTCTCTCCCACTCATGTCCTATATCTCTCAAGCTGTCCTCCCCAAACCAAATGAAAAAATAAAAAAAACAGGTGCATGCATGCAGGTTACTGCTCCACATTGTAGCACTTACAATAAGTGATTGGAGGGAATAAGGAATTTGACTTTTGAGTATTTGCCAGGCAAACTTAAAAAAACACACACACATTGAGATTGAGGATGCTTTGAAATGCAGTGTGGGATCTTATTGGAGAGGACACATACTAGATTTTAATGTTGAGGTTCTGGGACAGTTTTTTTCACCCAGTTGTCCCTTTAGTGTTTGAGGGTTTTTCCTGTAGGATTAATGATTATAAATGGACAGAGAGAAAAAGTAGTAAATCGTTCACCACTCTCAGAAATAGAATCATTGATTGAAATACTCAATCAACGTTATTTACCGTCCAATCCTTTAGGGTGGTTGTATGGCCGCGCCTAAAGGATTTAACATGTTTACGTAACCACTGTGTTTAGAATAATGTACAGGTTGCATGTTGGTGATGTAAAAAGGGATTAAAGGCTTACTTATTCTAACAACAATTCAACTGTTTATTTGCACATTTAAAGCATTAAGAAGCATATGAACAAAAAGTGATGTGTTTCTTGAGTACAAAAAAAATAAATAACTGCTGTAAAATAAATACTACATGACAAAAGAAATCATATGTTTTTTAGAGTTATAATTTCACAAAAAGTTGAAGAAACTGTATTTCCAGTGTTTAATCTACACATATGACTACAAAATACAGTTAAGATTCATAGACACAAATCTGATTGTGTATTCAATGATGCTGTGTTTGAGTTTTTTACTGCATTCAGATCGAGCTGAATTTTGCAGACACCTGTGGATCACTTTATTCCTTGTAGTTGTTATAGCTAATGCTGTGGCACAACAGTGAGGTATATCTAGCTGAACTCCTCTGGGATCTGTCCTGGTATCCTAAAACCAGTCTGATCCAGAGTGCTTCTTGGACTGGATGTTGTAAAGCTGGCTCTTGTTTCTATGGTGCAGCTGGTCCTGTGGATGAACTGCAGGAAATTCTCGTGGCCCGAGCCGTCATGGCTGGAGACCGGAAGCTCCACTGTACGGGCTGAGTAGCACCGTCTTAGTTTACACAGCTCCTCTCTGATCTGTCTATTAAGAAGCCCGTAAAAAAATGGGTTGATAGCAAAGGAAGAAAACGCCAGCCAGGTGACTGCCTCCTCCAGATCCTCGTGAATCTTGGATTTTGGGTTTAGCGTCAGGTGAAGGTGGAAAGCAAAGTAAGGCAGCCAGCAAATCAGAAACTGTCCAACAATAACCACCAAAGTGAGAGCAGCTTTGCCACCTCCAAAGGGCCGCTCACGCATAATCCTACGTGGTGCATTACGGGTTGTGATGATAGTAGTCTGGCTGTTTATAGAGTCAGAGCGATGCTTCAGCTGACTGTTTGTCCAAAGGGGCAGAGGCCCATGCTGGCGGGCGGCCACACGGGCCACCTTGTACACATTACAGTACACAGCAAAAATCACAACAGCAGGCAAACAGAAACATGTGACACTAAAGAACACAGAGAAGACTCGTCTGTGGTTGCTGTGGCTCCAATGCATGGAGCAGTGTGTAGCACTGATGGAGCTGGTGCTCCTGTGTGATGGCCAGCCAAACACTGTGGACAACCCCAGCACTGTAGAGGCCACCCACACCATCACTATCACAGCCACAGTCAGCTTCAGCGTCATCTTGACCTCGTAGCGCATGGGGTGGACGATGTAGTAGTAACGTTCCACACTGATCGCTGTGATGGTGAAGATCGAGGCAGCGATGAGAAAAATGTTGAGAAAGACGTAAATCTGGCACTCCAGGACAGTGAATGTTACGCCAGCAAAATAAGGGGAGCTAGACAACATCCCAAGAGGCATTAGCAGGATGGCACACAGCAGGTCAATGGCACACAGGTGGCACACAAAGGCGAATTTTCTTAGATGTGGAGCTTTAATGACAACAACCAGAACAGCTGAGTTTGCCAGGAGTGCCAGAATGTTCAGGGTCACCATGAAAAATATCCCTGTCAGGTCTTTGAAGCGTGTCTGTGAGTAAGGGAGGGTGCCCATCTGCCTGCTGGGAGCTGAGAGCAGAGGAATCCAAAAAGTTCTGTTGTCATTGTGCTCAGCGGACAGAAGTGAGGTGTTTTTCTCCATGATTCATTTTAAAGGTTTCAAAATACACATCTGCCGTCCACTATCCCCCATTGTTCAGTGAGGACACAAAAGGATCCTTCCGGCATCAAATGGAAAAACTCCTCAGTCCTGTGTTGGAGAAAAATAAAGTCCATTAAAAAGCTCTTTACTCTTTAAGAGCAGCTGAAACAAACTAACAGTCCCCTTTTATCCTTTAAACTGTTATCACAAACATGCCCGCTAACTTGAATTTCCCTCGGGATCAATAAAGTATCTATCTATCTATCTATCTATCTATCTAACAGATTACTATTGACACCATCAGCAGATAATACAGATTCTTTGAGCTAAATTAGCATTCATTCGCAGTCATGTGTGAGACCACCTGGTGAATCAAAGTCCAATATGCACTCTTCTTGTTAAGCCTGATAAATGCAGTCAGTTCGGTAAAAAGGTAACTTAAGCAAGTAAACAATCTAGTTCTTTCAAGTAAACTTTATTTAATTTATACTAACATTAAAAAAGTCAACTGGAAGTCACTGGAATTACATTTTTTGAATGGACAACATAATGAGACATTGTTCCAATTCAGAGCACGAAACTAAGTCCCTTTGAGTACTTGTTAATTTCCAACTCTTTACTTCAAGTCTTTAGATGTAATCACATCATGAGGGTTAAAAAGCTCATCCAGAGCCACAGGAGACATGATGAAGCTGATACTAAGTAGGACTAACATGAGCGGAAAATTGATCTTTTGGTGTATAACTTGTGAAAAGGGCTCATTTCAATTTGTTATGTTAATCAGCAGTTACATTTATTTATCCTTATCTTATTCATTATTGTTGTTCATAATGTATCAGAACATAATCTAGACTCCCCTGTTTCTGCACAGCTTACAAGTGAACAAAAAAAGCCCACTTGACATACAAGAAACATACAAGAAGAAACCAAACTGCACTAAAATCAATAACTGTTCTCATGTGTGGAATTATTAAAATCGGGGTGCTCTTTATCTTTTAGTGAGGGAGAGGCCTGATCAATAGGAATAATTCATAGAGGACGCCCTGTTTCTCCTCCATCCGTCCACATCCTTTTGAAATGAAAGATAATGAGTGTGCTTGTTTTAGCCCAGCTGCAGGGAACGGGCTGCATTGATTAATATGTGTTCAGTGTCACCCTGCACAGCACCATCAGAGGGGAAACCTCTTATCAGTGTGTGACTCCTCATACATTTACAACCAGAAATAATGAACTAAATATGTGTGTCTGCTGTTCAATTTCATGTAACTTACCGGTTTCTTGACATTATTTCTTTGAACTTGAACTTGAATATTCTGTGTTGTTGTGTATGTTTCTCCACACACATGTATCTACATCTATTATAATCAGGCTTGAAATGTATGACTAAAGGAGTACGCTGTGTCCTAAATACAAGTGCTCCCTTGCTGCCCGGGATCTGCTGATGCCCTCCCCTGCTGTAATCTTCTCTGGTGGAAAGCTACTGGCATGCCACATTAGCGCTGAGAATTATCCCCAGGAAGGACTAGATGTACATGTACATTTTTAATGCACATTATATAAGTGTGTTTTCTATTTCATCATGTTTCGGCTGCAGTAGAGCATATGCTATGAGTACACATTTTACTACTGGGCAAGAAGAACATTTTTAGCTACTTTCCTCTTGAATCATCAGAAGACCTCTTCTGATTATAAGTTCCAAAGACCTGAACTGTGGTTCTTTTTTGTTGACACTTTTTTCAATATGCATTAGCATATAGTACTTCTAAAATATCATTAGGATTATGGAATCATGCAGGTTGTTTAATCCCTCACAGAGCTGTGGTACACAGTATTTATCCAAAGCAGGGAAACCCGTTAATCCCACCAATTGTGATGACATTCTTAATTATGTTAATACCCAATTTGTATGCATTTTGTTATTCTATCACATTAACCATTAATGTTAACCCAAATGAAAAAGGAAGAGTAATGACTGCATGGATAAATGAAAATGTAGCTGCCTAAAATTGGTTCAAATGTATTTGTGTATATTTGTAGTTGTATTGTAAGATATTGACAATGACTATATTTAATAGCATGTTAGGACACATCTTGCAACAATGGAGTATAAGACACACCAATCTAAAAGAAAACTGGACGATGCCTTCAGTTTTAGCCTTTTCAAAACCACAACTCATCTCTAATATTGTTTGAAATATCTCTAGTCCCCTCCGTTTTCTGACCCTTCCTAACACCATGAATTTAACCTTAAGTGCCTCTTTTTAAAAAAAAAAATCATTATGCCTGTTGAAGAAATTAAGCATTTAAAATGTCAGCAAATGTGTCAGGACTTCTGAATGAAAACGTGATTTGTACATTACCTAAATAGGGGATTTAAATGTAACTGTTTTATTCATTTCTACAGTTCAACACATTCACCTCTGTATGATGATCTAACTATAGTATTGTTATTTCTCAGATTTATTTCAGTGACTTAAAAAACAAGATAAATGATGTAGCAAATAAGTAAATGTTGCAGAAAAAAACCTTTGTGGAATCTGGAGTGATAGCAAGGAAAACAAGCAAGAGTTTACTGTTTTTCTTATCTAATACACCACATGTTTTGTCAGAATGTATTTGCCCCTTATCATTAAAGCTCTTCTAACATACTTACCAAACAACTTTTGGCTGCAGGTCCTCCACAAAGTTTTCAGGAGTTGGATTCTTACAAATCGTTGTGAGGTTCCGTTAAAGCATCAAACTCAATGTTGAGGTGAAGTTTCAGGTTTAATCAGAAAGGAGGTCCATTTTAAAAAAAAAACAGAGATTTATCTGGACCTCTGTAAAATCTGTGACCAGTCACAAGAGAGAAGGTCCCATGGATGTCTGATTCAAACAGATAAAGAGAGGTAGTGAGTGTGTGAATGTGTGTCCACTGAGACACCACAGCTGGCTGAGTGAAAGGAGGGGAGGGAGGAGGAGCTGGCAACGAGCTCGTTCAAATCACATCTTTGAAGAGATGATGACTCCAACAAACTGCCACCAATGCCATTAAGCATGTCCCACAAACACTCTTGGAACAGTCAGTATGTGGCTCTGACTTTCACATTGTTTACTATGTCTCTGTCTTTACAAACACTCCTATTTTATGCTTCTCACAGATGAACAGACGGCAACACAATGGTTGGATTTATCAATGATTTTCTCCAACCTAAAAACATTTGCTTATTAACATGGAATTCTTTTTATTCCTTAGGGTTATTTAAATGACACCAACTTTTATTACACAACAGATTGTGAGGTTGATCATGCTTACAGGAGCAGAGACAGAGCTCAGTGCTGACATCTGTTGGAGATTGAGAAGAATAAAACGGTCACATGAGGAGAAAGTGATTTTACTTCTTTTAAGCTAAGTTACTACCTTAGTTAACAGACAGATACGAGTTCCAAAATTTTATTGCCACTTACACAACAAAACACAACAGCAAGGGTGATGTGACAAATAGAGTGGAAGCAGGAAGATTATCACTTACTTATCACACATACTTTGCGACTGCAAAATACTACTCTAGAAACACAGTATTGTGGTTTAAAGCACAGTGTGTCATCAACAACTGGGTGCAAACTATTTTCCTATGAGTGAGAAACAGATTTAAATATCCTAAATTACACAGGTTAAAGGTATGCTGCTCAAAGAGTAACAACAAAATAAATGTTTGTCAACTACCCCCAGTTAGATAAGACACTTGATCGTTTTTTAATACTCACGATTACAAATAAGACATTTTAGTATTAGTATTGTCACATGATTAAAATCTTTGCAAACAAAAAGACGACGGCGAGGTCTACGGAAAATAGGAAAAGTTATAAAAAGTGTGAAAAAAGGGACTTCAAACACGAGATTTCATTAGTTCATCAGTAGAGTGTGGATTCACAGGAGGCAAGCCGTCACACATTTCTATCAGACATAACACACGAAGGCAGACTCAAAAGGCTATAAATGAGAATCACTTGTCATAGCTCCGTTTTCAGGGAGGAGTGAAGCATCTTGACAAAGGCTTGGGTCAAAAACAGCTTTGTGTTCAGCTTTACCCAAACCCAGTCTCTTCTTTAATAGTTTGTCCTCATTGTTCAACTTTGTACGGATCGCAGTTTTGATTTGGCTGCTGTCCACACCAAACTTGACGCCCACATGATCTGGAAGAAGAAGCAGAGGAACAAACATTCTTTATCATCTATCTCATAAATATCAAGAATGCCAGTGTAATAAAAATCAGATTATGACTATGCAAACCAATTATACTCCTCAGAATCTCAGGTGGGAGCTGAGGCTTGTGGCAGTCTTCTCCGGTAAAGGTGTTCCTGCGGCCCTGCAGAGAGTGTGTGGCCAAAGTTTCTCTGTCAAAAAGTATCATCAGTAGTGCTGACGTGTACTTCTTGTAGTCTCCGATCTCTGCAATGCGCTCGTACAGATTTTTGGGCACTCGAAGATTTTCAGCGAGATAGAGGAAGTTGTGATCATCCTGGGGGGGGGGGGGAGAAATATAGTTTTACACAGATTAAGACAATAAGACAAAATCTGACAACTCAAATGTTCTAAAATTGTCAAATATTGCTTAACCTGATCATCATCATTATGTGAGCACTGACCTCTGAGATGTTATGAACTGCGCTCATCTCGGCCTCAGGCTCCGCTAGGAAGGACATGGGGTCATTTTGAGCATTATGTGTTGCCACTCCTGCCTCACCTCCTTGAAGAACATGATCTAGAGTGGCTCGAAGTTCATGTGCTGTGTGTCTCATCTGCATCATGAGAGTGTTCATCTCTGTGAAAAGAGTCAAATTACTTTAGAAATAATAAATGCTGGAATAGAGTCATTTTGGCCATAGAGATGTGATAGGTATTGGACAGCTTATCAAGCATCAGCTCTCGGCTTAATAAGGATTTTACACTATTGAACATTTGTTTAACCAACAATCAAATCTAAATGTAAAAAATATGAGTTATTTATGATCTTAGTTTTATTTTGCTCAGTTTCAGTATATTTACAATGCATTTTATATACTTAATTAAAAGGTATGTAAGAATAAGAAATCCATCTTTATGTAATTTTTAACAAATATAATTCTTTAAATGTTTCGTGTTTTATAAATGTAAGTTATAAAAGGGATGCTATGTAGGAATATATGCTTTATTCAATTCAAGGAAATCTTTATTGTAATTACTCACACTTAATACTGTAAATGTTTTAAACACTGTACGTTTGCTTATGTACAATTTATCTGATGACCTGCCATGCAGTGACATAAAAAAAACCCTCATATCTAGTTTACTGGAAAGGGTTTTGTTTAAATTAACGTCTAAAATAAAATGTTCTATTTTGTAACTCTTTTTTTTTTTTTTTCAAAGAAACTTTTTCACCATGATTCAAAAACAATATAGTCGAAATAGTGCATCGTGACCTGTACCATATAAACTTTGGTCTTTATTGAAACTAACCAAATAACCTACGTGTAAGACCTCACTGATTTCTGCAGCCCTACTCTGCCTAATACTTATAATAATACTCTGCCTATGTTATCATTGAGTCACAAACAATAGTCAGTCCGTGTGGTCTTGCTACTTTTCTAAATCAAAAAGTCAGCTTTTTCCACCCACCTTTCAGCTCCCTTAGCTCTCTCTCAGCCAAAATCCTACATCTGCGCTCATACTTGAGCTGTGCCTGCAGTTGCTCTATTTTCATGAGGAGACTGATGGTGTCTGTTCTGATGCCTGGACTTGCAACATTTTCCTCATCAAATTCAAGAGGTTCATGCTGCCAAATGAGAAAGCCAAGCACATTTCAAGTATTCACGTTGACAACTCTTGTTTTAATGTTTAAAGTAAAAAAAAAAGCACAGACGCTCTTTACCTCGTTGTTGAGGAAAGGTGAGTAGCCGCCGGACTCGTCAGCCAACCTGAACTTCTCCTCCACTGGATCACAGCCAAACCCCTGCAAGTCAGGCCCCACTTTTATCATCTTGACTGCAGGCTGTGTAAGAGGCGCTCCTGCGTCTCTCTTAGGTGGCATTGGGCGGACTAAATCTGTGCACAGAAACGATTGGAGCTGACACATCATGCATTGAATTCTTTTTCCCTGCAAGAGCTGAAATTTAAACTTTAAAGACTTTTCCATTCACCTTGTTCCTCTTAAATGTAATAATGCGAGATCTTAATGAAAGTTTGTTCACGTTACATCCCCCTCCCTCCCCCCCCCCCCCCCCCCCCCCCCCTCCTACAAGCAGCCCACAGCTGGACCCCTGACTGGCAAAATACATCTTCAAAAGTCTGCACATTTGTGTTGTTACACGGTTCACGAGAGGCTCACCTGACTGTTCAGCTTGATCTCAGAGATATACTGCACACACAGTTACTGAGGACACAGACAGCGCATTAAATAAAAATACTGCGTAGTAGAGGAAGTAGTAGTACTACTGCAGTAGTACAGTAAATAGATCCTCATACAATTAGAGCTCATTTTTAACATCCGTGCAAAATGTTTCCGGTTCAGTAATTGTGAAATACTCCTCCAGAAGATCGCACTTATTATGCAAGGTAGGCATGAGTATAAGATGACTCTGTTGAAAAAATAATAATTGTTTTACAATAATATCCGGAACAAAGGTGCGAAAATTAATTCCCCGAGGGAAGTATTTCGCCCCAGTACAGTTTCCTGCTGATCAAAATTCACAATTTAACCAATGAAAATGTAGGTTTTTAATGAAAGGCGGGACAATGTGGAGCACGTGTGACTACCAGCCAATCAGCGTCCTCGCTCTCAACGCGATTTCAGCTGTGTAGTTAGGTTGCAGTGAACCATGTGGGTCCAATGTTGACTTGATGTCTGAGGGAAGTTGTGGAGCTTTTTCTAAGGTTGTCGTTTAACTCAAAACCCCTTTCTGTTCGCGTCTCACAATGTCTTCGTCTTTCTTTATAAAGAAAAAAGAAACTCCTAAGTTTTTGAAAAAAGGAAAAAATACAGCTGGACCAAAACGGAAGGTAAGTGAACTGGCCTGTGTTAGCATCTAAGCTAAAGCATAGTGATGTTGGCTTTCCAGCAGGTTTTACAACCTGAAGTTTTTTGTTTATTTTGCTTTTCATGCTGTGGAATATACTATTAAAACTGTTTGGTTGTTTGTGTCCTCCTCTGCTGCAGGGCGATGTGGACTCAGGAGGAAAAAACAAAGTTCCAGCAAAGAAATCATCAAAATACAATGAAGAGATTTCAAGTGACTCTGAAACAGAAAGGTTAGTTTCTTGCTCACTTTCAGCTACATGTCAGAATTCAGGCACATAATAATCAACCCCAGGCTTTAAAATGTTTGACTGTTTCTTTCTTAACAGTCCTGTAGTGCCCAGGAAGAGGCAGTCCAAGGAAGACAATGATTATGATGAAACTCCACAGGAGAAGAAGCTGAGATTAGCCAAACTTTACCTCGATCAGCTAAAAGAAGAAGGTAAGCAAGTTTCGTGGAAACAGTTGGACTCCCATATGTTTATGCACATGTATTTATTTTGTGATCTGATGTTCTTAGAGGAGAAGAAAGCAGAAGATGAGTCGTTCGAGACTGATTTGATTGCTGGCAGACTTCAAGAAGAAGTGGTAAGAGTATCTTCAAAATAAAAGCATGTTGCTGTGTGAACCTAAATAGAGCATCTAATGTCACTTTCAGTATCATCCTTGAAAACGCTCCTGCAGCTTTAGATCGAGTTGAGGCTGCCAGTGGTTCCCTGTAGCTGTGTTAACTTTGAATCTCTGACTTTCTAATTAATCTTAAACTCTAATGCACTTCCTTTTGACCATGCTACTTTAAATCTGTTTTTACAGCCTTCATAAGAAAGTGTCCCTTCTTCCAAAAGTGTGTTATTTTGAAGCTGATGCACTCATCAGTTTTTAAAAACCTAACAGCAGCACAGCATCTCTTTCTTACTCGGAGAGGATTTTTCAAGGTTAGGGGATTTGTGGGGTGTAGAATTGAATATTGTTGATTCTCTATTTTGACAGAATTCTTTTTTTTCTTCTTTTTTTTTTCATGGTTAACATTTTGTTAACCAGAATATTATTTCCCTTTTTTTGGTAGAAACCAAGTCCATGTCCTTGTTGTAAAAAAGCAGTAATTCTATTTCAACTTGAACGTGTTTGAATAATCGCCACACGCTGGTCCTGCTTATTGATCTGACTGTGATTGTCATTTTCAGCTTGAACAAAAAGGAATGCTTCAGCGTCTTATTGCCAAAGACGTAAGTGTGACCTAGCTGGTGTTTTTATTATTATTTTTTTTAACGCAATCTCAATCTCCCCTCCTTGTCCTGAAAAGAAGAAGAGGGGTGAGCCTTAAAACGTCAGACTGAAATAGTTGAATTTGTTCCGTCTTTAGCTCATTCCACCAGACGCTTCAGAGATCAGACTGTTGAGAGGACACAAACTTCCAATCACCTGTTTGGTCGTCTCCTCGGATGACAAGTTCATCTTTTCTGCTGCTAAAGACTGCTTCATCATCAAATGTAAGTATGCACTTCTTTAGTTATATTTGAGAACGATGAGCCTTTAAGTGTTCTAAATTAAAAGACATCATCTTTTGTTGTTTCAGAGCTTATGGTTTTGATGCGTCTGTCTCAGTTCAGCATTTTGCTCATTTCTTTTTCAGGGGATATTGAGAGTGGAAAGAAACTGCACACAATACCCGGTGGAAGGAAAGGTACGGAGGATCGGCATGTCGGACACACCGCACATATTCTGTGTATGGCCATTTCATCAGATGGGAAATACTTGGTGAGTCGATCTCTCTAACGTACATTTGACCATATCAGGAAACCAGTACGTCCATATTTTAACAGCCGCCTCTCCCTCTCAACATGTTTTAGGCCACTGGAGACATGAACAAACTGATCATGATCTGGGAGGCGGAGACATGTAAACATCTTTATAAATTCACAGGACACAAAGGCCCTGTGTCGGTTAGTGCTCCCTCTGTTTCTTGCTGTTGAATGGAATGACTGAAATATCAGAAAAGGGTTGGACACATTTCTCTGTGCTTCTGAGGGACTCCCGTGAATCAGATCGCATGTCTTTCTCTCTCAGGGTCTCTCATTCAGGAAAGGAACTCACGATCTGTACAGCGCGTCTCACGATCGCTCGATAAAGGTGTGGAACGTGGACGAGAATGCCTACGTGGAAACTCTGTGAGTAACTCATCAGAAAACGATTGCCGTGAAATTTGTCTCCAACACGCCCCCCCTTAATTCGGGATTGTGCCTCACGTGTAGATTCGGGCACCAGGACGCCATCACCGGACTGGACAGCCTGAGTCGGGAACGCTGCGTGACGGCAGGAGGGAGGGACCGCTCAGTGAGGGTGTGGAAAATATCCGAAGAATCTCAGCTGGTGTTTCACGGCCACGAGTGAGTCTCTCTCTGCTGCATCTCACCCGCTGTTTCTGCGACGCCGTCGGAACCCTTGGGTCCAGATGTTTCCAGATGTGGAGCCCGTTTTCTGACCCACTTTTACTGACAGTTATGCAAAGTAACTGACACAGAGACACTTGAACAATGATCAAGTGTGTTCCGATAGCAATCCAAAAAATATCGATCCAATGTGAAGTTTAGAAAATGATCGTTGCTGCATTTTTGTACGTTTGCGGCAAGCTGAACTCATCGTGGCTGACGCTTGAATATTCTATGAGCTGCTTTTTTTTTTTTTTTTTTTAAAGATGTAATTATAGTCTGAAGAGTTTTTAGAATTAGTTTCATTTTAAGGCCACTTTCATCCTGACACCCTCAGAAATTTGTAGAGAGGCGCTGGCAGATGTAAAAGTTTTTAACATCCTGAAATTGATAAAGAATTCTGTTTAAAGTGACTCCACATCCTCACTCTCTTCCGTTATGGAGTATCACTGACTTCTGTATACAATGCCTTCTTTAAAACGTCAGAGCTCCCCCTCCCTCCCTTGTTATTCTCCGCCAACATATTTGCTGACTTTCACTGCACTTCAGCGTCAAAAGGGAAAAGTAAGCGCTGATCCCAGTGGCCTCCTTGCTCACGTGTTTTATCGTACGACAGCTTGCAAGAGTGAAGTCTTTTTGTGTTTTTTTTTGGGTTGGAGGTGAGTTTAAGGCTCTGACAAGGTCGTCTGATGTCAGACACTTTTACAAACCAATGAGAACAGTCCAACAAAATCAGGAGTGAAATATACACACGAGTGAAGCTCTTAGGCCTCGTCCACACGTAGCCGTCTATCTCACAAAATGCAGATGTTTTTCTACGTGTTGGCCTCTCGTTCACACGAAAACGCAGATTTACCGCATCAAAAACGAAGCTTTTAAAAAATCCTCCGACCAAAGTAAAGATTTGCGAATTCTCCGTTTATGCGTTTGCATGTGGACGTCAATAACCGGGGTTGGGCGTTTCGAAACGTCACTGCCTGCGACAGAATGTGTTCTCACGTCACACATGCGACCTGTGTTTACATTCGGAAACAGAATGATATTTTTTTTTTTCTAAAAACAAGCTTGTGTGTACGGAGGTTTTTCTCTAGACGGAGGGGGCAGGATATTCGTTTTGTGTGGACATGGCCTTAAGCTTACAGCGTTAAGAAGATCTAGAAGCATCTTGAGCGAGTAGTAGTCAGACAATGTACCAAACACATTCTCTTTCTGATACATCATGTGTTTTCTGTCTTCTTACAGGGGTTCAATTGATTGTATCCAGCTCATAAATGAAGAGCACATGATTACTGGAGCTGATGATGGGTGAGACATTTCTATCTTTTACACTCCTCCGTTTTCTTCTGACTCTTATTTCCATATCCTGTTATTGATCTTTTTTTTCTTTGTGCCCTCCCTCTATGATCTAAATGGCTTCAGCTCTGTGTCTCTTTGGAGTGTCAACAAGAAGAAGCCTCTCAGCACAGTGAAGCAGGCTCACGGTTTCCATGGTGACGCAGGGCTCGAACAGCCTCACTGGGTCGCTTCGGTAGCGGCGCTTCAGAACTCGGATACCGTAGCCTCAGGTGCCTCCGGCTGTGAGAGTTCTTCTCCTTACCAGCTTTCTAACAACAACACACTCGTGATATATATAGGGCACACTCATAAAAATGTTTCACACTTACTGTATTAATGAACGTTTTATTGACATGGGGGATAGATTTAGTCCTCATTAGCTGTCCTGTGGATTCATTATTAGAGAAGTTATAGCACTTATTTTATCTAAGCTCTTTTTTACTGTTTTATTTGGTAAGAAGAGTGTTGATGTTTCTTCTGTTTAGGTTCACACAACTCTCATGTGCAGCTGTGGAAGTGTGGTCAGAATTACAGAGGACTGCAGCCTTTATTCAGCATACCTGTGGTGAGCTCTTACTCCCTCTCCCCTTCCTTTTTATAAAGTCACATTGACATACAGGAAGACTTTTTCTTTTCTTTTCCCCCCACAATTCAAATAAATGACTGTCCTGAAATGTCTCATGGCATCTCTTCCTCTCGTTTTCGCTCCCAGCCTGGCTTCATCAACAGCCTGAAGTTTTCCAGCTCCGGTCAGTTCCTGGTGGCGGGAGTCGGACAGGAGCACAGGTAACTGAATTAATGATCATGTTTCCATAGCAACTGCCTGTACGCATCTGATCAATTCCAAAATGTCAGCGCAGCTTTGTGTTCAGCGAGTGCTTGTCCACTAGATGGCGATGTTCTCATTTGTTCTGAGGTCTCTCAGACGAAGTGATACAAACTTTTGTATTAGAAGATAAGATTTATATTTTTTACGCATTTTTCTGTTTATTTTAAATTTTTTGCTCAGTATGTTTTTTTTAAATAACAGAAGTGTACATATAGGCATATTGTTGAACAATTAGGAGAACATTGAAGTTTTTATTGCAGAGCTTGTTGTTTGGCAGTACGTGTTCAAGACTTCTGAATGCCTCATTCGAATTGATTGATACAAATCACAGCCAACAGTCTGATCATAAACTGAAGCTTATTGCGCCTCCAGAAACTTCTGTAACAACCATCATCAGACCAAAGTGGAGGCTTGGGAACTTCACTCTAGAAAACCACTTCTTTTTACCAGATCAGAGCTTGAATTTTACTATCCAACCAAGACATCACTTTTCACCATGAAACAAGAGGCTGTAAGGCACTGATAGAGTTTACATAGGATATGATCATTTGAGCTGCAGTCTCTGGGTACATCAGTGTAAAATAATAACTATTGAGACGGCGAAGGAGAGTGGACTTCAAGCTTTCATCTCCTCTCTGCTGTGTTTGTTTCTGTTTTTGAATTCTAACCGCACGATGTGGACTGTTTGTTTGTGTGTTTCTCTGCAGGTTGGGTCGATGGTGGAGAATAAAAGAGGCCAAGAATGGGATATATGTTATTCCTCTGAAAAGAAAACCACCTAATCCAGAGGAAACCAACCCAAATGAATAGTGAAGTGTTTTTTTTCTTTTGTAAATTAAAGATTTAAAAACTGCTCAATGTGTTTTTTTATCTTCTTTCGTATGAAAAGAATGTGCATATTTTCAAATAAAAAAGGCATTGTGTGTATCAAAGAGTTCACTGCAAGTCTCTCCTGTGAATGTTGTTGTTTTATTGTTGAATAAACACATCAGTTTAAGTGGAGGAGTCTGCAGTATGTGAATGTCAGGCTTTGTATGGATTCTGAAATACCTGCGGCTGTGTTGAAGGAGTCTGTATATCCAGTCTGACCTGACAAGCCAAGAACAAGATCAAAACTTTGCTGTATAGTAAATAAATATTTTAAGTGTCCTTTTATTGAGCATTTATTATCCATTTTCGAATTCTTTAGCAGCTGCTGAAATAATGAGCCTTGTATTTCAATTTCTTGAAGACCTGCAGAATCTTCCCAAAATATACTTACTGGTACTGGCATTCAATATGACGAGCAATAAAAGATATATCTAATAAGAGGCCTAAAATATTTACACATGACATTTTCTGAGTTTTTTTTATTTTTGTCCTTTAATTACAATAAAAAGTGATAAATTAGCAACATTACAGAGCAAGAATCTTTTATCTGATGTAATATTAACATGAGCGATTACAATACCTCTTGCTCTCTGCAAGGACAAGGAAGTTTGTACTTTGAGTTCTTCGAGAGGACACGTCAGTTTGTTAGTCAAGTTTTATCGCAGGTGTCCTTTTCCTTTAAGCAGATGTACCAAAACTGAATTCATCTCATAAACCTGCTCATTATACGGTTCCATGTATTTCAAAAAGGGAAACAACTTCTGCCCTTTTACTGTTACAAATTTCATTTGTAACTTCTGTAGGTTTTCTTGATTTCACTGATGAAAACAGATCAGGCAAGCAGTGGGCGGGTCGTTTGTGGATTGTTATAATCATTTAATATCAGAAATCTCCGCTCTGTATTCACGATTAGAAGTGACTCTTGGATTAATTATTTCTATAGGCACTGTACATAAATGATGGCACATCATTCACCTTAATAATAATAATAATAATAATAACAATAATACAGAGATAGCTTGAGCTGAACATGAACGCCAAAGACAAGTCTGTGTATGAGAGCAGAAGTGAAGTCATGCTGGCTTCCAATTACTGTAACACAAACTCTATGTTGTCTCTTTTTTAAATGGAAAACAATAAGAACAATCCAATGAAGTGCATTCAACTAGAAAAAAAGACACTCACAGGCCAGTTATATTTTTGTGAAAAATCCAACTCTTAAAGGATCTGAACAGCTCATTTGTAAGAACGGCAGTTATGAACCCAAACACATTGGCATTTAATATTTTAATAATAAAAAACATTTTATTTACATGAATTACAGAATAGCACACATTGTTATACCGTTACACACATGTCCTTTATATGGTCTAGTTGCCTACTTTTCATCACATGATTAGTCACATATTTCAACAAAAGGGCTTAATTTATTTCATAGCCTATTTTTAATGTCAATGTCTACAACATTTGGATATAATCACAGCACTGTAAGGACAAGATAAGAACAGCTGTTTGCTATGTTTAACACGATTGCTTCACAAGCACCCATTTGACAACAAGACTCTTTAGGACAAGGCACGGTGCATTTAATCACATCTATCTGTAAACCAAGGAGATCACAGCATATTAAATCTATACAAAAAAGGCTTTACAATTGGTAAAGTACTGCTCGCTGTGGGAACACCGTTTAGCTTTTCACAGTTAGAGTTAGCTTTGCTGCTGTCATTCAGTCTACACACACAGAGTTATCTCTCTGCGCCATGTTGGATGGCAGGAGGGCTCCAGCACAACCACTTTGTTTCATGGAGGGATGACTGATGATTGGGATGGTCTCTTGTGCTTTGAGAGAAAACCTTTTTCACAATGAGGATGTTGTCGAGTCCACCACCTCGCGGCCATTACAAACTGCTGGCACGTAGTTAGAGGCTGATCCTGGGAGAGTAAACACAACAAAGTTAGCCAGGCCAGAACTTTTTCACTGGTGGAAAAATACAACTGTAAACCAGAGATAATAAAACCCACAGGTTTATGGATGTGGAAGGTAGCAGACACATCTGTGCTTGTTGCTTTCACAGTTTCATCTGATGTCGGTTAACATCCAAACAACTCTTGCAGGGAGTTAAATAACTGTTGTTCATCTACTCCACTAAATACTATGCATACATCAACTGTATTTAACAGCTCTTTTACTAGTAAGAACCCCTACATAAAAATATTTTTTCATTGTAGTGATTGAACTACTGAAAACTGGCTCCAGAATGACGTACATTTTTATTAACACATGAATTTATCTGTAAGAACAATCCAGAAACCTTTGCTGGAAGCAAAAAAAAACAAAGAGATTGTGTTTGAATAATACTTATGCACTTCTACCTTGTTTTATTTTTAAACACAGGACTTGCACTGTATAGAGTCATATTTCTACTCCAATAAAAGCCCAGAATTCTCTTTCCACCAGAGCAACACCATCAGAGTCTCATTCACGATACAATCATTGGTGATTGTAACTAACATGTATTTAGTCCAAGTAAAGCAATCACATTTACATGAGTGTTTATCCTTTAACTCTTTAAAAAGAGTCGAGGCTTGCATATTTGTGCTTAACAGTTCTGAGAATGTAAGAGTGACACTTATTTGCACTATGCAAACTTTGTTTGTGTTTTTTTATGGAGATATTTTTGTGAATTAGTTGGCAGTTAATTAAAAAGCTTAAGATAAGACTTGTCAACATGAAAAGGAACTTAATGACTGAATTTTAATTTCTCAGCCTCAAGAATGTATATTCTATGTTTTATTCTCTGGTTTCTCTGCTCACACTGTGTAGTCCATCCACCAAGTCATTATCCGTCCAGCTTATCCCATTAAAGGTTGTGGGTGGCTGGAGCAGATCACAGCGTCATTTGGTGAGAAGCAGGGAACACCCTGGACAGGTGCTTTTAGACTGGTTTCACCAAATAACGTACAGTATACCAGATGCATTGATTCGAGTGCTGCAAATTAGTCTAAGTGCCAAAACACTCAAATCAATGCATCTGGTGTGTCCAATGTAATTGCTATGTCCACATCAAATAAACCTTAAATAATAAATGTAACCAGTATACTAAATGTAGAAAAATATAATCAATGTAGTGTTATAACAGGTATCTATACAAATGTTGATAAAATTGTACAGTCAAAAACACATGGTAACACATGTCTTTGTGCATGCATTATGAACAGTAAAGTGAAGAGAAATAAGAAAACGAGATCCAGTGGATGTTTGTACCTTTGGAGTAGCTGGAGCTGGGGGCGGAGGCCGAAGCAGACACTGTGGCGCTGAAACGGTTGGCCGTGACTCTGAGAGAGGCCACATTTTTCTGGGGCTGAAACAGGATGATGTGAATTTTGGGGGCAAAGAGGCAACCAAGTACCACTGAGCCACTCAGACTGACTGAGATACACATGGTGGTGGTCTGCACCTGTGAGGGGCAGATAGAGAGATGAGTATGTCAGCCTGCACTTACATGTTCTCCTTTTGTCTTCAAAAGGACGAATGAAGTTTGATCAAAGACCACCTGGCACACACATGCACATGCACGCACACACAGACTCCTGCACCTTACAGCCTTTGATTAAAACTGTCCTCTCACTGTTATTTTTTTCATTTTCTCCTTAAAATTAGTCAAGGATCTCTGATTAAACGAGATTAATTCCTTTTTCCCACCATCTGAGGTTCTCAAAACCCTTAAACCAGTCCATTCTGTGAAAAAAAAAAATCCTCTCGCAAAAATGTCTTCCGTTTATTATGTAAATGTCTTTCAGCCCACAAAACACCTGGACTCCTCTTCCTCTCATCATTCCTTGCTTTGAATGGGGGGGTCTAAATGGTCTCCCTTTACCTCACAATGTTGTATTCACTCAGTTCTGAAACTTAATCTTCCTTCATTAGTAATAAATTAATGATCCCTGCTATCTCGTTGGTCTCTACTTGCTAATTGATTTTTTTCTGGACTGTTAAAATTTTATCATTTTTCTTGTTTTGATTTAATTTAAATTAGTCAATACTCATATAGTCCATTTGTGACTATAAAACACAAAGGAGATTTTTGTGTTTTCTGTATAATGAACCAAGATGAATCAGTATCAGGTTGTGTGTTTTAATTGTCTTCAGTCACTCTTAAACATACCAGATATTCTTAATTTGCCCTAAGTTGTATCTCACAGTCATTCAAGAAAACACTCAGAATGCCCAAATGTTTTATGAGTAGCTGTTCCAGGATTTCCACCCTCCATTCTGAATTATTTATGCATGTACAAAGTTTTCAATTATGTATGTTAGCAATTCAAATGGTATATCTGTATGTGCATGAGAAGGAGTGTGATAAGAAGAAGAATGTGGAATAAGCTCAGCTGGCTCTCCTGTAGAGCTCGGTCTCTGTTAGTCATATTTCAGCTGCTAATATGAGCTGACTGCTGGGGTCATCTTCCTGAGAACCACCTCTTTCCACCCCACTGGTCACCCCTGCAGTCTAGGAACTTCTATTTGCAGAATCACAGCATGAAGTGAAATCCCTCCTAAACCTATTTCACAACAACAACATAGCAGAAATATAAGGAGTCCTCACACATTCAAGCTTAAGAAACAAGTGGTGAAAACATCACCAAGAATGCTGTTAATATTACTTCAACTGTCTTTTATCTGCAGGTACACATCTATCTCAGGCCTAAAGATGCATTTCTGGCAGCTGTTTAACCTCTTTATACAAACAACAACAGGATAGAAAGCCCTACTTTCTGAGTGATAACACACTCAAAATGGACAGCACACAAAACCAGTTAAACCATTTAACAAAACCATTTAGACTTAAACCAGAGTCTAAGTCCGCAATGAAACAAACTGAAATCAATACTAGGCATCTACATGACATCTAAAGCAACAACAACAACAGCAGACAATCAGAGATTTTATTTATTATTCTATTAGGTTATTTCTAAGAATAGAAACCTATCAATTATAAAAGAAGGATGAGATTTTCATCAGCAAACTACTTATTTATAAGACATGATCAATAAAATGCTACGTCCATAGGGAATGCTAAAAATGACCCATGCCAAAAGTCATTTACAGGATTTGTAATGCTGGGCGCCTAAGATTTGATTACAACCTTTTTCAGCTGTGTAACTCTCTTTGTGTTCATTTCATATATTTTATCGCTATCTATTTTGTAAAGCTGTGTATACATAAAAAATATTGCTATAATGTTAACTTTTCATCAGAAGAAGAAATGCAGTAAGTAAAAAGACTGAAATAAATGACACCTTAGACTTGCAGGCTCCATCTGTGGAATCCTGAATTCTTCATTATTCACTGGGCAACAAGGCGAGCCTCTTATTAGAATGTTTCTGTGCTGTCCAACCCTTAATTTGAAATGTGGCGATAGAACCCATAGCCATTATTATTGGTGTCACACGGAACCAAAGCATCAAGGTCTCTGTTGCAGTGCCAGACCTCTTATTCATTCAATTAGTGTGAGTGTGTCCTCTCCAGCATGAAGCCTCATATTCTACAATGTTCAGCTGATTTTGTACATCCCACTGACGATCAGGAAAGGTGAAGGTTTTTTGGTTTCATCATTGGGATGCAAGAAATAGTGATTACTACAGACATGAAAAGCCGGAGGTAGCTCATGATGACACAAAGCTTGTGTGATCTCGGACCTGCCCCCATCTGTTTGTACAACAAAGGCCTTGTTGAATACCCCAAACCAAACACTGTGGCAGTACCCTTGAGTATGCCTAAGGGAACAACACTCATAATTGATATGGTCTGTCAGCTTTATGCCCCTTGTTTTGTCTTATTCTAAACTACACGGAGGAGCACAGGCATTTATCCTTGCAGCTATATAATTTGACATTGAAAAAATAAAGTTATGCATTCTAATGTCTGAAATATTTGGTAATCTATGCAGATCCAAAGTATTTATACAACATTTTTTAAGTAATGCAGGCTAAATGCTAAATCTGTGTAAAGGCTTAAGGCTGCAAAACGTAACCCCCAGCAACTCTGCAGCATTATACCAGTTTGTGTATTACTAGGACTTCTATGGGTGATTTAGCTTTTGAATTGTGTGACTAAACCTCTAATAAATTGCAAGAATGTATATATCCCATTAATTAATCATTTAGTAAAACTATGATTAAATGAATCAGGTTGACTGTTATTAATTATTTGCATCTGTATATTCCTGCTTGATCTATCTGTCTCTGCTCTCGCCTTGAAAGATCCTTCAACCAAGATAAAAGGAAAGTTTGCTCTTTCAAGGGTTTGGGTAATAGTGATCAAATAGAATCTTAAAGCGACACCTTTTTCTTCAGGAATGCTGAACACACTCGGGACAGTCATTTATAGACTTTGTTTATGTTATTCTTCAACAGGGGACTTGAACAGTTCAATATCAATATCAGTTATCATTATGCAGTTGACTTTTTATATAGTATTTTCCTGGTAGTTACCCTGTAGTCACTTGCAGTGACATAGAAGATGGGCTGGAAAGCGAGCCAGATGATGCAGGTGGTGTACATGGTGAATCCGATGAACTTGGCCTCATTGAAGTTTTCAGGGCATTTCCGTGTCTTGAAGGCATAGACAGTGCAGAGGATGATGAGGATGCAGTTGTAGGTGAGGGACATGAGCATACTGGAGTCCTTGCTGTTGCACTTAAGGGTGACTACATCTCTTCTCTCTGGGCTCAACTCTTTTCTCACCCCTGGCACCTCCACCAGCAGCCAGATAACAGCAACAAGCAGCTGGCATGAGATAAGAGCACCGCAGATTGCTACCTGTGAGGCAGGGCTGATGAATCGTGGCCGTTGGGCTCCATCTTTTACCCCACTGAAGATTCGAGCGATTCGGTTTGTCTTGGTCAAAAGAGCTGAGTAGCACACTGCAAATGAGGTGCCCAGTCCGAGGCGTCGAAGGGTGCAAACAACGGTGGAAGGTTTGGTGATGTAGATAAAGGTCATGAGGTAGCACATCAGCACTCCCAACAAAAGGATGTAGGAGAGTTCACGTCCGCTAGCTTTAACAACAGGTGTTTCATTGTTCTTGAAGAACAGGCCAATAACTGACAGAGTGCAGAGAATACCAAGACAGGAGATGGTGACTGGCCCAATTGCCCAGGCATCCTCCCATCGGATATATTCTTCAGGCAGATCATAACAGCCAGTCAAGTTCTCCAGGGGCCACTGACCAAAGCTGCAATCTGCGCACGTAAACTCATCGTGAAGGTATTGGTAGGGCTGACAAGGGATACAGATCCAGCAGCAAACATCCCCAGGCTGCATACTTTTCACCTCATTCTTCCTGCAGGGGTCGCTGCACTGGGAGGTGGGCGGTACTTCTCCTCGCCAAGGTACCAGGGATGTATTTAGAGTTAGATTCTGGTCCCAGTAGCCGACTTTCTTGTAGATGAACTTCCCGTCTTCTTGGTGGTAATGAAAGATGTTATAGCGACTGATGCTGTCACCGAAAGAGTCAAAGCGCACCATGTTTTCTGTGTCTACTGGTCTGAAGGGAGCTGGTTGGAAGAACATATTAAGCATTGTTTACTTAAGGCTATGATAATGCCATATAAAAGTTACTATTAGAGATCATTCATTGATGTACTTACCTTCAAACTTGGTCTTCAAGATGAACTCTTTATAGAATCGTTTGCCATTACCTGGTTTCATGGCATCGCAGACCTTGGATGTGTTTGAGCACACAGCTTGCCTCATGTTGTGCAAAGCATAGGCCATGGCATAGACAGCATTAACCACAAACATGATCTTAGACTCCTGCTCAAAAGTTCCATCTCTTAGGCTGTGTTCACTGCAGCCAGGTTCCTGCAGGCTACATCCAAACCGGTGTTCCCAGAACTCTTTAAACCAGGGGTTCCTCATGTTGGTGTAGGGGTTCAGTTTGGTGAAGTAGTCTTCAAATTCTCGTATTGGGTAGGAAGCTAATTCAATAGTGAAAGCCCGGTCTGCTGCAGCCTCACTCCCTCTCACCACACTCTCCTGCGCTCCCCATCCATCACTGGCTACCCAGGTGAAGGTGCCATTCATACGAGTAGCAGCAACCAGCAGCTCACGGGCGTCTTCGCTGCGGGTGAACAGGATCACCACCTTTGCGTTGGACTTCTGCTGCAAAGAGCGGATCACGTTGTCATAGCCCTGACGGTTCATGGAGCGGCTCACTTTAGCTGAAGTGGCGATGCAGATTTGGCGAGTGCGGGCTTCCTGCTGGAAGGCATCAATTCCAGTCTCACCATAGTCACCCTCTGACGCTACTGTTGACACGTAGGTCCAGTTGAAGAAGCGCAGGATCTCAGCTATGGCCTTGGCCTGGTAGAAGTCCGGAGGAACAGTGCGGGCAAAGTAGTCATAGCGGGTCTTATCGCTGAGCTTTGAACTGGTTGAAGCATAGCTTATCTGAGGGATCTGGAATAATCGCAGGAGATTGGCCACCTGGAAAAATGTAAAGAAAAATATTAATGACTGGCTTTTTTTTAGCCCAGCTGAAACTAGCAGGGGACATGATTTTAATATAAAAATATCTGTTAGGATAATGTAGAAAACGTGCTGGCACTTGGCACTCCCTACACCTGCGAGACATGGAAAACATAAGCATTCTTTCTGTGTTGTTTGGGCAACCAAATCCCTCTCGTTTTCCCCTGTAGGTCTCTTCACACTCATAAGAAAAATAATTAGACCTCAAGCAAGGTGTGCCAGTAGTCCAAAACAGTTTCCTTGCAGGCAAGAAAAACAAACCATAAAGCTGAAATACTGTATAAATACAGCTAAAGTGAACTGCAGATTTGGTGATAATTGCCTGAGGATTTGACACATTATTGAGATTTTGTCCATTTTGTTTAAATAATATTGGAGCAATTATCAATGTTTCAACATTCCCATTGTTAAAATAACCACCATAACTGTTCTAAAAATTATGTTGTTAAAAAAACCTAAGATAATGAATTTCAAATCCCCCAACTTTTATGATTAATGCTTCTTACTCTGTAGATATTCACATGATCTATAGGTGAGGCCATTAAAGCCTGTGGGGAATCATCATCAAAATGCATCAGAATGTGAGGATCAGCCTCGTGCAGCTCTATGTTTGAGTCGTCTTTGACAGAAGAAAGGAAGAAGAATAAATCATTCTGTCTGATATATTTCAGATAGTCAATAAATGGAGTCTGCAAAAGGCTTTGCTATCACTATCATAGTTACCAGTCAGCATACACATGCATGTAACATTGGCTGAGATGAACCTATTTGTTCTAATAGCGATGCAAGGCCAAATGATGGAAACCTGAGATGATTTAACTCAGTATCAGAGTCTGTTTAGAGAATTACTGTATAACTCTTTTAACAAAATACTCTACTTTAATCAGGAAAGATTACAAAATCTAGGGGTCATATTTTTGGTTATAGATTAAAATGCTGTAATTATATTCAAATGTGTCCAATGCTCACCGTTGTGTACACACCGTAAACACTAAATCACAATGTAAGAATCAGTTTGTTGATCTTTAGAGTGGAGAGCTGCTGTTTCAGCTCGGTGGAGTACACAGGCTGGCATTGACAGCAGCAAATATCTAATATTCCTCAATTTCAAACGCTGGGATGCACACCAGATTCTGTCACAAATGCTTTCATTGTGCCAGATAACACCAGCAACAGAGATACAGAGAGTGTTGTGATTGTGTTTCGCTGTTTTATCTGAAGAGAAGTTAAAGCCATGCTGCCAAGTCGTTCAAAATCCCCTGTGGCAGTCTTCATGATGCCCAGCTAACCAAGACAAACATACTGATTTCCTGATGGAGATGATAGTTTTGTGGAGCTGGGTCCAACATGGACGATAGTGTTTGACGGAAAACTCAGTGAGGCACCTATGCTGGACCCAAGCCTGCTAAAATGATTGTGTCAGAGTATTAAAGCAATTATTTTCCCACACAGCAAGATAAGTATGACAGAGAGCTGGCAAAACTTGTCATTTTGCAGGATTCCTCGTGAGACACAGGGGTGATTAGTGAATTCCCATGAGCTTCAATATGACTGGCCAACCTCCTCCCTCTGGCATCCCTGTATGCCTGCAGGCTTTCCAAACAATAGTATGCCTATGGATATAATTGGAACCTTCCTTACACACACTTTGTCCTATTGAAACAATGACCCTCTCTTTCTGCTCTATCTCACCACAATACACATAGCTATTGGTCCTTTCTGTTACTGTAAATTGTTTATCTCAGGTGAATACTGTATTTGAAAAACAGCCACAGAGCTGTACATGCCATGAACATGTAACAAGAATCTATTTTTAGTCAGGCCAGCGGCATGGCTCAAGGGTGACAATGCCAGTGTGTCAGTTTGATCCATCACTTTGGTTGAGTTTAAGCTGTTGGCTAATCAAATCATATAAAATTTGGACTATATAGCATCACGGCTCCTTAGTGTTGATCCCTTGAACTTTCATCATTGTTTCAATCAGGTCAATATATTTTAACAGAAAAGAATTGACCAGATAGAGGTGATAGTTGAGCTCAGTTAGGAACGGAGTGCATAACTCACACAGAGCAGCACAAGTTATCTTCAGGGTGTCCCGAAAAAAACCCAGCCACGTTTACTTTACTTTGTTTGATTAGTCTTTGCAAATAGTGTTTGAATCTCAACATTAAATAGCCATTTGATACTAAGAAGCGTTTCTAAAAAAAAGCATACAGAGTTTGAAAATGATTCCTTGCTTTATTAAGTCCACTTGACGCAATTTCTTAGTTCAAGCATTTGTGAATGTAACTTAATGGACTAATAGACAAACAAAGGAGACAACTTGCTCATGCATTTGCATTCAGTTTTTCCACAGAAATCAACATTATCCCTGTTTAACGATCAACTGTAGTTTAAACACCCCAAAGACAAACTCAAGTAGGCGTACTATAAGATCTTGAGGGGATTAATGGAGTAGATATGATGTATTCAGACAAGTGCACTTCCAACAGCAGTTCTCTCTACTGTAGGATATAGGTCTCATTATATGAACCCACTGAGAGACTTGATTTCCTGTTGTGAACCTATGGAGACCTTGATGAGATCCCTTAGTGTATTGATTCATCCATATTCTCTGGTATATATAGCACTGTGTATGCAGCATGCAAACATATAAGTTGCCACACAGGCAGTCAGTCACACTTGCATGGTAATAAGGTGGTTTCCTCATGCAGGATTTTTTAGACAGGCAGTTGGCCTTCATCAATAGATTCTAGGAGAAGCCTGACAGCGCACCTTTCAGGACGGCACTGGAGTGTGTGACAGTAACCGTCTGTTTGTCCTCATGTGGGTTTCCCTTCACTCTCTCCACCGACGAGTCAGATAAGAGCACAACAACAGCAGTGGCTCTGGCGTAAATACATTTCAATTGCACAAGTTTCCAAAACTTGAAACTTTACATTTTGTTTCTTCATAATATTATAAGACAAGGTTTGGTCATCTCCCTAAAATATATTATCAGATGATGGGGTACTACTTTGTTGTAGTATACTCTCCTGGGAACCTCGACTGTTGAAGTGAGTGATATGACAGCTATGAAAGAAGTAAAATGACTCAAGGAAAATTGAATGAAGTAAGCGCTGAGAAGCAATTGGTCTTTACATTGATATCTATCCATTCACTCTCATAAATATTCAATTGAATGCTTGGCATGATGTGTTTAAGCTGCACGATATGTGAAGCAGTATTGTGGTATTCCAGGCCAGTGTTCCTTCAAAAGAGCAGAGACATTAAAGAAATATATGAGACAGCTGGAACGCAGGCAGCCTCTTACTCATGTGTCTGTCATGAATTTTTTTTTGAACATAGGAAAGTCCATGTGTGTGTCCCTGAGGTCCCTGTCAAGCTGCGCCCTACAGTAAATACAGTAGATGGCATGCAGAGCCAAACCTAAGGACGGGGAGTTTACCAGTACTTACTCTTACTAAAAGTCCAGAAATACATGTGAACAAAATGCAAATTGCAACTCAGTTTAGTATTGTGTTTTTGAGTTGCTGAATGTGATATTTGCTTTTAATGCCAACATTTTAAATGAATAAAAGAATGTACAAGGTGATTAATGGTTATTCAAAGTGTTTCTCAGGGAGTTGTTTCAGTGCATTAATGCGTTACTCATGTAATGGCTACTGAAATGCAGCTGCGATTTTTAGTAACAAGTCGTCTATCTAGATACTTTTTAAATGCAATAACACAGTTTCAATTACAGAAGCATTTAAAGCACTGATGACAGTTTTCTTTAGGCTATGTGAAATAGCCAATAACATCAACAAATAAGGTTTATTGACACTAATTCAGTGGGCCAGGTTACGCTAACGTCAGTACAGTAGTGTCCTATGAGAAAGAATTTCAAGGGCAGTAAACACACACAGGCTGTTGATGATCAGTCAGTCTAGAGCTTTCTCTTTTTCTTTTGAGAGCTTTTGAAAATATCAACATAATATTTCCCTGCTTCAGTTAAATGACAATATTGTAGTGGTGAGTTGTAGTCTGTTCAGGAAGGAAAATTTAAACTACCACCAAGAATAGTAATTTTGATCTGATGGATCTGATGCACCAAGCTAAACACACTTCTACCATATTAGTTGCCAGAGAGCCCGACGCTGCAAATACTGGAGACCCCGATGCAGCTCATGTTAACTTTGCAGACCAAGGAGGTATAGTATCAACAGATGATGCTTCAATATAAATCATCGCCACCTCGGGACTAAACAGACAAGCATGGCATGTTGTTGACGACATGACTCGTATCAACTGTTGAGTCTGTTCGCTTTAGAGAACTAATGCTAATAAAAGCAAAATACCGACATATTGAAATGACAGCAAGATTATGAAATGTGCACGTTGTTTTCTCCAACACTGCCGCAACAATACTAAATAATGTGCACATTCATTTTATTTAACCTTTATTCAATGAGGTAATTAACCCATTGATCACACGTGTAACCTGGCGTAGAGGGCTGCAGCACACGTCATAATACAGATGATTAAGAAACAGTTTACAATCAATATGTTAACAGAGAACAACAATTACAATGTGCAAATTAGATACAGATAAAGAGCAGAGTCGTGATGACAGATTACTATTCAAAAACAGAGGCACTGTCCATTAAATATAAGAATTGAAGAAAAACAAATAACGATTTCATTACTTGGGAGGATTTCAGAGGCAGTGCTCCTGAACCTCAAGAGAAATTATCAGGAATGCATAGTTGAAAACGGCTTCAGTTGATTTTAAGGCAAACCACATATGAATACAAAACTCTTCTGGCTTGTGATTCCATCCAAGACAGATTCTTTCAAATAGAAGTTTCAAGATAATAACGATATGCATAGAAAAATGCTGCTTTATCATATAACTGTTGGTTGAGCCACCCATCGGTTCATCAGCTGATGAGGATTATTTTAGATTTAAAGAAGCTTCGTTGGGTCCTGGAACACCCCAACTCAGTCTGGCACCAACAAGTCTTAAACAGGGAATAGGGGAACATGGGAAGACAACATTTTACTAGTTTTATTTTGTGATTTATGCTTTAAGAAGCGATTGCTTACATGTGTTTTTTATTTGTATAACTATACTGTAGTTCATCAATCTTCTCCATACATATTGTGCAACCAGTTGCCTGGTTCATTCATCGCAACAATGTTATTAGGGAGGTGTTAGTAGTGAATGTATTGTTTTCGTTTGAATTTCTGGTTCATCATTAGGATTCAAGAAGTCTTCGCGAAGTGAGACAACACATTCATAAAAAAAGAAGGGTGTAAGGTCAAAGTGAGCTTGACCTCTGACCAGGGTCGTGTCCAGAAGGATGACCAGGGCTGGCATTGGCCCCCCTTGAAATCTCAATGGCCTCCCCAGATGCAAGCCCAAAATATCTATGTACATTATCTATGATTGGCTATGTGACTGGCCAGAAGTGTTGTGTTGAAATGTTGAAATCCACTACTCAGGCTTTGTTGCAACAGACAGCTCATAGTTTCACCGTGCAGATGTTTGTTTGCAGTTTCTAAAATTAACATTGTGACTTTGAGTCCTTGAAGAATAAGATTGTTGATGTAAATGCTGCCATTTTCTCTCTTTTATCTCTTTGCTTATCTTGTCCTGAACATTTTAAATGGTGGTTTAAGATGAACAATCTTATCATGCTACCTTCATATAGTCAGTCATATCACTTACAGTGACTCTTTGCAGTTGTAAATGTTGAAAAAGCTGTTTCTTTAGCACGCTGTTCACCTCGTCTGACACCTACGCAGTGGCAGTGGTTACAAGCATTTCAATGAGGAGAGACTTAATCAAGAATGAACCATTATTTTTTTTTTAGCAATTTAGGAAGTAAATGTGCAAAGTCTTTGGGGATTAGACTTCATTGGGACGGTTTCATGTACTCTTATGGGTAATGGGATATGGAGTCTCCACACTGGTGGTAGTGGTGATAGAAGAAGACAGGATGGGATGAGGAGTATCTGAGGCTGTATCTGAACTCTGCTGTGAAGGATTGGAGGAGACTGGGGTGGAGGAGGGTCGCAGCCATCGCACTGAAATGACAAACTGATTGCAGAAGAGAGAGAACAGGTTTTAAAATTTGATCGAGGCAGGTTAAGAGAAGTTATGGCAGGGTCAAGTAGTCAAGTTGGATTATTACTGAAAGAGTACAGCCCAATTTAGATGATCACCAGGCTACGTTGAATGAAAGAATTGAATAAATGTATGAGAGAGAAAAACAAGTCTTCCTTCTTGAACTTTCACGATATAGAAATAATCACTTTTGTCGCTTGTTGTCTTCTTTGCTTTTCTGGGTCATGAAGACGCATCAGAACCTATTTCAGTCAGTTTCATAAACAACTTAAGACTCATCATTTAATAAAGACCACAATCTTTTCCAAGCCTTGACCAAAGTGCTCAAAGACCAAACTTTGACGATTCTCGTGACATGAATTCTGGGTCTCATCTCATCTACCCCATACCTCCCTCCTCACTGGTCATTGGTGGCACATACTGCAAACGTCAGACGAAAGTCAATATAATAAAAGCACCTCTTAACATAATGAATGGGAAGAGACAACAAAGTCAACCAAGTGAAATATAATTGTTAGTTTCCGGACACAAATGTGGGATTGTGATCAAGTAATGATTTGAAGATATGGACAAGAAGTCAAAGTTTAAAAAAATCATTTTTGGTTTTGATGAGATCTTAACTGATGTTTTGTTTGAAGGTTAAGAAGGGCTAGGTACTTGTTCATTCTTACAGGAAAAGAAACTTCACACATTAACACACAGACAGACGTATATTAAAAGCCTGAGCTAATATCAGATACAGACCAGCTAATGTTTACAGGATGTAAAACAAAAAAAACATGAGACCATACTCTGTGTGTTCTAGGCTGTGGGTAAGAGCTGGGACTTAATATTAGCTCTTGTGAGCTGCAGAAAGAAACATTTGTTGGTCTGCTTGCATGTGCTCTTTCAGTAGAAAACAAATCCTCACATTAAACTACTTCTATTATTTCCTCCCACCAGCAAACGATGCTCACCAAGAGAGACCTTTTGAACCACTTCTCAAGTACAATGAGGCATCCAGGAGAGACATTCTGCTATTTATCATCTGCTTGTTTTCAGAACAATAAAAAAGTAAAGTCGTTTTTAGAGTAATTGATATGGATGTGTACTGCTCCTGTCTAAATACATTTGACAATATGTTATAGAGAAGAGTAGGGTCTTTTAACTGCTCCTTTTCAAAGTGTCTTGATTTTAGCATGAACTGGTGCAATACAAAAATAAATATTGATGACTAATATCATTATAAGGGTTCGGGGCAAAGTCTGGTCAATTATTCCCACCGTGTGAAAAAAAAAATATATAGACAAGATGAAGGGAAGACAGTCTGGGAATTGATAAACAAGCGATATTATTGACTGAGAGGATTCGGACTCTAACCAATATCCCAGTCATTACATGTTTCCCTTTACCCTACATGACAGTCTGATGTGCTAATTATGGAGCGGAGTCGTTTCTTCAGAATGTGCTAAAACATCCAGCTCAAAAATAACATAACATAATAATTCTCTCCTGGAGAGAAAACAAGGGGGAGAGTTGGGTTGGGTGAAAGGGGGGGGGGGGCTGTTGGGTTCAGCTACAATATCACAAGATAAACAAGACCGTTTTGAAGTTAACACCAAAGAAGGATTTTTTCTCTCCACTAGAAGAAGAAGACTTCTGTGAAGACAGGAATACAATAAAGACAGAGCCCTCTCCAGTTGCTCTGCACGAAAAAACAGATTTAATAAAGCACAGCAAGCCTACGATATTACACATCAATATACTGTATACAGGACAGATATGAATTCTTATAACCTCAAATCATTGACGACTGTCCCAGGAGCTGCAGCAGAGAACAACAGTTTTAGTGACAGTCAAGATGGATTCAGTGTTTCATTCATATCAGGATAAATCATTTCAAAGTAGTAAATACAGTATGCTCTTTTACTTCACCTGAGTATTCCTTTGTCTGGTGACTTTTGGGAATACATGCTGCTTTTTAACTCAAATCTGGCATAATTGCAGCTATACACTCCCCAACTTCAACAGCAATTATGACAAACGGGTCGGACAATACCACATACAAATGACACTTTCTAAAGTATCCATATCATGCACACCAAATGTAACAGCATTTAAATATATAGAAAATGAATCAAACAAGAGGTGGAAACTTGACGGAGCAGATTCAGAGCAGTGGGACATCTCCCAAACGACTGATTTACACAGTAGAGCAGGTAATGTTATTTGATTATATTATGTTCTTTTTATTCTATTGTATTAAAGTAAGAACCTTTTAAAGTCTGACATCTGGAAATGATAATGCAAAGTTTACTTTTGTACAGAAACAGCCAAAGAAATGACCTTTAGAGGGCAACTTGTTACTTTAAAGAGTGAATATATTTTCACCGTACTTTCGCTGAAATAAAGAAATTGAGTCAGAACTTTTACTTTTACAGGCCAGAGTCTTAAAAAAACAAACATCTGAAATACTTGAGTCAAGAATGTGTGTTCAGCCACTTCTGTTTAATTTTGAGGTAAGTGTCGTCTGCAAGCAGAACAGCTCAAACAGTGCTGCTATAAGAGGTGTTTAATTTACAGGAGACTGAGTGTTGAACATTTCTGCAAGGGTTATGAGTAAAGATGTGTTATTTAAGGATGTGCAACAGTTTCAGTGTGGATCTGATGTTATTATTAACTTTTATTTTACTTGTTGAAGGAAAAGTGTGGGAATAGCACAATATGATTCCATTGTTCTGCATGATTATGTCTCCACGTGGGTATTGCTGGGTGAAAAAGTGTAAAAATGTGTGTAGGCTGTTAGGACTGAGTCATCTCTCATAGATGATTCTATACAGCTTACAGGCCAGATGGTAATGAATTCAAGAGTGAGGAGACATAACGAGGATAACTACAATCAGTGCAAAGATGATGAAAGCTTCCAAATTTTTGCCGGGCTAATTATGAAGGAATCCTTTTTAAGGCTGAGGAGAAACTGGCCTATCTCCCACCGTCTTTCCCACATCTCATCCTTGGCCAATGTCACAGGCAGCAGCAGCCTTCTCTCCAGAAAGCAGGTGATGACGTTTCTGGAGATGCACCCCACAGATGGGAAAAGCAGACTTTCCCGGGGCCATCCCTGGCACTTGTCCTGCACAGTTTTATAACGCTCTTTATCACCACAATGTGCTCCTCTGGGATAAATAGAGGCTGTGTAAAACAGTGACATCTCAAAAAAAAAAAAAAAAAAAAAGAACCCACCATGGGCTCGTCCCAGCTCTCACGGCTCGATTCATTAGAATGGCCAGGCTCTGACTAAAGGCGCCAACAAAGAGACTGTTGAGGGGTTGTGGCAGGAGAGGTATATATTCAAATTCTACAAAACACTCAAAAGCAAAGAGGCTTTTGAGAACTCTGCAACAGTGAGGTTGCTCATTTACAGGGAGACACTGCTTTGTGTACACACTCACACACATACTGTCCTTAGGATGCTGGTAAAAAACATGCTGTTCTTTTGTCAGAGCATCACTACAGGAGAAGAAAATCCATATTATCCTTTTCATCCTCAGCAAAGAAGCCCTGAGTGTAATTGGGGCTTGAGAATGACTCACACTAGGGTAAGAGGATGTCTACTCTTTTTGCTCATCTCTTAACTTTACCTTACTTTTTATTGAGCACTATCAAGTAGACATGTAGCACATGCCACTGAAACTCCTGGCATAATCTCTAAAGTTAGATTGTAGTAAATGTGATTAACAAGAGAATCCCAGCCACACAGAAAGACAAAACAACTACAGATCATGTACAAAGACAAACAAAACTTCTGAAAAGTGTTGCAAGGTTGACGTTTGAAATGTTAGAATATTTCCTTCTTTTTTTTTTTTTTTTTCATTTGTTTGTTGTTTGTTTCGAAGAGTTAACCATATCAGTGCCACTTGCAAATGCTATCTAGAGTTTAAGCCAGGAAATTGTTAGCTCAGCTTGAACACTGCAGTTCAAAACATCCAAAATACAACTGGCTGCTTTTACCTTTTTACAGATTATCATAGATTATGAAATTGAGATTAAGTATGTAAATGAGTGTCATTCAGGGGAACCTTTAGACAGATCTAGTCCAGATGTTTCAGGGTCTATAGTTTCATTTCAGCTAGTTGTCTCCTGATTGTAGCCTTGTATTGAACAGTCAATGTGCTGTCCAGCTTTTACCACATTTGAGAAGCCAGTAGATTTAACAAAATGTTAAGATGTTACGAAATGACAACTAGATAATGGTAAAAAAAAGAGACTTGTGTTTAAAATAGTGGCCTATTTTTCTTTCTTTCTTTTTTTTCACATTATCAATTAATTGAAATTTTACTCAATTGATGAAATGTTCGTTTCAGTGAGCTAAAACAGGGTGGCAGTAGCTCAGTCCCTGATGACTTGGATTGGGAATTAAAGGGTTACTGGTTCAAGTCCACATGCTGACCAAAGTATGTAAATTTGTCTGGATGCTGTCGAGATGTCAGGTCACTTACTTAGCCTTGTCACGGTGCCCTTGAGCAAGGTAGCAAACCTCCAACTGCTCTGACAGTCCTTCACTTGCAGCCCCTCACTCTGACTACTCTCCATTAATGCATGTTCCATAGTTCCTTGTAGATATGTCTTTATATATATATATATATATATATATATATATATATATATATATATATATATATATATATATATATCAAGTGTAAACTAGAATTTTAAAGTATGTTGAAGAAAAAAAAATCATCATAGCAACAAGTCTGTTGGGAATCATTATAACTGTTTGAATCATTTCATCTGCACAATCAATCCTGATGAGAAAACTATTTCAGCACACATCTAAAACCGTTAAAACTATAATTCATTCATCAGCTGCACATTTCCTACAACTAATGACTCACAATGCCATCGTTAACAGCACTGATGAGATGACATCAACATGTCTGCACACTCATTAGACACAATTCAGCCATCAGTAGATTCGTGTGTTATAGAATGTTTATGCTCAGTGTTTGTCACGTGTAGAAATGCAGCATTAGTCATGTGTATCCACTGTATGCAGCACATGTTTTTGTTAGCTGTGACCTTTCAGGGACTTTTCCTATCACAATAGATAAACAACTTAACATCACTGAGTTGTTTTAGGAGGGCTATGATAGAAGAGAATGAGTTTAAAGATGATGGAAGCATTTTGCCATAGAGAGTTTTATTTAAAGGTACACCAAATAGAAAGTTGGAGAAGTGAAACAATTCTATGCTATGTTTTCTGAACCAAACACACAAACTTTATTTAAACGAAAAAATGGGTCCCTGAACACCGATGGAGCTAAAAAGCTACCAGGAGAGTTACAGTTTCCCTGTCCTGGGCCCACTACAACAACTTCTCATGTAGCAATTTATTTGTTTGGACAGTTTGTGTATAGTGTTATGAACATAAACCACACAAGCTGTACATTTCTCTAGCTTTCACATTTCCATACCTAAACTCCATAGTGCACCTTTAAATGATTACGTTATGCAATTCTTTATGTTTAGATAAGTTTGTAAAGGGATCAAATTGGAACTAAAAAATAAGAGAGTCCAAAGAGTCAAAAAGTTTCCCAGAGATATCAAATTATTGTGGTAAAACCCGCCAATTATAAACTGTAGTGAGGCGTGAGTGTGTTGAATTTGAAAGCAGATGCTTTTTCTAAAATTTAAAAAAACTGTGTTTTAAAAAAAATAAAAAATTAAACAAGAAAGAAAGAACATACATCAAAATATCATATTAAGCTTTCAAACAGCGATTTAAAATAATAAAGTTGATTTTGTGAGGTCTAATAAATCAGCAGCCCCCTTACAGATTTTCAGGACACTTAACTATCCTTATACAAGCATCAAATATTCAGCAGCTCACCTTGAACACATCATGTGAAAGCAAGGGCATCTCTGTGACTAAATAATTAAATGTAGCAATGGACAAATTTGCTAATAAAAGTTATCTTCAGGGCTTAAAAGTAAGTTCACAATCGCTAATCTTTGAAAAAAAAATTTTGTTTGAAGAGAGTCCGCCGATCTGCTCTCTCGTAATTGGTCAGTCGTTTGGCTTTGTTGTCTGATACTGCATGTCCCGTCCCTTTTACCATATTGGGAATGCTACAGTCCAAGGGGAGCTTGTGCTTGTTACAACAAGCCAATGGACTTGGATCATGTCTTTGTCTTGTGATGTCACTCCACACATTTTCAACGAGGGGGGGTAAGGACTGAGCGTTTCGTTCGGCTACTGCTACCATGCAGGACGTTAAGTTTCCACGGACTTTGAATTTTTGCAAATAGGTGTGCCTAAACATGCACAAGACACCTGGAAAACACACTAAAGAGCATATAAAACCAGAAAAATCATAATATGGGACCTTTAACATGTGTGTGTAAGGTATATGAGTTCAAAAAATGTGTGAAAAAAGTAACCAAAACCTAAACACAGCCCTACTGACACCCAGTACAACATGATAATTATGGAGTGGGAGGGTAATCTGAATAAACTGGATAATTACTCATATTCATTGCCTCCAGCAACCTTTAATCTGTGTGTGAAAGGTCACTTGTCTTTGCAGGGCAGAAATGAACTCTCTGACAAAGTGATGGATGACTGAATGTTCAAACATCTTTATCCCAGGTTGATACTAAGCCTAGCCATGGCAGAATCTCTTCCGCAGACAACCTAATCACATGTAACAGTGACAATGCAAGGTACACTTCTGTAGATGAATGCAGGGACACCGATCATTTCCCCCTTTTTACTTTATTTAGTAAAAAAAGAACATGTGCAAACATTGGATTAAAGCAATGTGGAATTATGCTGGCATCTCTCTGCTGCATGTGTCACTGTTTTCTCTCATGGTAGCCAGCAGGGGCAAACCAAACACTGTATAAATGGGCCTTAAGCCTATAGACAACAACTACGACGCCCCTATGTATGCATAACTTCATTCAATCAAAACACATGTGATGTTGAAAAAATTCACTGCCTGAACAGTGTGTTCAAAGAAAAACAAACTATTTAGACCCGAATCATTCTTTGTAGCAGCCTTCAAACATGTTTATATCTGGGGTGCTGGCTTGGCTATTGTTTACTGCAGCTCTATGAAGGCTCTCTCATCTGCCTGTATTTCTGACGCTCAGAAATTCTTTGTCGTGTGATGTCACTCCACACATTTTCAATGAGGGGGGCTAGGGACCAAGTGTTTCCTGCGGCTATTGCTACTGCTAACAGGAGGAGGTAGGAGAAGCCGTGTTTCCACAGACTTTGAATTTTTGCCCAGAAAAAGCATAATATGGGACCTTTAACCTTTCCTTCAAATAAAACATTTCACCAAAATCCACTTCTAATAACAGCCTCTTATAGACCTGGAGAACATCTAACTAGATACTTTGATATGGAATGTATCTCTATTGCAGATATTTTCTGAGATTTTGAGGTTTTTTGCATTGCTGTGAATATATTTGTGGAGCATTTGTGACTTCTGCTGCATGTCTTTCATTTACAACACGTTCCTTTTGTTGCAATTGCATTGAACTTTTGTGTGTGATTGTATTTACATCATTTCTAAATTTGCATCCCATTTCTTCACAAATGGAAATCTACTGGACCCTTGTGGTGTGTTTGCCCTTGTCAGCCACTTTAGTTATTGAATACAAATGCAACCAAATCAACATACTTGTGACATAAAAGAAGCTCCTTGTTTACCTGAATGGAAACATCACTGTACGATCCCCCAATGACCCCAGAGATGGCAAGGGGAACCTCATTCTGGATCGGTCTGGAGCCGTCAGGGCAGATGAAGCCTGGATCGTGCACTTTGGTGAGTGAGGCCCGGACAAAATCAAGAGACTGCTCAAGAGCGTATGTGTCCTTGGAGCAGGTGTCCAGGATGTGGGCCCCCAGCTGGATGCCAGGGAGGATGCGATCGCTGGAATTAATCTCATCAAGTGCAAGTAACATGGCTTCCAGTCTCTGGATCCCTCTCTCCTCATTGATCTTACCACAGTCCTCCGTCCCATCACCTTTGTGGTGCACCGGGAACAGACCTCCAATCACCAAGTCTCCATCCAGGATGATCTCACGTTTGGCAGTGGATGGTAATCTGGAGATGCTGGGCAGGACTCCCAGTATGAGGAGCTCCAGCAGGAGCATGTGGAGGGGCCAGTAATGGATGGAGACACCCAACGGCCTCGGGCAGAGTACTACAGTCAGCATGGCAGGACCGGGAAGAGGGGCTCGGCTGGTTGAAGTAGAGAGAAGCAGAGGTTTACAGGGTCTGCAGGCGGATCACTTTCAAGTCTACTCTCTGGGGGTGCAGCATGTTTGATATTTCCTGAGTGGATAAAATGAAAAGAGAATGACAACTTTAATATTGAATACAGCCTATTTCATTTTCTATCTATCTATCTATCTATCTATCTATCTATCTATCTGTCTATCTGTCTGTCTGTCTGTCTGTCTGTCTGTCTGTCTGTCTGTCTGTCTGTCTGTCTGTCTGTCTATCTATCTATCTATCTATCTATCTATCTATCTATCTATCATCAAGTATAATTGAACTAGTTATGAAATCAATACATTTGTTTTATTAAAACCAATATATTCTGAAAAAATACATTATGTAGGCACACCCATTTCCATTTTCACTTTATACACTTTCTTGCCAACAAATACATGACACAGTATCAACAAGGCTCTAACACCACTTTGTGTCTTGGTTGTTTCATATATAAGTCAGTATATATCTTAACTTTCTTTGTCAAGTTTATTTCTATACAGTTTTCTTATTGATTTTTGCCTGAGCTGATTTTCTTTCTCTCGCCCTAATGCAATCTTTAGAAATATTTCAGAAAAAAATAATGCTATTATTGGACAGTCTGCTCTATCAAGAAGCTGAAATGGGTTTTTGCAACTTATGAGTTACTTTTTGAAGTGAAACAAAAGTAGCGATAACTTCAGTCGACCTCTCGGGTTTCCAGTGTAAAATATTATTGCTGCAGTTTTATCTCAAAGAAAATCTCGGCGTTATGGCTCCTGAGTGACCACATCAAACATTAAAAGATATTTAAGGCTCCTCTTAAGTGAAGCGTCATTTCCAAGCTTACAACGAGAGATACCACATAAATGGTGGGTCTTCTCAATGGATGGGGTTGCCATGGAAACATGGTTGGGCAAGAAAAAAAATAAAGGTTGGACTGCAGAGAAGTGGGCAGTGAGACATGTATGCTAATACGGATTCCTATCGTGTGGAGGTGACAGGTTTCAGGCTCGAAAGGAGTTGTTATGATGTGTGATTAGGAAGGAGGGCTGGTTCAATCACAGAGCTCTCAGGGAGAGGGAGCCAATCGTGTTTCTTTCCAACACACTCACTCATCACATTTATCAAACACACACACATACACACACACACACGGTGTACAACAAACAGTTAGATTTACAATGTATGTACTTGTAACGTGTAACGTGAACTTTTAATAATAGACTTTTATCTTTGTTTATCTTAATTGTTGATCACATTATTTTAAAGAGTGAAGCACAAATGATCTGTGTGTCTGTATTTTTAAGATTCAGGTTCGGATCAGTCACACTGGTACACACACAGAGCCGGTCTGTAGTTTGGACTATACGCAGCCGCTCCCCTCTCCATTAAGAAGCAGCAGGGAGCTTATTAGTGACTTCTCCTATTTGTCACCCATTGTTGTTCCTCACATTATGACAATGCATTCAAATGTGCTACTTGTAAACTGAAATATAGAAGCGATGTCTTAAATTGTGTTCAGTCTCAGTGTTTTCTGGTTCCTGTGCTCACGAAAGCAGAACAGAGGTTATAAAAACACCAGCTGATTCAGCTCCACCCAGATAAGTTCATGCAGTGTGTGTGTGTGTGTGCGTGTGCGTGTGCATGTTCTTGTATTTTTTTTTGCTGAGACATTTGAAGAATACTCCATGACACATCCCAGCAGTAGTGCAAGATACAAACAACAGAAAACCAGGAGGAAAGAGTTTAATGAAGACTGACTATCCCTCCTGATAAATATTACATCAGGTTGTGGGTGGGAAACCTTATGGTGAATTCATAAAGATGTAAAGTAAAATCTGTCTAAGAGCTGCTTTATCCTTGACAGTATAGGTTCACGGACTGCACTCCAAACATGTGTAAATAAAGAATGGAGAAGCCTTATGAAAAAGACGCGTTCCTTCTTTTTCTGCACAGCCTTCTATGAGATATTGTGTATAAAAAAACAGAGGTCAACTTATATGATTGGTTATGCTGTCTCTATAGTGTGTGCATTGACAGCAATTGCTTAAATCAGGACAGTAAACAGATTGAAGTAAACATTTTCAAAGCAGCTCAAGAAAACGGTTCATTGTAGGGAATTTGAAATAGATGATGTTTCGTTAATTAGCGATAACAACCTGGTTCAGCTTGATGGCGGGCAGCCTGTAGCCTGTTTTGAAAGAAGAGGTAAAAAAAAATCCTGGTTGCAAACTCAGGCTATGAAAGGGTGGAAGCAAAAAAAAAAAGGCACCAGCTGTATGCAGTGGACAGAACATTTTCTGGAATGTTCTATGGCTGGCTATAAAGTGATATATCCCATTTTTCTTCCTTCAGGGCCTTTCATTGCATATTATATATTTTTATGGCATTGATGTGACTCCTTCCTTACATTTTCTCCATTTAAGGGCACTCTGGAGGGCGCATTACAACGCTTTTATTTGTCATATCACCTTTCTAAAAGTCAAATTTGCTGATTTGATTTGATTTTTCATGGAGGAGGGGTTATAACAATGAGTGACAGCATTCAACTCGTTTGCTGTGTGATCTCTTTTAAGGTAGCTGCAGGAAACATGTTTGGCATAAGGTGAAGAAACTTATAATTTCCATTATGTGAGATTTTATTTTATTTTTTTAAATCCAACGTATTTCTATTTTTTGGTGAACACATACTGTACAATGAAAATAAACTATAGACTTGTTTGGGATGGTCTACAGACCCGGGGTGGTGTTGGAAAATCTTTATGACATTTGCCCTTTTATTAGAACCAAGGTGAAAAAGTAACTGTGAGCATTCAACATAAAAAGTCTAATTGCTCCTTGGTGCTGTCTGTTAGAGCAGATGGGGGCTTTCCGGTTGCAAAGACGAGGTCACGGTGTGGATTAATGGTCCAATAAGAGACAGCCAATTAGGCAGGCCTATAGGTCAAAGCGAGGCTGGGGGTCCAGAAGAGCCGTTCAAAACTCTTAAGAAGTGCAAATAATGAGTGGGCAGTTTGAAATGGACATGAAATAAACTGTAAGAAATGTAAAATCACATTTTAGATAAATATTTCAAATGGTGGGCATTGTTATCGGTCGTCATGAGTTTTAAGTCTTAGTCCCTGATTAGTTTATAGTGACTCTTATTATCCTTGGGATCACATCATTAAAAGTATCTTGATGTAGATAGTGCTGTCACGCTGACACTCAGACCCTCGCACAATATTCCCTTTTGAGAGCCGAGTTCAAAAAGAAAAGGCAGTGTGCTTTACTCAGCTTTGAACCAGCAGCTAATGCAGAACGGCTCCCGCCCAGGACAGCATTTCACCAGCATTAGCATAAAGAAGCTTTGAGAGCATCTTTCCATATGGCTGATGTGTAATGTATGACTCACTGCAGAGTTGCTTACAGCACTGACGCTGATTGGCACGTCCAGTCGTAGTACCGTATGCACGCATGGAGAAATGTGCTATTCAAGTCAGGAACTGGCAGAAAAGATGAAGGACTGGCCACCTGTTAGTCTGTGCTAAAAAAAAAATCCCCAGTGCATATGCAGGAAAAAACTCTGCGATGTGTTTTTTTTTTAGCGCTGGGATGTATAATTATGTTGTCAATTATCACTACAACAACATCACCTTGCTGTCTGGATTGTTTGAATATTTCGTGAATACATGACATGACATTGAATTTTATAGTCTGATTAATTACACACTAACCATTAAGATGATTAACACCACCTAAACGCAGCACTTGTCCAATGAGATATATTTAAATATTGAAATACTTCTGTCTGTTGATTGCATGACTAACATGCTACGAGGATCATTAATTGTTGGGATTTTTTTGGTGCTTATTATTATAGCTAAATATTCAAGATGGAGTATAGATGAAGTTGCACCATCAGCCAAATAAAACCAATGTTATTTTGTGCGACATATAACAGCATAGTATTTAGCCAACTAAAGCATTAAGTGAGAAAAGTGATGATTACTCTTAAGATGTAAAGCCCCCAAGAGGTCAAAAGGTCCCAAAGTGTTTGTACAACTAAAATCAGGGGAAAAAAGGAAGTTACAAATAAGTGGTCCAAAGGTCCCATATTTACTAATGATATATTAATAAGAGAAATTGCATCCACCTTCTGAATAGTTTCCATCATTCTATTATCTCTAGTTAGGACACAGTTTATCCATCCACCTGCATGTGTCAGCTGAAGGAATTAGGAAGCCTCTGTGGTGGAAAGCAGACAGCTGATTGAGAATTTAAACATAGATCAAGTGAATCATTTCATCAGAAAATAGCTCAGGGGAATCTGATTGTTGGGCTGATTAACTGGATGACAACATGTGATTTTAAATTAGCGCTGAAATCTCACCTGGATGTTTAAGTTATTGGGTTTTAATGAATCAGAGAGAAAGTGTAGATGTACAGTATGCTATTGATAACTAAATAATGGAGTGTATAATGACAGGATAATAACACTCATGCAGATGTCAAGATATTTTGTAGACTTTAATCATTAATCACTGTCATCTTCTTACTATCAACGGAGATATATGTCTTACCTCTGATGCACTAACAACAATTTAATTCATGCCATTATTTTGTCCTACAACAAATAATTTAATATTTTCTCGAAGCTGCAAATACTCCTGTATAAAAACAGCCCAGTTAAGAGCACATATGTAGTAGTGTTTCATTACATTGTTTTAGGTTGTGGTTGAAAGAAATACCCTGATAAATCTGAGTCTGATATGAGATTATGTAGCCGCAGTTGTTGGTACAATTGTGAATGTGCTGCAGAGTCTCTCAGGTCAAATGGGAAAACAACTCCACACGTTTATTATTCAGGTGTTTGCTGCTCTATTGGTGTAGTAATGCGAAGTGTTTGACAAGTTTCCAGCTGCTGTTTCCTTTTGATTTGAGACACTGAAGATGTTTTGACATGATTTCAGTGCTTTATTTTTAGATAATGTTATTCTACGTTTAACTGCTTATAATAATAAAGGTGGTGGAAGAGAAAGTAAAGAAAGCACACATTTTCTATGAAAAAAACTCACCTACTACTAAGTTAACGTGAAAGTTTATAAATGTTCTTCTCTTACCTGGCAGGAGCCTTTGACTTGTTTTGTGTTTATCTGCTGCTCGTTTCTTTCCCCACGCCGACCAGTGCAGATCTTCACGTGCTGAGTGGAGTCCAGATGTGGTTCACTTTGAGCATGTTTGCCAGGCAGAGGTTTGGATCTGTCCTTGGTCCTGAAGTCTTGCTCACACTGGCAAGTGTGCCAAACTCCCCCCTGTGCTTTCAAACTCCTGCCCGCAGCTAAGAAAAGGTGGGTAGCAAAAAACCCTCACGGACCGGAGTGATAATATCACCTACCGCCCAGTCGTGCTCATACAATGTCTAGCAATGTGCAGCAACAGCAAAGATCTTCGATCAGGATTCTCGTCCTGTTTGACACAACCAGCTGCACCGAGTTGCTAGGAATAGAAGTAACGGTAATATACCTTTTTATAGAGCTGTTTCGTCGAAAAGTTTTGTCGTATAAAGTTGAAAATCAGATCTGTTGATAAATCCTCCTTCAGCGGCGTCGAGTCGAGCGCGTGCAGTCTCTCTGAGCAGCTCCACAGCTCTAATGAGCGCTGCGCTCGCGCCTCTCACAAACCTAACTGAGCTTCACAAAGCCTCTGTTTGTGAGTGAGTAACAGCACAGATACAGTGGGGACTCAACAAGAATAAAACCTATCTCATCAAAGCAGAGAAAAGTCTGATAAGCATAAAGAGGGAAATATGCAACAATGTGCATTAAACTCAAAATCCTGCTTCCAACTAATGACTCTCTGAATGACTCACCCCATTGCCTTCTTTATGAAGCTGTTTTGAGTTGTTTCAATCTAACTTTTAATAATAAACCACTCAGAAAAAAAAAAGTAAAACTAGATTTTACAGGGCGCTACAGCTCTCCAGCTAAAATTAGAAAATTGAGAAATGAACATCAACTTTTTTTTGTTGCTTCGCTCTCTATGAAGGCTGGCCAGCTCCTCATTCACCTCCATCTCATTAAAACTAAATCACTCTCCAGATGAGAGGCTCAGCACTTCACAAAGTAGAGAGGCGCAGTTTTATTTTTCACTGAAAGGATGAAAATGTGCCACAGACACAGACACACACAACTAACAAGGGGGAGAGAGTTAATATCATTTAAAGACACTTCAGTCATATGGGGTAGAATAGGGACACGCTTGTGATCAAGGTTAAATCACATTTTTTGGGCTCTATTTGTTTTTTCAAATAAACCTTTTTTGCAAACACAAACCAGTTTTGACATGATGCAACCCCTTCCTGTATTGATTTTCTAATATTAACTATTTGAAAACTGCTCATCCAGCAGTTCAAAGGTTAAGGTCATCTATACAGCATGCATTGCTGCTGTCGAACATTCTCCAGAGACAACATTTCATGCGATGAACTGTTCTCTTTTTCCCTCATTAACAACATTACTGCAGCGGCAGCATTCCTGCTATGATGCATTGTAGGTCTGCTGCAGCAGTTTGTTGTTTGTGTCCGACTCAGGATGTACTGTATAAAACCCAAAGAGTTAAATCTAGAGAGCAAAAGTTCATTCAGTAAACGGAATCATTGCTCACCCATTTCTGTCACCTTCACAAGCTTAAGAAGCAGCATCTCCTCACCTCGCTCTCACCCTCACACATACACACACACACACACACACACATACACACCTCACTGTTTTCTTATGTTTCATTTTCATGCTAACAATATCCTTTGCAGTGAGGAGATGAAGAAAAGAACTTTTTTCTAAGTTCTGTGGCAATTAAAATGACGAACGGGTCCTGCTTGTTGCATAACTCCCTCAGCTAACACAAAGGGACCAATTTTCTCTTGGAATAGAATTGTAGTTTACATTACAATAGTGGAGGGTGTGTGGGTAGAATGCAGAGTTTGGATAGGAACATGCCAATTAATGTCAAGTGAAATTATAGAGCACAGAAGAAAAAGAGATTTTAGCCAGTGGTCAGTAAGCAGCAGCTGTCTGACTGCTGCTCTCTATGATTTCCTGATCATTGAATTGAATCTTACAATGACAACAAATATGACTTAAAATCCTTTTCTTTTCTTTTTTAAAAGTTTGATCTCTGTTATTTATGTTTTCAGAAAATATTTCACCACTTTAACATCTTACGATTTCCTCTTAAATAACTGATAAACAGGGAATTCAGGTTTGGTTTAAGAGGAAGTAAGAGTAAAGAGTAAGTGTGATAAAATTCTAAAATGTATTTTTTTTTTTCTCTGGTTGACTTTTGTAAATTCCATTGTTGTTTTCAAATTAATCCATTTGACATTTTGTAGAAGCTGTAAAAATACATGAACCTCCATTCTTAGAAGTTAAAGAGCTACATTACTATAGACAGTTTAGCGTCCAATACTAAACTTTGCCCATATTCCACAACGATGGAAAATATGAAGCAGTGAAGCTTTTCAACTTATTATACTGACCTGTTGTAAAATATGTTGACTTGAATAAAAAACTTAAATACAATATAAAATGGCCTCCTAATAATACATATATCGGAATAGACTAAGATACTACACAAGGGGTATATAATAAATAGTGAATATACTACTCACTGCTCTTAGAGTGGTTTTATACAGAAAGCATCCCAGGCCCTGGAAAATGGCACTTAAAATAAAAAAAAATAAAAAACTCCACTATAGATTATCTTATTTGCAGAAGATTTGGAAGCTAAAAGCTCAGCATGGTGCCAATTAAGTATTGGGAGGGATATCTAATTAAGGGTGAATACAAAATGACTTAGGCAGGGTCACTTTGAAAAAAAAAAAGTGTTCTGTGAAACTGAACGTGCAGTTGTCAAGACAATTTTCTAATGGACAGTTACACACTGATAGATCGCCAAAAATGCAATATTGCTAAGGTTATTTGTTACTGAGGCCTGGTTAGACAAGTAGAATTAAAGGGTACATTTTGGTGTGTATGGCCACAAATTACAAACACAAGTAATTCAATCGTTTCCACAAAAGTTTGATGTGTGATAATCGTCCCACAGGCAAACAGTGGGTGTGTTCATGATGCTGTTCTCCTTCTTCACACTCCTCACTGCTTGTAGGAAAACTGCTTTCCAATCTTTCATGTTGCAGAAATGTCCAGAAAATGAGTTTTGATGATAAAAACTCAAAAACAGTCATTAATGAGGAAGCATTCAACTCTTCCTCGAAATGCTATACACAGACGCCAGCCCTGACCTAAAAGACCAGTTACGGAACAGTTCAAGAAGTTGAGACGTATTTGACACAGATAATCTCCCACTGTGAGCTCCATGTATAAAAGGCAGAGGCCAAGATTGTTCAGAAGCTTTTGTAAGCCTTCTACTTCATACGGATCCCTGATTGGATAAGCAGAGGAGGTACTTACACATGTCTTAACTTGATGGTTTTGATTCAGTAATTTTTCTCATTGATGGTTTAAAGTAAGATGATGATAGCAGTGATGATAGATGGACTGATTAATTATGTGAATTCAAAGTCACTTCAGTTTTGATTGCGTGCATTACATCAAAAATAAGTAGATGGTTGAATTGTGTAGCCTTTAGAGGGTGATAATGCTTTCACAAGTTATCTGACAATTTAATATCAATGTTATTTTTTAGTTTAAGTTTAAACCGCATGATGCAATTATAAATGCAAACACTAAAGGAAAAGACAAGGCCTGTTTCTTTCTCTGCAGGTGTTACTCACTTGTGTCAATGTGGAAATTCTAATCGAGAAGATCTGCAACGCTCACATTTTATTTCAGAATATGAAAAGACTGTTGACTACAAACTGGCGTATTGTATAGTTTCCCCTGACTTGATTACCACACAGACATCCCTTTGAGCTATGAGCACACTTCCAGGGAGCACGGATCGCTGTGAGGAGCTCAGTGTGATCTCTTGTTTGTTGGAGGATAAAGGATATGGACAGGACTGGACATACATTGCAGGCGTTGGGTCATGGTGGTCTTTCAGGCTGCCGCTCCCATATTTACTTCAGAGGGGTTTTTTTATTTAATAAAAAAAAAAAACAACAGAAAATCAGCTTGTGCAAAGAGACAGCAGATGGGAGAAAGGTTGAGAATGAATCTAATGGCTAAACAGAAAATAAATTATTTGGGAGTGAATGCATGAGGGTAATTAGAGGAGGCTTCAAGCCAGATGTAGAGAGACTATAAATACAGAGCAGGGATGCTGAGCTTTGCTTTCACTAATAGTGAAATGAATATTAATGGTAAGCCCACTTGTCTTGTCATCTTTCTCCAGGCGTGATAATGGCAGCAGGCTTCACACTTACCATAATCATGTTCCCAATCACTGAGGTGATCATTACACGAAAAAAAGCAATTATGGCCTCTTTCACACATTCTCTTTGGAAATAAGGAACATTTTAACATTAGACCAATAGAGCGATGCCAATACACAGCCGTGTAAAGACAATCCTTGAACACTTCTAACATGGTGCACGGATTTCAACCAAACACCAGAAACACAAAGAAAACCACAACAGAACTCTTCAAGAGGTCGACAGTATGTGCCCACAGATTGACTTCTTTTTAAAACAGTAGTCACCCCCTGCTGGCCGTTACAAAGTATGCATTAGACACTTCTGAGTTGGTTTCATGTTTAATAACAAAATGTCTTACATCTTACACTTAGTCTCTGGTTTGTGAGAAAATACATTTCAACCTCTAACAGAATTACTTGTATGTGGCTTTAAAAAAAACCTTGTATGACATACAAGTGGTGTTAAGCTTCATTTAGCAACATATCAACAATTCTCAAATAATTGAATTATATTGAAACAAGCTGAAGATTTAAACTGAAAACATGAAATACTGACAGATGTTCAAGTAAAATTCTTTGGCTAACAAATACTCAGTGTAATCATCTCCTCTCATATTAATAAACATTATCACTCCAGTTACTCAAGCTACCTGATTAGCAACTGAAGAGTTCAAGTGATCGTTTGGGTTATCACAATCAAGCAGATTCAAGCACTCTACTTTAAACAGTCCTATGTTAAGAGTCAAGTTTAGTTTATTTTTGTGTATTATCATCGAATCCGATGAAAAAAACAGCGGAGGCTATGATCCTGCGAGCAGGTGTCCAGTGTTCAAATAATTCCTCAATAGTCTCTACTTTATTTCTGACTCCTTCCACTGTCCTACAGTATCTAAAATAAAAAAAAATAAAGGCATAAAAACGCCCAAAAACTACACAAAATAAAATTACACCTTTAAAGTGGATCAGGTCCACCCTCATATCTCCATGTGTTGCCAAGCCTTGCAATACGTATTCCCCTGTTTTTCTAACAGCTATTTAAAAAAAAAAAAAAAGTTTTTTTGGTTACATATTGAAAATAAGTACAGCCATCATGAATTTGGTATTTGCCATATTTGGCCATCATGAAAATCCACATCTAAAAGTAGTCTTCATCTATTACATTAAATACTGCCGTTTATGTAATGTTGGCTTGTGCCCTGTTGTTTTAGGTAAGATTCTTTTTTTTTTAATGAGCAGTTTTCTTCGATTCATATTCTAGAAACAGTTCCCAAACGAGTGAAGCAGTCTGAAAGTATCCATAAACTAATTCTTAGTGGGGTTTTTTTATTGTGTTGGTTCACAACATCAAAAACAGGCTGATAGAATACCAGCTTCGTATCCTTAATTATTTACCCATTTCCTCATTAACACAACGTGAGACATGCTTTATAAACCGCACATCCAAATCTCTTGAAAATCAATCCAACGTCTCTGATCTTTAACTAACATATCTAACTGAGCTCTCACTCCTCTCCTCCAACAACACCCCACCACTCCTGCGTGGGAGCCTCCAGGCTCTTCTGCTCGGAGTCTCCACGAAGCAGCTCTTCTCTCTCCGCCCGCTGTCCACCAGTCTGCTCACAGTCCAGCTCTTTCAGGGAGATTCCCCCCGAGCTTCTCCCTCTGCAGTCTCTCTCCTCTTGATCCTGGAGAGACACAGAGCGGACCGAGGACGCCGCCAGGGACGTCTCTCTGCTGTCTGAAAGGAGAACCCCACTCCCTGAGCTGTATTCACTGTTGGAGTCTGCACCTAGAGCAGTGACAAAACAAAGGGAGGGAGTGCACAGATGGTGAGAGGACTTCTATAAACAAACACCACATGAGAAACGATACGCTGTCCAAAAATACAGAGAGAGCGGATTCAACCAAAATCTGCATGATGGTAATAGAACAGCACTGCGACTTTAATTCAGAACAAACATTATGTGCTCCATGAATTGTGCTTCTGTTAACACCAAACTCATCTCTTATTTAGAAATCCTTTGCGCACAGAGATGCTTTTTGACAATTAAATCTTCTTAGATTGTGTTTAATGGGCTTTAAAGTGAGAAGTTACATGGTTCAAGGCTTTAAAGCAAGAATGTGTGTGAGCAGCTAACAAGCTCAGAAGTGACAATGTTAACATGCTCATGTTTACAAAGTATGAAAACATACTTTTTTTCATTTTCATGTACTACAGTATGTGTATGTGTTGTAACATGTTAGCCTACACAAACGGGCTAATTAGTTCTTAAAGTAAAACTGGGGATGCCTGTGCATGTCATTTGCAGAATCACCAAAAGAAAAAGTTGGGATTCATTAAAAAAACGGGGGAATTACTTCATGTTTACAATCAATTTTGAAACAAATCTTTATGAAATTTCATCACTCCAACTGTTGTCAAATGTTTCTATAAAACCCCCAAACACCAAACTAAGGCGACCCTAAAGGAAATGTCCGAGCCTTACTAAAATCAGGGACCTTCATTATGTTGGACCCGTGACAGAAAAGATTCCATTTCAAAGAAACCTGTCCGTCGATGCATTCTTGTGAGTCTCTATGAGATGAAAAAGGTGCGTCTTTATTGCTTGCTGCGGATGAGAATACAAACAACTATGAGTCTCATTGAGTCTCATTTACATTGTATGTTCGTATTCTCATACCTTGTTTCCTCTGATTCTGTCTTTAATTTTTACATTTTCATCAAGTTATAACTTCAAATAATTTGGAATCGGCTAAAATGTCAAGTACAGTTGCATCTTCGATTTCGCAGCACTTTTCTGCTCCTCTTTTAAGATGACAGAGTGGTTGTAGTACATCCCGCCTGTCTCACATCTTTTACTTGTTAATGAACTAAGGAATAGAAACAACACCTTGAGCTGTGACTTGAGATCCAAACTCAAAATAGTCACTGAAATGCTGTTAATGAAAAGGTCTGATGCTCTTAGACTGTGTGCTTTGTCAGAAGCAGCAGCAGCAGCACCTGATTGTCCTGTATGTGGTTTTTTTGAAGTTTGGTTCTTGCACATTAATAGGATCAATATCATACCTGTGCGAGTCGTTCTGCTGACCTTTTTTGCCTTTATGTGGCTGTGTTTTCATGTTTTCCCTCTCCTTCGATCAATACCTCCTTACACTAAGAAAGCCTGTCATTAGCTGCAGAACTGGTATTGATGCATTCAGTCAGAAGGCTGCTAAATAAGACAATATGCTGTGGCTCCAAATATCAGCACTTTTAGCAGTTAAAGGACTCACAAAACTAAAAGCCTAGTTTGATAGTTCTATAAAATACATGTACTGTTATGTATGCAGATCCAATCAGCACTGACTCACACATACATGCTACAGGTGTAACAAACTACATCATTTAAAGACACATATTGCAGTAGCTCTATGATCGGCCCTTGCGCTTACATTGAAAAAACTCAAACCACATTGTTTCCTCACTTGTACTATACTTCAAATGTAGAAAAAAAAATGCAGATGCATACACAGGCATAAAGGTACACATCTTAATCCATGCTGGTTTAGAGTCTTTCAACACTGAGCAAAAGACTGAAAGTATCTAATGTTTCATACATCCCCAAGACATGATAATAGTGTGGAGAGGGGGAGAGAGAGAGAGAGAGAGAGAGAGAGAGAGAGAGAGAGAGAGAGAGAGAGAGAGAGGCTTCAGTAGACATTTCTTCATGTTGACAGAATGTGGAAGGAAAAAGAGAATCATGAAATTATGAACTAATAAAATGAAAACTGCAAAACTGAATGAATGATATATGATTCCTCCTCATTATTTTTGTATAACATGGATTCCATTTTCTAATGAAAATTAACCACAGCCTAGTGTGTGAATATCAATGATGGAACCAAAAGTAAATCAAACATTACAAATATGCACACTGAGCTCTTAAAGAGATACCCGTTTGTGCTCATGTTAGTTTTTCTCTGCTTGGTGGAAGGCCTGAAGCAAATAACACAATTTAATCAGTCAATGGGGAGAAGAAAAATCCCATTTGGACGAAAGATCCATATTAGGCTTGATGTCTTAATTTTTTTTCTGTGTTTGATTGGAAGGGTCTAGTGGTGCCTTCGGGCTGCCATCAGACATGCATGTGAGTGACAGTTGGTCCTTTACTGGATTGAAAATGTCCTGGAAAAAAAAAAAAAAACAGCAGCATACTTCGAACAAGTCGAGATGTGCTTCAAAGCGTCAAACAAAATTATCCAAAAGCATAATTCAAACATTCCAGCTTACACGTTTTTTGAGTTAACATCACTTCAGAACAAAGCTGCTGTATATTGCGATGACTGACAATCACAGCTGTGCACTTAAGACTGAAGAGTTTACTTAGATCTTGCAAATCCTGAAGAAAAGAATGAATGCAAACTAAGGGAGAAACAAACAGCGTTAGCAGAGTATGAATGAGGCTCATTTGCTCTCTTGGAGTACAAGATGAGAAGGTCAATACCCCTCTATATGCCTACTGAGGATGGAGCTGGAGCAATTAGCTGAACTTAGCATAAAGATTGGAACTTCTGAGAACTTGTATACAAAATTGCAGGCTATATATTTAAGTTAGACTTGTTGACATGGAACTGTTGACTGATTTGATTTTTTTTTATCCAAACAATGTTTTGACTTAATTGGGAAACTTTCCAATTATGCACACACAAACACACGCACACACAGCCACACACACAGACACACACACACACACACACACACACACAGGACTTCAGATTTCACCGGGGTCCTCTAACAAGACATGAGGTTTGACGTGGACTGGCCCCTGAATCATTTCAAATAGCTCGAGTGACACAGCCTCCTGTTGTAGCTCCACAGAGTGAACTCTGTTACTGAATGACAAGGGGACTGTAGGCTGCTGTCTGACAGTGGGGAGCCATGTGTGAGGAGGCTGCGAGTGGATCTGGTCACTGAGACGGGTCTGCGTGTGGGCTCCCAGTATCCTTAATGCTCCAGTGACCTGGCTGAGCTGATCCCAGTGTGACAGCAGCATGGCTAACTGTCACATTATCATTCACAGTCATGGACCTAAATGTCATTCCTGATCTTTACTGTAGCCATGACACAAGGAAAGCGCTGCATTTATCAGCCACACTGAGAGAGTGGAGATTGTAAAGTTTGATTATGTGATTGGAAGAAGACACATTTGACCCGACCGTGATGGTAGGTCTAATTATGCAACCAACCAATCAAGACCATAGAATTTATATTAAAGTTGGACGCAAGAAACAATATATCCCGAGTGAACTCACCACTGTACGATCAACAATGATGATGGACTATCTAAATGTCGTATTTATTTGTCCAACGTCTCTTGGAATCTAACAGTTTCAAAAATAATTGTATGTTTGCGTCCTTTAAATTTGAACTATATTTGGATTCATCTGCATTCATTTCTCGTCTTAGCATGTGTTAAGTTGAATGGGATTGGATGATGACGAGACATGCTTATATGATATTAAATAACTATTAAATAATCCATTCTATGGCCCGAACGATAAGGGATTTTTTTGGGCTGCTATTACGGAGGGAACAAATCAGATACCAATATATCACCCGACATTTAGATCTGTAGAGAGAGAGAGAGATGTATCAATTTACACATTTATTACAATGATCTCTTAACTACTGTTTTAAAACTCTTGTTTAAAAGATAAGCTATGAAGACAAGCTGATCACTCAACTGGAAAGTAACTGAGCATGTACGTGCATCACCGCCTGAAACTCTGGAGAGTGATACTGGTTCTTGTATTCCACACAGCGAACTCTGCTGCTAAAAGAGAGCTGCTACAGTGAAACTCAAATGGAATGCTGTTAGACTGGTGAATAAATTTAGTAACATCAGCGCTTATCTGCATTAACACTAATCAATACTTATGGTCACTTGATATGCTACAATCAGACATTTAACTCTTTGGGCTATAACCAATTCATATGCATTCACACGCCGCCATCAAAGCAGAGGGGGCAACTTCGGATTAAGTGTTTTGCCCAAGGACGAATCGACGTGGCTGCAGTAGCAGGGGATTGAACCCCCGACCTTCCCGTAGAGAGACAACCCTCTTTCACAGGCTTCTAGTGTCATGAGGATAAGTTATAGTGTGATAAAATGAAATATTGTGTTAAAAGTGCCTGTGCTGTTTCCGCACTGAAATCAAGCTTACCATAAGGTGTCCTTAAGCTGTGGACAGTCCCTTGGTGAGTGACAACACACATTCACCAGAGACTGTTGTGTCAGGGCTTTTCATTAACACCTGAGAAAGTGTCAATCACAGTTTATTTCTGCGAGGCTGTTCATAAACAGAACAGCAGGAGAAACGAGGTCCAAATCTCCTGGGTCCCCCCTGAGCGGCAAACAACCACGGCTGATTGCCCCAACCAAAACGCAGAGCTCCTAACATGCCTGAACTGACTGATACAATCCAAATATATGTGAATCAATTTCCTGAGAAAAACTGACGATTACTTTTTTATGCAGTTTGTTGATCGAAGTAGCTAGTTCATGTCTCTGCAATGCGTCTTTATGTTAAATATAAAATCATCTTCATATCACCATCAAGCTAATTACTGTAGGTTAGGTGTAATGTGAAATAAGTAATAATTGACATACATATATATATATATATATACAGCCTGTTTTCATTTCATTTCACTCTCAGAGTGGCTTCTAAACCTTTCACGCTGTTAGCTCAGCACTGCAGAAAGACAAATATCAGGACTATCTGGGAAACATACTGTAACTGTACTATAGCATTTAGCGGCCAAAGAGCCGGAACATGTTGTTCAAGTTGTACATGTAGTTCATAAAGTTGAAATAAGAGAGCTTCAAGGGGTAATATGTAACACTGACAGGAAGCGTTAAATATGGTTAGCCTACTGTTGTTCAAATCCAAAACATTGGAGAGAACTGTCCCTCCCTCCTCGTGGGTTTCCATGAAGCTTCAGTGTTTAGCCAGCTCTGCATTGGTCTTGAAACCGTCCTGCGTTCTTTTGAGCTCATTTTTTTTAAAGCATCTCCAACGTTTTCCCAGCGTTTCTGGTCATGAAGGTTTTTAGAAAAATGTAGAGGCCTTTTAGGGAATTAGTTGTATCTGAACCTGTTCGCTTGCCCGCTACCATCGCCGCAACATGACGTCCAAAACAGCGGTGTAGGGGTGCCTTACCTTCTGTGGTCAAAACAAAAACAGACCATTCCTGACCACAATCAAAACTTTGGAGGAGGACATACAAGGAGGACATGGCTGCTCCATGTTGTCAGAGAAGCCAGCACTTTAGTGTAGCATGTTTCCTTAATGTCTGATGATCAAGAAAGGTCATTTTAAGATCGATTTCAGTAGACAGCTTAAATTTTGGACCTTTAAAAGATGGTGGGTGTTTGGCCTAAATTTGTCAAGAGGATAAAATCCAACTAATAATGGTATCGGGCTGATAATGATAATCTACTGCATGAGTATATTATATACTGATTTTGTTTTCTGTGTTGGACCAAACCTGAAAGGTTTCAGCTCAGACAACAAAAATAATCACATCAACATAATACTAAACATTGAATAAATACGATTCCTTTGTGATCATTATCAAGCTGAAATAAACAGTGCTTTGCCTGTTGCTGCTTGCAGTCTTGTCAAGAAGTGTGGTATTGCTGTTGGCACTAATCTTGAGACTCCCTTATCTGATGGACTTCACACTCAATAGTGCACTCCCTTCGGTCCTAACGCCCACAAAGTGCGAAGTTGACCCGAAGAAATGTTCTTGAGATAGTGTAAAGGTGGTTATTCACAAATACAGATGGGTCCAAAAGTCTGAGACCAAATTGAACATCTAAAACACATATAATGTAAACTGGGAAACATAATGAGACAAACTGAAAGTGATAATCCAAGAACAGAGAAACAACCTCTGAACATAAACCGACTTGGCTGAATAAGGAATTCTAGACTCAGATCAGTAAGAGTTCAGTTCTTGAATCAGAAGTCAGCTTCTATACCATTTGTCAAGAGGGGAAACAAGTTCAAACAGGCAAAGAGATGCCTGCATTTCAGAGTTGATGAGTTTATCAAACCAACAGAGGAATATGATGGTGGCTATATTCAAGACTGTGGATGTTTCTGGAGTTGTGACACCTTACCCATACACTGTACACTTCACCCTGACCTTTAAGGACCACTCCATTGCCAAGCGATATGTTCTTCACTTCTTTATGAAGTATTCATACTGCAGTGACAAATACGACTCAAAGCTTTGGAAGATTTTTTAGAGGAAAGACGAAAATGTTATCCTATTCAAATTTCATCCCATTTTTGAGCATATAATATACATATGTGTGTATATATATATATATATATATATATATATATATATATATATATATATATATATATACACACACACACACACACATATATGTACATATATATACACACATATATATATACATACATATATATACACACACACACACACACATATATGTACATATATATACACACACATATATATACATACATATATATATACACACACACACATATATATATATATTGCAACCACTTTGTACTTTTTTGTATAAATCATCAATGCACACTGCCTCTTGATAAATAAAATAAGTAAAGTAATAAAAAACAATTAACTGCACCAATTTCAACACTGCACTTTCATTGACAGAGCTACCATAGCTCTGTGGCAGCGCACGCGTCCCCATGTATGAAGGCTGCAGTTCTCAACGCAGGCGGCCTGGGTTTGACTCCAGCCTGTGGCCTCCTTCCAGCATGTCAATCCCCTCTCTCTCCCTGATTTCTGACCCTATCCACTGTCTCTCTCTAATAAAGGCAAAAAGCCAAAAAAAAATTAAAAAAAAAAAAAAAAAAAAAAAAAAATTCCAGCAGTTAACACTTTCAAACGTGCGCTCCTGCATGCTTTGAATCCTGGTGGATCTACTGGTTAGTACAAAGAGCATTCACATACCTGAGACATCTGAGTCACTGTGAATGTCATCTTCTTCTGATAGCCTCCTTTCTATTCGCCTGACCTCAGGCACGTAGAAATCTCCCTGCCGAGCCAAGGGGGCCATGAAGTGGATGGTACCCTCTCTGAAGATCTCGATGAACGGGTGTGCACACAGCCTCCTCTTCTGCAAGACATGTTTGAGTTGGTGTTAATAAAAGCATGTTCATTATTTCATCTTTGTAATTAGGGATGCAACGATGCATCTGTTTAACATCAGCCTCGTCGACGTCTGCAAATAATGTGGCATGAACCGACGTCATTGGACGATTCTCATCTGTCGTGTCCGATCAAATTAATGTTGGCAACTACCTAACTGTTGATTCAGAGAAGACGTTTTTTTTTATTGGGCAGAGGAAGTCACATTTGACAAACTGATATTTTTTCATGGTCGAAATAAAAAGGTCTACATTGTGAGAGTCTCACACCAAAAGAAGTAAAGACAAAAAAAAACATTGGAATCAGCTGAATTGTTATTTAAAACCTCAAAATCAGCCATGTTTTTTGCAATCGGTGCGCCCATATTTGTAGTCCATTCGACAGATAATGGTGTTTGTCAAGGTCTTGTGAATGTCAAGTTATTAGTGCTAACTTAAATGTATAAACATCAAATGTAGAAGTCTACCTACAGGTTAAAAATTTTCAAAAATGTTTTATTAATATTTTGATGTAAAGCTATCACTCCAAATACATGTATTAATGTTCAACTACTGAACAAGGTGACTCTTTGCGTGTAATGGGAAGAGCAAACACCACAGTCCAGACAGTACGAGCTCAGACATGTCAAAAATCTCACACGCCTGCATCCAGTCAATAGTGATAGAAATGATTTGTGGGAACCTCACTGCTCCACCCCGAAAAGACTCAACCTCCCAACATGCAGCACGTTACACCCGAACAGTCCCGTCTTTGTGAAAGCTGCCGCCATTCTTCTGGTACTTCCCTCACTCCTCCAGGAGTGGCAAGTCTTACATGACAGAGGCCACTCCACTGCAGCGGGCTCATTAACCTTTCAAACGGCACGTTTTATTATTCCGCTCATGCACAGCTAATGTCTGTTGCTCTCACCCCTCTGACACATGCTAAATGTCGAGCATTACTATAAACACACAGCAGCTGCAGTGCAGAGGTGTGATTAATTATTAAAAAGGAATTTCTTTTCATTGGAGAAAAGTTTTATTGCAAGTTTTCCTTTTTTTTGTCCTGATCTTAACGCGCCCGATATACGGTAATGCTTGATGCCAATTCACAATTAGAAAAACAGACTTTGTTAATCATCTATTGTGTTATTTTTACTTTAGACTTCAACACAAGCAGTGTTATATTTTAATGGTAAAAGTGAACCAACAGAGACTGGAGTATTTAGTGTCGTTTATAATGAATCTTCTGCTTTGATTTAAAAAGGGTGTGACGTGAATACGTTTAACTGAAAGTAAAAGCAGGTGATTATGGTAATAAAGGATTATACATTCACAACTTGCACTCTTCCACCACCTCAAAGTGTGTTTTTTTTTCATCACTGTCTTGAACATAAATCACTTCTTGTACAATATGGAAAATTCTTGGCACCATTCGAGGAGCAGAAACTGTTCAGATTTTGATCAGATGAGGATACAGTTTCCTGACGATCCAGTTTCAACTGAAGTGGAAGTGGTGACAGACAAGTGACTGTTTAGTGGAACAACAGGAACGTCACACATCTGATAACCAGGACTTGGAGACTGAACTGACATGCATAGGATGGATTTTATATGAGACAGCAGACATCTTTTTCAGACTCTCTCACCATCTGTCTCTCAGCCCAATTATGACAGCAGCAACGCTCCCGTCGCTGCTGTCTGCAGGAACAACGTTGTCACTTTCACTGATTTCAGCAGCATCAATTATTGGTGTATTTTTCCCTTTGGAAACATCTGCGCCTCCTCATTGGCTCAGATTATGTTGCATATTGATGCATGCATGCGGATATACACACAAGTTTTTTTTTTGTTTTGCGGCTGAGACACTGAATAAAAGATCAAACGTGAAAAGTGCAGTATAGAGTGATGACACTGCCAGCTACACATGGAGGATTTGTGCTTTAATATTTCACTTGCATTTTTTTTTTTTTTTTTTTAAGTAAAATGGTGTTAAAAAAAAAAAAGAAGAAGTCATTTGACTACTGGGTGCTCAAGGATCGAGAGAAGCTCCAAATACAGAAGTGAGGACAAGATGTGCCAAATCAGGGCAGACTCAAAAGCTGCAACTAAAGAAGCTTTTATATACCAAGGGTGGGTTTGAAAGAGCTGCAGTAAGCCTTAAAAGAAAACAAAAATATACAAGGTAATTACTTATACCGGTGCACAATACAAGACATAAATCGGCTGCCAGATTTAATTGAATACAAAGTACTAGGGCTGGGAATTTGTGGGTGTCTTATGGTTCGATCTGATTTCGATTCAGAATCGATTTTTTACTCAAAGGGATTCTGGATTCATTGATTCATGGATTCAAAGTCCGTTTTGTAATTGGTACACTGCAGGATTTTTCTCAAGTCATCTGTGAGTCTGGCAGAATTTCTTGTTGCTGTACTTGGCATTCTACTTATTTAAAGAGCAGGAAGTGACTTATTAGCCCCCCCCCCCTCCCCCTCCATTAAATAAAAATCTATTTTTGCTTTTGAATCTTAGTGGGGAAGAATCTCAATATTTACACGAGCTGTTTGTTTTTTTTTCACCACCTCTACAAAGTACCCTGCAGCGAGAGGATCCATGAGTGTCTTCCTGAGCAGCCTCTATCCTTATTTTTCTGCATTTATTACAAACATGCAGGGAACACCACATAGTTCAGTAAGGGACAAAAACACTGAACAACAACAACAACAACAACAACAACAGTATAAAACTAATGATTCCACTTTCTTACCGGGATTCATAACAACAATTCTTACAAGTGTTTCTCAGTGTTAAGGGGGTCCTGACCGAGGGGATAATGCCACTGGAACATCGTTGTTTACATTCTGGGGAACGGAAACATTCGGAGGAAATGAGGGTACCTCGGGTCGAGGAAAATGGCCGTACAGCCCTCAACAGATACGTGAAGGTGCAGAGGAATATTAAGAGCTAATGAGTCCTTCAGAATAGACAAAGCTGCATCAGGTTAAAAAAAATAGTCCTGCTTTCTCCTAAAAGAAAGAAAAACAGAAAGTAGGACATCAACACACGTAGTTTAGTGCCACCGTGACTCTGACAGCCCGTCATAAAATGATCAAGGCATTGGACTATTTCAATTCTAATAATTTACACTTCTCTTTGACTCAGTGCAGCTTACTTCTTCATGTTTTTTTTAACCTCTTTTTTTTTTTAAAGAATTGCACCAATATTTTATGTTTCCTGACATTCTTTAAAAGTATATTACATTATATTTCTATGCACACATTTTGCTCAGAGCCGAACAAACGGGCTGCATCTCCCCTTGAAAGCTGATTATCTTACAGGTTTCTCGCTTGAGCTTTCATTCTTTGCCTCGCTAATGAACATCTACTGAAAATTAATTCCCCCTCAAAAGAACTCCCCGTGAAAACAGAGGGCACAAGCTGTATGAACACATTAAAGTTTCAGATGTTCTTTGGATTCAATAAAAAAAAAAAAAAAAAAAAAATAGGCAGAAAGTTGAGGGGTGAGCACTTTTCCAGACCGGCACTGATGGCCAGAAAAAACAAAGTGAAGAACAGTGGGAAGTGAAATGCTAATTAATTCTGACTGGCTTAATGTTCACTGACAGGGTTCACTCTGTGTGTGCGCTTAAAACAGAAGTTGCTGCTTTTCATGCTGCATGAGTTGGAAGTCGTCCAGGAATTTAATAACAAGAAAACTCTCAGCTTCAACTTTGAACAAAGAAATTACCAAGAACTATTTAAGTTTTTTTTTTTTTGTTCACATAAACACTACGCACCTTAAACTCTTTCATGTGTAAAACCATTGTTATGTTTCTGGTTTATCTTTACTGAATATTAAGGATGCACTATTTTACAAAAACTATGACCAAAATATTATTCCTTAGCCGTATAGAAAGTCACAATGGGAGTTAAAAAACATTATCAGAGTGGCGGTCCAACAGTATGATGAGAATTGGATGTCCAGTCTGTTCAAATAACAGTCCAGTCATCACAGCTGTGTCTGAAACATAGACTGTAAATATTGATGTACAAAGCCAGAGTGACTTCAGCCATCTGTGAGTGAAGGGGGCTTTGGAAGCCTGTCGACGCCGGCCGGTCGCCATACTGAAAGTGCATCAACCTAAAAAACTGAGAGCTGGAGCTGAGGCCGGTTATAAGCCTCCTGACTAAGAGCTACATCCCACCTGCTCGTCAATCAGGTCAGACACGTGCCTACCTGTGCATACCTCACCTTCATTCAAATCAGGAAGAGATGATTTATTTTAAAAAAGCAGTACAGTGTAAGTCAATGGAGACGTGAGCTAATCAGACATATTTTGTTTTTTGAACCAGGCTTTTGAACGGGGTGGGAATCTAACTCTCGGCCCTATGCAGCCAGCCGCAAGCGGACAGAAGATGAACTGCAGGATTTACCACATTGGCTTCATTCATGAACACCGGAGGAGGAAATACCTCGGAGTCCAGCCACCAAATCACAACAATCCATTTTGACATGTCATCGAGATATTCAGGAAATGATCAGTGTAAAAAAAAAAGATTTTTTTTCCCCACAATTTTCTGACATTTTATTATCCAAACAATAAATCCTATGACGTGCTTAAAATAGGAACAATGGCTTGGGTTGGTCATGTTTAGATTTTGAATTATGGCTTACAATCTGAAAAAACTGCAGCAGCATAGCTACAACATTTTACCACACATGGAAACTATCCCTCTTACAATGAGCACTAAGGTTTAACCAGTAAGGTCAGAGAGTGTGTGTGTGTGTGTGTGTGTGTGTAGGTGTGTGCGTGTGTGTCACAAAGAGAACCGATGTGGCAGAGGCTCAGCAGCTAATTAGTCCAACGGTGGAATCACTGAGAGAAACTGAGCACGGTAAGATCGTGTAATTGGGTAGGGGGTTGTGTATGGTGTCCTTATTGATTTGTGTTTGGTTTTCGCCATATTCTTCTCCGCAGTACGAGGTCTTCAGGAGCCCAGGAGAGCACGGAGAGGGATCATAGCGTGTTCTTTTTGTTTTGTTACATCCTCCCACAGCCCAGAAATGGCAGCACCGTTGTTCAGAAAGAAACCTGTTATTATGTTTCTCTGGCATGAAAACTGAATCACAATGGAAGATTATGAAGAGAACAGACATGGGAAATATCAACAGCCAACAGAGCGTGACCTCACCTAACTTTCATTAAATTGATTTTAAATCCGAAATACGACATGATGCATCTACCTTGTTTTTTTTTTTTTTTTTTTTTCTTGGTTGCTGCAAACTTGTCGACACAGAAGTCGAACTTTAACAATACCTGGAGATGCAGAGTGGATCATAAATAAATCACCATGTACTGTATCTTTAGGAAAAAATGGGGTGTGAGTACTGAAGAGAGCAGCAGCAACCCAACCTCATTCATTTGAGTACACATCACCCTGAGCCAGAGCCTGAAACTGGTGTCATATATAGGAATCAGTCAGAATCACTCAGCGTTATTAAATGCGAAATACATGAGCAGAGTTGAATCATGTTTTCACGGTGCTCTGTGACGTCGTACCTAACTATTGTGCTAGGAGTGGAAGATTTAAAAACTCTAATTAGTAAAGGGGACTGCCAGCGACTCTTTCGTACAAAGGTCTTTACAGATGTGGCTTCTACCACCTCCTGTGCACTTTCTCATGCTCGATGTATTTGTAGCCGCTCGGCAGAAAGTCTCGAGGGAGCGGATAAAGGAAGGGCTACATGAAGAAGAGGCTGGGCTAATGTTCCAGGGTCCTAGCCTGGGGGACAACATCTGCATGGGACCCCCCGTGCAAGTGCATCACAAGTGGCCTTAGATAAATAAATTAAACTATGGCGGGTATTTTTAGAGCTTGAAATAAAGATTTCAGGTTCTGGAACATGACAGCTACACTCACAGGCTTTATGTTTCTTTTTCTTGGAGAGACATGAAGGATCCATCAGCGCACGCACGCACACACACACGCACACACACACACACACACACACACACACACACACACACACACACACACACACACACACACACACACACACACACACACACACACACACACACACACACACACACACACACACACACACACACACACACACACACACACACACACACACACACACACACACACACACAGTATAATTCTTCAAATAAGACTTTTTTTTGTTTACTGGTTTACTGCTTTAGAAGGATGTTGTGAATATACAGGAACTTTAATGTGGTTCCCCATAAGACATCACCAAGGCACCAGGGTAGAGTGATGAAAGATTTTCATAATTGGACTGTTGTTTGCATTCCTTTATTCAAATGGACTTCATTTTCCATCGATGTACGGTTAGCTTTCCTTCATTTTGTAATTTTAAACTCAGATTAGTTTTTAACTGGTGCAACACTGATCTGACATGAAAGTGTTTTTAATAAGCTAAAAGAGAACTTCCGTTACTCAGCTTTTTTTTCCTTTTTTTTTTAAACATGAATCGGCCATGCTTTAAGCATTTTCACCACGAAACTGAATAAAGGCTTTGCACTTTTTGCAGAAGAGTGCCTTTTTCCTTCTCTTCGAGAGCAAGCACCTTCCTCATACTTTGAATTTCTTTTTTCAAAAGAGAAACATAGATAACTGAAGAAAAGAATCCTAAGATATTACCTATAATAAACTACAAAAGATTAATTCTTTTATTTTGTTTATTTGGACATTTAGTACCTATGAACGTTTCTGCGTTTCTGCTGTATATTACAGCGATCAAAGCTCCAAACAAATCACTAAAAGTACAGCACATGTTGTGCTGAGAAAAGGATGCAATGAAAAAACTACACGCAAACACACACACACACACGCAAACACACACACACACACACACACACACACACACACACACGCATATACACAGATGCCAGAGGCTCTTAAAGTCACACTGTACATCCCCGCAGTAGCTGCAGGTCCTCCATGCCTCTCTCTCTCTCTCTCAGCGCTTCACATACCAACAGTCCTGTTAAATCAGAGTCTACATGTCTACATGTGGAATGAGACCATTATATACCGTAGAGATAAATAAAAAAACAGCGTTATATTGAGACAGATAAATAAATAAGAAATGACTTGTTACCACGCTAAATCAGGTGATTAAAGTGTATGACTGGATCCAGTTAAGGCTTCATAGTTTACATGCTCTAATCATGCCACTTAACATGAGCAATTACACAAACAATAGGATTTTTTCTGGTTTTGTTTCCATGTTTTTTTGCATTTAACAAATTAAATGTGTTTCATTGTGAAGGAATGCTAAAGCGTTTGTCTATCTTACTGCAATTTCCCTTCATGAGTAGCAGTTGAGGGATAAACAAAATCTGAATAGACTTCTCTCCATTGTGGGAGCGAGGAGTGCCGCTGAGAAGGCGGCACCGAAGAGCTCTCAGCCTCTACCAAGACATATTTTATTCTAGGTCGCAACGAGCCACTCAGGAACGGCTTGCCAAATAATAAGGAGGACTGATTCCAACATGAAGAAAGAGCTGGAAGAGTGGAAAGAGAATAATCAAAGTCAAATTCAGATTACACTATGTGTAAAAGATGCCTCGGGTCAATCTGTGAGAGCCTTTAACTCACAACACACAAAGAAGTGTGACGTGTTTTCCACCATGTTTTTCGTGAATTGCTCCTTTATCTGTGGAGCTACTGTATTATTATAACCTTGAAACCCAGCGGTGTGTTCCCCTGATGCCTTAATGGTGAGAAGTGCAGGGTTTCTGCAGCATCATCGTCAATAAAAAAAAACTTCTCAAACCTTAAGTGTTGTTCCTGTTTCACTCAACTTTACCTGCAGCTAAGACTTATCTTCAACATTGATTCTTTTTTATTATTAGTTAAATCAACAGTTTGTAAAAGGTTTGTCAAGAATAGAAAGAATTCTCTACACTCACGTGTGCAGCCTAGACTATTGTCTCACTTTGTGAGTTAACTCAACGACAGTGAGATACCAAAGAGAGAAGCAAAACTGCAAGAATCCTAAAAGAAGTCCTCCGTCCATAGCAAGTAACAGACGGACTCTCATTATTAAACATGCCAGTGGACACAAACCTTGTTCTTTTACAGAAAAAGGTGTTGACACTTTAACTGCTCTGCTAACCAGGCTAGCCATAATGTGCAGCAGTAACACTAAGAGCTGTGTATAATGAGGAGGAAATGCTGCGCATGTAGAATCACAAAGCAACAAATGTGTAATGGGGGGGCAAACAAATTTAATTTCTCTTTCTTTTCATTTATTTTCTTAAAGCAATTTGGCCTTTATGAATAGGACAGCTGAAGAGCATCAGGAACATGATTGGAGAGATTCAGGGATAACATCCAGCAGGAGGTCAGAAAACAAACCCAGGCTGCTGCACCCACAACTGAAGACTCTGTGCATGTCTGTGTTGTATTCCTCCAGTCAGATTTGAGTCCAATTTGGGTCCTGATTTGAGGACTATTTATAAAGACTGTTTTATTGCTTTTGTAATAAATAAATAAAAGGCCCTTATTATCTATTCAGTTACAAGCAAGGGCTGGTACAATGGTTTCTTAGTTCCTGCCAGAAAGCGCATCGAGGCGTAGCAAAGATTCAAAAATTTCACAGCAAACGCAAACAAGAGCAGTGCAACATGTTTGGTATGTAAACTCAGGCGATGAGTATAGGTTAAGTATTCCATGGGGAGCGTGAAGTACCGACTAAGCTTGACCAACACCAATAAGACTTTTTAAATTTGGTTTAAAACCAAAAAAACAAAATACTCATAATATTCAAAATCCCTTATTTATTTCAACTGTATAGATGAATGATAAGTTATCTCCAAAACAGTTCATGCATGTGGTGAAATTATTTGTGAAAAAAGGTTCCAGAGAGACTTAACCTCCAAACTTATAACAGTTCAAACATCTGACTGAGTCCAAAGAAGCAGAGTTTACAGTGACAGTTAAATAACCCTCTGGTTCCTGAGAGACCTGGTGTCAGCCAAATGAAACAAAAACTGTGAGGAATTGATTGAGTAAAAGTAAAGATCTGCTGCCCGCATAAGTGAGAAACTGAAACTGACAACAGTGGACAAATAATCAGTCAGAGTACTGAAGTGAAGGCAAACAACAACTTCTGCCTCAGTGACAGCTTCTTGTCTCTTTAGGAGAGAACAAGAGGAAGAGAAAACAAGGCCAGAAGTGAAGAGGGTGCTTCAGTGCTTCCAACCATCGTGCTAGAATCAGATGAAAACAAGATATATTAATTAGTTCATCAACACACAACTCAAGCATCTTCTTCTATTGAAATATAAACATAATGTAACAACTTACAATGTAAACTCTTGTAAGCTGTCTCACTTCAAAAACAAATTATTACTGGCAATTCAGTCCATTCAAAGTTACACAGGGCAACAAGTATTTTCTCGGGAATATGTTATAAAAAGTAAGTATAAGTATACAAAGTATTTATTTACACCTAAAAGCATGACCTTTGGCTTGCAGAAAACAGCCAGAATAGTTGATTTGTATTTAAGTCCCACCTCAGACAAGGCAAATAGCCAATCATAGATTTGGATTTTGGGGTATCCTATCAGATTTCAAAGGGGTCCATGCCACCCCTGGCGACCCATATGGACACGCCCCTGCTGTCAAAGACTAAAGGTCACAAATCAAAAAAGTTTATAAAACATTAAACATGACACTATTAGCACTGTACCTATTCATGTATAACACCACAAGCTTTCACATTAGATACAGATAATACAGATCTATGAATATGTTCCTTAAACAAATATAGATTGCAAGTTTAATTTGCCTTTGTGGCCCTAAAATCACTATCAGGGAGTTTAAAGGCTCTAGTGCCCACATAGCATGGCTTCTGATGCAGCATTACAACGAAAAAGCAGGATTAAAATCATACAGTGTGGTCTGTTTTTTAATTTAATGGTCTCTAAACTGAGTCCCAATAAAAGCACATTTTGTCCCAACATTTGTAACTTTTGTATTTGAAAAATGTAAGATCCTTTTGTAGTAGAGGTTTTTTTTTTTTGGATAAAGCCTATCTAATCTGTATGACAGCTGGATGATATGAAAGCTGTTACCTTGTTTTATGTAACCGTTTTACTTAGAAAGCAGAAAACATTGACCCATGGTGAGCAGAAGTAGCTCGAGAAGAGTTTACTGGATAAGACAGCCTTTGCCGTCTCCAAGTATTAAATGTTCATGGGTTATTCCTTTAAGGTAACAGCATTATGTCCTCTCTCAGAGCTGGACAGAACTCAGTTCAAGAACAATGTGTTAACGGAAATTAAAAATATAAAAGAAAACTTTAATGTTTAAAATGGTTTGGGCTTTCTTGGTCATAACACACATATCACAGCAAGCACGTTTGCAGTACTAATTTCTATAAGTTAATTTTTATTACTGTGTGTACTGTGCAGACTCTAAGGGCTAATCGCAACATAAAAATATCAAATTGACTCTCATCAGTGTTGTTGTCATTCAGGATCATTCTGGGCTTATTAGCTGAGGCATATTCCAGTTTAGCTTGCAATCCATGTGGGTCAGTGAATATAGAGAGGACATATGCAGCAGATTTCTCTTGCACATTTGCCGCAGAAAAAAAGAAATGAAGCATAAAAAAGAAAACATAATCCGTCAAAGCTCAACTATTCACTCAAGCTTTTCAGGCATGAGAATCTAGACTAATTTCCTGCAGAATGCCAAACTGACTTCAAAAAGGTTATGTTCCCTTCATGCTTGATGATATACAGCAGTCTTTTAGTGAATTCAGGGCAAGGACAAAGTCCAAAACACCACCTATCTTATCCCAAAGGATGATACAATTTCTCTGAAATTTGGAAAACTTGACAGCGCCATCACCACAGTTTTAACACTGATACTTAATAAGATCATATGAAACACTTTATTTTTACTAGCCTTGATGGCTAGAGTGAATTAAGGGATACAAATGTATTAATCAAGACAAGATACACACTTATTAAACATATTCTTTAATTTTTCTAACTCTGCTGCCTACATTCCTCCTAAAGAGGACATTTTGCTGTGTCATGCTAGTAGCCGCTAACCTAGCCTCAAGTTGCTCGAGAGCTGAGGAGCAGGCCAAAGAGTTTTGCTTGTTTCACTTCTTCCTAACTGCTCAATGATACTAGCACTCGTCAGATTTCATGCCTTTATTTATAGGGCCAAACAAAAAGCTTTATACACTTACTGCGATAAGCTAATACTTGCTAAGGGAACATGTTGCGTGAAGATGACGGATGTCCTTGTTTTAGTGGAAAAAAATAAAAACAATGACACATTGACCTTTGGATGCAAATTGCACATTGCTGAGTGGATGTGAGCGCTTTCAGGCTCTAATGTTAAATTAAATGTGTGAACCAAGTGGCACTGCAAAGCCAACAATCAGTGGCGACATACAGCCTGTTATCCAGGCGATAGTGACATTTGACTGCCTCCTGAAGCCTGTGTGCTAATGACAGTAATCCGTAAGATAACAGAGGATACAACTCCATCTGAGGCATGAAGGAGACATCCTCGCCTCGCCAGTAACACACTTTCCCATACTTTCTTTTGTATTACTTCTTCAACTATATCCCCTGTTATTATGTATTTCTTTTTGTTTATGTTTTTCTATGTCTTGTGGTTATTTTAAATGTCCTTAGAGAATTACAACTTCAGTATTCCCTCAACAACAAAGTCTTAGCATGCATAAGAGTTGTACGGCTTCACATGGAGGAGGGGATGATGGAACCTAGTATCACTGCAGCCCTTTATAACTTTATATTTCATTTCAAAGCCTTGCGGTGAAAAAGCAGCTCAAAGGGTCTGAGGGCATAATGAGTGACAGTAGTCGCTGCCAGTACGAACAATCCAGGTGTCAGTCAAGCAACAACCCTCTTTACACAGACCTATTCAGCCCTGACAAATGAACAAGGCCTGTTTAAAAGTCACTCAGCTGAATAAAGCAGCTACGTCCTAAGCCTCTTTTATCTTCCCCAATTTCTCGAGTTAGCTCACTGGGGTCCCGAGTCTCTGCACCTTAGTTATGTGCCCCCACCCCGATGTTGGACTCATACTTGAATGGTTCAAAATTGCCTCTTGGATTGCTTTTTCAGAAAATCCCTCCAGAGGACACTGGATAAAATTCATTTAATTTGCATGTCTATCTCAACAAAAGACAAAGCCAAATTGTTGGAATATTGTGTGTGTGTGTGTGTGTGTGTGTGTGTGTGTGTGTGTGTGTGTGTGTGTGTCTGTGTGTGTCTGCATATGAGTTTGTGTGTGTGTGTGTGTGAGTAAAAATATAAAGATTTTATTGCTGGGATCCCTGAAGGATTTAGCACATTGTTTTACTACTGCAACGACTAGCTTAAAAATCAGTGCCTATATGAGCCTTAAGCCTTTTTCGTTATTATTACAGCACAGTTATGTCTAGAAACCTCCACCATAATAATTGTTTGATACAGGTCTTTTCCTTTCATTTCACAAACAGACAATTTTGAGCCATCTTTACAAACTAGAGGGGGAAAAAAAGTTAAGTTAAATGAACAAACTATGTCAGAGTCGACTGCATGCTTTGCTCAATCTTCAAATCCTAAGTGATTGATTATGGCCATTGGCACAAAAAAATAGGTCCATATCTAAAAATAACTCCCGTCCTTACACGGATGCCTGATCTTTATTCAGTGCGACACAGCAACAGAAGATAAAGTTTAAATCAGATCAATCAGATGCAGATGTGACATTTAACACCAACTGTAGATTCCCAGCTGCTGTGGGATGAAAGTCATGTTTGAATATGTTTGACAGGCAAACTCCTCAGAGCCTCTAGTGGGAAGAGCGAGCTGGCTGGGTCATGACGCAACATATGAGTACATGTTCTTTTGTAATTACTATAATTCAGAGTTTAAAGTAAGGTCTTTATCAAGCTACATCTTCTTCCCTAGCTGTAGTAGCTGGGGTCTTAAACCTGGAACCATGTATTGAAGAATTTAAGTTTGTATCCCTGTTTCTTCCTGTAAAATATGACAACAACAAAGTACTACAGGAGATTGGTCTAGGGTTAGGGTAGGGTGTAGTTTCTATTTCAGAGGTGACTCTTATTGATCCTCTTTTGGAAAACTTGGGCTACTCTTTAAAAAAAGAACCATTCGCGAATCATCTTCTCATTAGGAAATAAAAGAGTTACTATAATTTTTATTGCATGTGACTGACAATCATTATTGCACTGTTATTGGGTAATATAAGTACTTAATCAAACACTATGTTGGAACCAGTTTAATTGTGTATTTATGTATTCATTTATTCATTCAAACAAATTTGCAGTTTGAAAATAAATCAGGTTTCAGTTGGTTCATCAGTGAAAGAAAAAGAAATAAAAGTGGAATAATCTAAAATTGAAAGTGAAAGAAAGATGCCAAAAAAGAAGATCTGACAAAAAAATAAACAAGACAGAAATAGCTTCTTCTCCCCAAATGAAGCTCATGGAAGACTCACATTTCGTAGAAGGTAACGAAAGACTTTACAAATCTTGACAGATTGCTAATAAATCATTCCAAGCACATGGTTTGACCCTCATTAGTGACATGAGCTACAACTCAAACCAAGAAATCTCTACAACTTTTGAGTACTTGAAAACAACTCAAACTGCTCTCGTTGTCAAACGTGGCTTTGAATTCAACTTCAGATGCTCCCTTACAAGAAACCTATCACTGCTAATGGGTACAAATTATGTTTGAGAGGATGTCTTTTTAAAAGTTATCACCCCCTTAGAATAACAATTCAAATGAAAACCAGTGTTTTCCATCTAAATCAATCTTGCAGCACATTACACTAACAAGAGAATGTGTCCAGTATATAAACCCCACCATGACCTTTTCTGACCTTTCTAATTGTAAGTCACTGATAGCCAAAAGTCTGCGTGTTCTACAGGCCCTGCGGACTAGCATCTGTGCACCTCTTTGCATCACTCGCATGGAGACGGCACTAATAGGAATTATGAGAGGCAGCACCTTATGCCACTAAAATGAAGCTTTCTCCTTCATTGTGCTGAGGAAGACTTTAAGAGCACTTCACCATGTGTGTCAGTTGCTAAAAAGGCCATTTTCTGTGGAACAAAGGGAAGCCTCTTTTATATTCATCCCAGAACCTCTGTGCTGGCAGGAAACTTCAGTGCCCTCAAGCGAACAAATGTTCCATCGTCTGCCTTTTACAAACCTTCAGATCTCTGTGAATGTCAGCAATATTATCCTCCAAACCCCGTCCCCACTCCAATCTGAAGGCCTGGCCACTGCACGCGAATCAAATCTCAAGACGCTAAAGCGTTTGTGATGTAGCCCCCCACTAAAGAGCCAAAGCATCGAAGAAAAAAACAGCATGGCAGATCGATGGTCTGACTAGGCAAATATCAGGGTGGGCCATGGGGCTGCGAGTCAAACCGTCTGACGGACACAAATCATTCTGCCATGACGAGCCTTGCATGCCAAATGCTGATGAGCTGGTCTGAAAAGGTCTCACCACTTGGGATATTTAAAGTGTCAGCCATCAGCAGCAGGCTTATCAATAGAAGAAACCCATTTAGAAAGGCATCAGTGAACCTTGTGGCTGTTATTGCTAAATGTGTGCCAGGTTTTATTTTTACCACAAAACGTTTTTTTGGGGGGGTTTTTGTATTTGACAGACTTACTAACCTTATTATGATCATAAGTCAAAAGTTAATATACTTCATACCTCTGAGTAACATCAACGCTGAAGAGTACAGGAACTTAGAGCCGCTAATCCCAGGACTTTATCTCGCCGTCTGTTCAAAAAGTCAGAACTTACCTGGGGAAAAGGTGTTATGTTTGCTGATCCCTTTTATTGGAATGAATCACATAAAGACCGAACGAGCTGGTCTCATCGGATGCTTTTAAGGGGATGATACTTACTTGGAGAGGGAAACATGGTTGGAGATGTTCTCCCTGATGTATTTATCAGGCTAGCTTTATACGTTTCTTACGTTTAAGAAAGACTTCCACAGGAAGTGTGGGCTTCTTGGTAGTGTTGACAGACCTGGTTAGGTCATCAGAGAGGTGCACACCGAGTAACTTAGTGCTCCTGATCTTCTCTACTGTTGAGCCACTGATGAGCAGGGGCGGAAAGGCTCTGCCAGAATCCTCCTGGTGATGTGTTGAGACTGTACCATCTCACCAGTTTCTCAACTGCCTCTCTGTATGTTTCTTCATTGTCGTTTATGAGACCCACGACTGTTGTAGCAACAGCACATTTAATGAGTGTTTTCCCGCAGTGTTTTATAGTTAAGGCGGCCACCTTCACAACATGCGCCCTCCGCCTTAACTACCGTTGTAGAAAAAAATCTAAATTGATTAAAAACCTCAGGCATCTCATTATATGAGATCCAACAAGAGCTCCGTTTGGACCTCACCTACTGTGTCCTTTGTGTCAAGGTGTGACAGGCCTAACTTTTCAGTATAAGAAATGGTGTCATCAGTGGAGTTGCTAGTGCTGTAAGCAAACTGGTGAAGATCCAGTCAAGTGGGGAGGGCTTATTTGTTGATGTCTCATGACCAGTTGCTTGAAGTCCTTCATCATGCTGGGAATCCAAGCCGCAGAGCGGTAATGTTTGAGACACGTCACAGTCAACTTTGACACGGGGATGATGAAAGTCCTTCTGAAGCATGAAGGAAGAACAGCCTGGTTCAGCTGACTGACAGTGCCTTGGTATGTTGACTGGGCCTGCAGCTTTGTGAGCATCAACTGTAGAGATGGATCTCCTTACATCAGATGGGTCCAGACTGCCTGCTGCCTAGGAGGCTGAGTGGACTTTAGAAACGATTCCTCGAATAACTCGAATAATTCGATTACAAAAATTCATCGAGGAATTTTCGCTGCCTCGAGGCTTCGTTAAGTTTTTTTTTTTTTTTTTTTTTTTGCGTCATCAAAACTTTGGTATGAGTATAAAACACGTTTAATGTAGCTGCAGCTACCTGCTCCTCTCTCTTACACACAGACACTTCAGCGCTAACACGCACACACACACGCGAGCGCGGCGCGCCCCTTTTAACTTTTAGTCAGCACACAGTTGATCCGTGATCCATACGACCCAGTCGGGAACACGTGATCCGGTCAAACGGTCGGCTTTTCTCCGTTCACTCTCTCCGTGTTTGCAGCTAACATAACGATAGCAACGTCCTCACAGTCTCTGTCATAGACGTACGTCTATGGTCTCTGTAGTCTGTGAGCGCACTGAATGTACGCGCTGCAGGAGCAGACAGAGATACACTTTTAACAATATACAGGTTGATTATATGAAACAGATGTGTAGGTTACACAAAACACTATTTGCTATTTCAGCCATTAAAACGTGTTTGGCCTGTATTTTTCATCTACCTGCCGCCTTGACCAGTGAATCAGAAAGTGAATTTGGGACCCTGTCAGTAATATGGTGAGCATCATCAGCAGCTGTAGAGCAGAGGTGGTTGGCTGTAACAAGCAGGCGTTTCCATGGTAACTGCAAAGAAGCAGGTTTGTAGGGACGACCCAAGACGAGTTAAACCTTAATTAAACAAAAGTATGATTTATTCGATTACTCGATTAATCGACGGGATATTCGATAGAATACTCGATTACTAAAATATTCGATAGCTGCAGCTCTAGTGGACTTATACTTGAATGTCATTCAGGGCTTCAAACAGCGCAGTTAGGTGTCACCAGCCCTTTTCAGAGGAAAGCACCGTAACTGAGCTTAGTCACTATAGTGCATTGTGATTATAAAAACTCAGACCGAGGACTATTAGCGTGCTCACTACAGCTGCTCACTGAAATAGAGTGAACACAAACCACAAAATGAGGATTCTCATCACATTCACGAAACAACCTGTCACTCTTTGAACTCCTTAAACAAGTCAACAATATCTGTTGGTGAGATGCTTCGCAAAATTGGACGCGTTGGCTCACATGATCTGCTTGGGTTTAAAACATCTGTTATGCACAGGCTTCGTGGTGTCACATTGACTGTAAACAACGCAAGCGAAATAATGCCATATTTTGTGCATCTGCTTTTTTTAACAAGCTGCAGACGGTGGGCAAGAAAAAGCATCTGGAATGTTAGCCGCCATTGCTCTCGTTCTGGTTGTCAACATGAAAGTAAATGAATGCGTGGCAAACCCACAATGACTGGCGGGAGTGGCAGCAGAGCTCAGAACAGCACACACACACAGACACAAACAGCCTCGCTGTTTCACATGGACAAACCCAGAGCGGTATAAATAAAAGATTACCTTTATAGACTTAGTATACTGGGTATTACTCAAAGCTGATGAAGGGAGTCCTTAGAGACAGAGCTGACACCTGTGATCCTCACCTGTACAACCTGTGAGCTACAACAGAGACATCATTCCTGTTACCTACATTGAAAATGAAACAAATATCTTCTGTCTCTAAACACAACCACAGGGAGTGGATTTAGTCTCTCACTGGGTTTCATGTCTGTTGCCAAAATGTGTTGTCTAAATGGCAGACATCCCAGATCCAGAACTCCCAAATCATGTATTTCCAGGTCAGTGTCCAACTATCACCTTAATGACATTCCAATGAATTCCCATTCAGGAGGTCTCATCAGAGAGAAAAGTTGTTGATAATATTGTATTTTTTCCGCCTCTTAACATCATTTTTTTCCCCCAGAAGTGGTCAAAATGGAGATCAGAGGTCACGAGTGGGATTTTTTTTTTCTCAGTCTCCTTGGTTATTAATATCAGCTGCAGGGCCTAAAATGGATGAGACAGAAAGCCACCCACATGACACCAATAAGGGGAAACGACTATCGACACGTTCACATCACCAACCAAGAGTCCACTAAGTTTTATTGGTACGGCTAAAACGAAGAAAGTCTAAAACAACGGCCTGCGGCAAGTTAAACCTACACAAAGGTTAAAGAGTTCAATTTGGGTGACACACTGTTTCAGAGATGAGTTGACTCATCTTGTGGTCATTTGGAAGGCTGTTAGTGGTGCTGCTGGATTTGATCACATCATAGTAAGTTGAAGAAATGTGATGAAATATGTTAGTGAGATGTATTGTTCTGTTTAGTGATGTTGTTTGTGATCTGCTTTGGTATAAAATGAATTGTTACCAACAACCTACGAGGGGGCTGAGAGTGGCTGTTTGCCAGCAGCCAATAGATTCTATACTGAACTGATTTAGAATGAAGTGCTTTGTTTATTAATATCGTGTGAAAGACGGGCACATTATATAAGATTAATCTTCATTCTGCTCCTTTTCATTCAAAATGTTATGTCATGTATGTTTTGTTGTACTCAATTGTATTGTTTGAAAGACAACATTAAATGAAAATAAATGAAGTATCAAAACATTGAATTATGTTGTTCACAATGTTTAATTCATTGTGGGGATCATTTATTGGACTATTTTTTTTTTACTTAAAATACATTTAAAATGAGAAAAATATCTGATTGCTTTAAAAAAAAAGTGTTACAGTAAGGAAAATACAGAACTGTATTTGAAGTAGCTTATATCATTTTATCTGATGATTTTTTTAAAAAGAAAAATAGGGATTCAAGTGGATAAGAATCTAATGAAAGACTCATGTCCAGTTGGATGGCAGTACAATCTGACCTCTCAGGCGGGCTAAGTGTCATTGGAGCAGAGCCAGATTTAAACAGCGTCCAAGCAGATGGTAGAGGCAGCCAGCAAGGACACACAAACATGCTCCTCTCGCAGAGGCAGAGTGATTGAGACAGCCTGTGGTGTTGCCACCTGTTTTTTAGTACACTGCATGATTAAAGCATAGCCACAAAACTCTCTGCTCGATGCAATGACTCACTTTCCCAGCATCCCTCAAGCAGCACTCAATGAAACCATTCATCACAAAGTGCTGAAAAGAGCTCAAATCTTTCTTTTTCTCTCTTTTCTTTTGTCTGCCCATGTCTCCGACTCCTTTCCAACCATAAATCCTTTCCTGCTGTACTACCTTACACACACCACCACACCATCCCGGGGATGCAGGGAAGAGGGCACAAGGAGGAAGAAAAGACTTGACGTGCCAAGCTTTTCTAAAAAATACATTTTAACTTTGTGTTGCTAGAAACACAGAATGACTCACAAGTAAACGTGACGATCAATGGGTTGGATATTGATCATTTCCTTCCTTCCTGCTTGAGCCCACCTTAGAGTTAGGGAGGATTCATTCCATCACATACACACAGATCACACAGAAACTATGCACTTTCCCATCGCTGTTTACTGCCACTGAAATAAGCACACAGGCCGAGCCTTGTGATGGTTATAATTGCATCGAAATGTCATTCCAAAGGAGAGTGCAACATTTGTTGTCATAAACGGAGGAGAAATGGGTTCCCAGAAAAGAGGCTAAATACATCTTTGAACTGTACTATGTGCCTCTTTTAATGGCCCCCGTGTGTTCTGAGTCGAAGTGCAACAAAGACACCTTGTGTGAACATTGATTCCCATTGAACAATACTGTTGATGCTACGTCTCAAAACCACTTTGGGGCAGGGATAGGATACGATGCAATGCGATACAGTACGGTACACATTATGATACCACATGATAATATCACATGTGAAGCAATACACTGTGTTTTCCCTTTACATACAAGAGTTGTCATACATACATTCAAATTATTGTGATTGATGCAACCAAAGACCAAATACCTTGATGTATTGCTCCAGCTGTGGGTAAACTCTTCGTACTCCCAGGAGGATGGAGAGAAACGTCCTGTGGGGGAACGAGGTGGTGACCACGTGTGTGACTTCAGGAAAAGAGAAGACATTGAAGCTCGATGACTTGTAGCTTTTTAGAAGCTCCTCGTCTGCCTTGCTCTCTCCCTCGCTCAGAATACTGCCCACAGCGTATCGGCATAGTGGCCCAGGCACCTATGATCAAAAAAACAAACAAAAAAATGTAGATTGATAAGAAAAAACAAACAAGATAGATTGATTGATAATGTAGAATTAGAGAAGAAACCAGAGTTATAATGTCATATCAGGCCTCTGATATGACATTATTGCTCTCAATTATTATCTGGCTCTTTCAGAATAAATTATGCTTTCTGGATGTTGACGTGTAGGAAGTGATGGACAACAATAAATGTTTAGTGTAAATCCAATTCCCACTTGCAAGAATAAAGATGGAAAAACTCTGAAACGCTAACCTTAACCAACAAATCCAGAGTCCCTGTGTGTCTCTGGGGACTAATGAGTCACAAACACTTCAACAAGAACGAGATGATTCCAAAAATAATGAGGAGTTAGCTTAAAAAGCTACGCTCTCTGATGCCAACCAGGTGCCGAATTTAAGGAGAGAGTGCTCTCCTCAATTGAAGTTTAATTGGAGCATTTGGCAACTCCACATTTATTGCTTCTTCCTCCAATCTGAGCAGCCTGGTGCCCATTAAAAAAAAAAACAGAAGAAGAAGAAGAAGAAGGGAGACACTCCTGACAAATGACTGCTCCTGGGACATCCGGGAAGTTCTCCCCACTGTGCTGAGCTGAGCAGCGCAAAGGCTCGTGCAATAAATACGCCAAATTTTTCCAATTTGTTCATAAACCCATCAATGTTACGCCTCGAGTTCCGCTGTGCCTGAGAAGGCTAATTTTCTCCCTCGCTCCTCCACACACCAGGCCAGTCCTAGAGCCAAGTGTGGCGTTTGGAAGCACATGTTGACGTGCACATTGTTCTCACAGCAAAACGCTGTTATTTTAATTTAGTTTTTGGGGCTTTTTTTGTGTGCCTTTAATGGGTAGTAGAGCTGAAGATAGACATGATATGTTGGTAGGAGAGAGAAGAGAGAATCTGCATACAATTCTGACCCGATGATTTAGAAACACTTTAGAACACATAACACTATAACATCAATTTACCGCGATAGTTTGGTCACATGTTGTCCTGTGACGAGTATTATTGTGAATATATTGTAAAATTTAACCAAACAGCCGTCACATTATTTTTTGGGAGGGGGCTTTTTTCCTTTGTCAGGGCATTGGATAGAACAGGAAACAGTGAGAGCGGGATGGGAATGATATATTTGAAAGAATCCGCCAGTCAAAGCTGATCCTGTTGCCGCCTGTTTGAAAGGCCATAACCTCCGTACGTAAACTCCCCATAGTGTGAGTTTTAAAAGAATAAAAAGGCCTAGTTTGAGATATCTCAAAACAACAAATGCTCAAAGTTTCGAGATGTTAAATCAAAGCAAACTTGATAACGGCTGGTCAGACACAACAACACAGTGACAGGAAATTGAAAATGTTGTAGCCAGTAATATAAGCACTTTATGGACTTACTGCTGTGTTAATGACTGAGAAAATGGTTTAAATTAGTCATATTGAGCATCAGTCATGCTCCTTTCCTGATCTGTTAAACTACTCTGTTCCTCTGTGCGTGCAATCCTCATTCTCATATCAACTGTTAGAAAATAAACAGCACGAGAGAGCAGTTTCCAAGTCCCTATTATTGCCATTGTTTTCGCTTTAGTTCAATTTTCTTTAAATGCATGACAGAAAGGTTTTTTCTGTGTTTTTTCTTCTTTTTTTTTTCAAAAACACATTTTGCTGGTTATTGCTTTTTAGATGCTTTCTTTTCTCCCTTGAGTTTTCATTGTTTTGAACTCCTCGTGTGACGAGCCGGCCTGGCACCATCGCTCGTTCATTGGTAAACCTCCACAGAAAAAGAGATACCAAAAGACAGTCACACTTTCATTTCCAGCCACACTACGATGAAACACAACAGTTTGTCGAACACGTCACTTTAAACATGTAGTGATTGCTTCGCCGACTTTACAGTAAGGAGCACAAGTACATTTAGGGAGTGTGTACACGCGAGGATATTTTTGACACTTTGGATGTTTTGGGAGCTCACAGTGGGAAGTCTGAGCTGAGCAGATTTATTAATCATCACAGGCTTCACGCTGTGAGTCCACAACAAAGAAATGCAGCCAAAAGCACAAGCCTCGGTCCACAATCTTTGTTTTTCACTCTCTAGACTCATCAACAAACAACAGTGGTGCCTTTTGAAGTGTCTCCACAACACTGACAGCTCATCTGTAACACAAAAAGAAAGCTTCCAAACCACTGTGGAAACTAAGGAGGAGAAAAGAAAACTGTCTTCACTCGCATTGGAAAAAAAAAAATCAGTCTTGCATTGAGTTAGGCTTGCATTTTAAATGTTTAACTCTGACCTTCAGAAGGGGAGCAAGTGTTGAAGAGATTTTTCTACTATTTCATCATTTTCCACAAAGACGAACATGGAATTTATACTCATTTCCCCGACTCTGGAAGCAACCATGCCCGCTTTCATCATATAATGACCCCGGACGTGGGTCCCTTAAGATGGAAGGAACATGTCATACCAGCACTAGTCCACTTGTCATTGAGCTTTTTCTTCAGACAATTCTATGTGTCAAGATGCCCTGACCCTGATTTCATTCTATTTGGAAAAAGAAGTTTGACAGAAAACTGCATAATCCACCCATGCCCACCGCCCCCCTTTGAGTCTGCGGGGGGGGGGGGGTTGCACTTGGAGACACGTAGGTGGAGAGTAGAGGTGAAGTGAAGCACACTGGGTCAACCCCCCCCCCCCCCCACACACACACACACACACACACACTCAAACCCCTTTCTGCCTTTGTGACTGCTGAAGGAGAGCAGTTTAGAGAGCGCTGCCATGATTTTTTTTTTTTCTTTTTTGATTTTTGTGTAAGCCATTTGAAGAAACAAGAGAAATCTACTCCGGTCCCGTAACCATGGCAACCATCTCAGCAACCAACTTAAGTCCTCGTTGAGATCTTTTGTTTCTCCAGAGGAAGTGATTAAAAGAGGTAAAAGTGCGAAAAGCGAGAACAGAGGATGAGAATAGCCGAGCTGACACTCCTCCTCTGTCAGCTGCACTCTTTGAAAATGGTTCTCACAGTTAATATCAATGGACACTCTCTCACCATTTTGACACCAAACACCCTGTCCTCCTGTGTGCAGAGGACTCTCTGGGGCTCCTGGACTCCGGGACTGAATGGAAATCCTGAGGCTCGGAGGCTAATGAGCTGAGATCATTACGCCAATTATTTTAACTTAGATCAGGACTTGGCTGTGACTGCGCAGAAGAACCAGGACCTACGGCGAGCTTAATTGCCGGCTTGGCGGGCCAAAAAAAAAAAAAAAAGAGGATGAGCACAACAAAAGGGTTTTGAAGTAGAGCTGGAGAGAGTCCACCGGTGAACTCAGGTTACATTCCATCAGGTCGCTATGCTGTGGAGGCTTTAAGCAGATCCACTTAAGTCAATACTGCAGAAAACTAGTAATGTAAAGGATATTCAATTATTGCATAAGAACTGACAGAGATGACCTCACAATCAAGTTTACACCATGTCCTCACATCAACTCGCAGTTAGCTCTTTTATATAAAGTAGATACATTTCTTCTTTGTGTTATTAACAGGGGAGGTAAGACATCATAATGGCCAAGCATGACACAGAGCGATACTGATGATTGCTGATACTGTCAACGTGTTGCTCTTCATGTACTTTAGGGATGCTCCAATAGATCGGCTGAACATTTCTATTGGCTGATAACAATCCTGTCGACAGACATCGGCCCAACGTCTGAAGGCAATTTGTATCTGTAGTGTCGCATCAATATAACTGCTGCTTCAGAGAAGAGGGTTTTTTTTGTTGGGTAGAAGAAGTCACCTGTTGGGCAGACTTTGACTTGTTTTCATGGTCAAATGCCCACAGTGTGAGAGTCTAACACTGTCTTCCAGTGACATCTCAACAAGAGGGACAACTCACAACCATCTGAACACATCAAAGTACTGTTTTACCTCCTCCATGAGAGTATAGCTGTAACACTCGTCAGTTTGATCATCTGAGATGAAAACAATTCATGTGCTGGTGTCATTTCATTTCAATTCATAAAGCCAGATTTTTACAAATTATACAAATTGAAGGACTATTGTGTGGAAAAAATGTCGAGCTCACGTTCTCAACAAAAGACGATAATCATTTCGTTTGAGGTCCTGAAAAAAGAGACGTGTAGTTTAGTTCACCAACAAGCATGCTGCAGATGGACTCAGTCTAGTGTTAAAACAACACAAGCTTAATTAATGTTAGAACTTTAAGTGTGTTTTTATTCCCTGTTAGAGGTCACTTTGATATGGGAATGCATATTGTTCCACATTAAATGTCCTTATGCTATCACAGATGTACATTTCTTAAGGCCTACCATCTCAGCCTACTGATTTACCCTGTAACTAGAAAACCTTTACACACTGTATCAGACTGCACTATCGAAACATTTCCAGGCGCTACTCCCTGCTCCATTCCCTCTCTACTGTTTGGATAGAGGCTGTTGAAAAAACAACTCATGCTGGACTTGTGTTTTAGAATGTGTGAAACAGTACCACAGGATTATGGAGACCACAGACGGCGTGCTGGATAAGATATCTTCAAAGCATCTCCAGAATACATAATATCCTGCTGCTTTGGAGACACTGAGAATTTCGGCATTTGTCGTTCAAAGGGAGCAGCTTTCCATTCTCAGTCAGGGAATGCTGCAGCTTTGCCACTTTCAAGGGTCAACAAACAAGATCTGAGACCATGTCTAATCTTTTTTTTTTAAATGATGCTTAAAAACATCTAACTATTATATATGTAACCCCAGTGCACACTGGATACTTAACACATCTTTGTATTCTACCCCTGTGCAAGAGAACTATGTGCAATTACATCTGCATTTTAAAGAAACAGGCTCGATAGGGGCACTTGTGCAATTTACATCAGCACCTCATAATTTTGTGCAATAAGCCAGCACTTTTGCACTTCAATAGTCGACCACTTTACCTGCCGTAGCAGCACTTCAAGCACTGTATGCACTCTAACTCTGAAGGTCACTTTATCCTGGTTTGTTTGAAACAAAATGGCAGAGCCACATTTCACATCGTATGTTTATTTTGTTGTTTGGTCTGTTTATTTGCTTGTTATTGTTCTTATATGTAAATTTGAATACTTGTGAAGTAAACTGACAAACTGCCAATAGTCGACAGATGGAAATCATCATATGGCTGCAATCTGGTATATTTGTAGGTTTATGTTCATTGTCTGTATATTAAATCAATTAATTTGGGGATGAATGAGGTCACAAAGAGAATGGTTGGAGATAGGAACTCACCACAGGGGGATCAACTCACATATTGTGTTTCTGTTTTGCAGTAGACTCAGCAGCAGTCGTGTAAAAGTTAAGAATCTTTCTTTAGTTTGATCCTTAATGACCAGAGACCTAAACTGGCAAGATAAAATAAATACGTAAATGTCACAGTATCTGTACACAGTGATCAAAGTTTATAAAGTAGTTTACATGCAATGTATTGTGAAACACTGCATCATTTTAGAGCTCCGTAGACGTCTTATACTTCTTTCCTTTTGTATTTAACTTTGTACTTATTTAGACACTTTATTATGTTGTTGACATTTTATCTTTGGTTACATTTAAGCATAGCTGCACTGTTGTTCATTTACTGCTCTGTGTGCCTTTGACTTTGTAAGAACAACCTGAAATGCACTTGGGTAATGGTCAGATGTGCTCAGGGAAGGAAAGTGAAAATTAAAAATAGATAATAATAACAATACCAATTTACACTGCAAAATGTTGAGAAAAAAAAAGCGAATTTAAAAATGAAATTAGATTTCTTAGATTATATGTCACTCATGGAAAATGAGATTTACCAACAAATGTTGACTGGTGGAGAAAAGGACATCCCTCTTCTACAAAATCCTCAGTTTGAATCAAATGACCTTACTGCCATCTCCTGGTCAACTAGTTTACAAAATAAAACATTCCGGATTTTTAAACTAAGATAATATTGTGCCCAATGTAACAAACTGGATTAAATGTGAGTGAAGACGTGTTGTAAAGATGGTGTCATAGTTTACCTTTTTAGGGTCATCATAATATACTCCTACACATGACAGCTTTGGTCCAATGCTGTGAGACTCTTTAAAAAGTTGTCCACAGTTTTCGTATGGTCCTTGTTTGAATTTGTAGGCAAATGTGATCTTCTTAATGGGAGGAGAGCCAGTTAGTACGATGATGTCTGACGTTAGTCCCGAGTACAACATGTAACATGCTGCTGTTATCAGACTTAACAACAGGCTAATAACACACACACTGACCCAGTCTGGCATGCTGAACAACACGACGAGTACACCCTTATTTAAGGTCGGCTTTCCTGAATATTTAACATACAGGCATGTTCAATCACAAGGCCACATTTTGAAGGGGATGTTTCGTTGTTTTCAGGTGGAAACAATCCACAACTAAATTTAGAGCAGAAGAGATTGTCGGGGGAGGATTGAACATGCTTTACTTCCTGGAATTTACCATTACTGCCGACTAACAGGGGGGTTTAATAAAAAACGAACTTTTAAACCAAAAAAGATGCAGAACAAAAGCGAAAATGTGAAACCATAGATTGTAAAAAAGATTTAGGTTATTATTAATATTCACAGTTAGTCAGTTAGTTATTTAAAAATATATATATTGTATCGTTAGATAAATAATTGGTAACTGCTAACAACCGGTCGATGTATAACTACACCGGTAAACACTCTTTGAAATATGTTGAAAGAACTACGGTAACTTATTTTGGATAAAGCAATGAAACAACTTTTATGCAGTTGGTGGTTTAAAAAAAATAGGGTAACTATTATTTTAGGTATTTGACATAATTTGGCTAAAAGTTAATGTTTAACCATTCAGTCCTATCTACTTCCTCATTGTTAAAATTGCCTCGTGAGTTAAGATATAACAGTTGCATTATGACGTTTTTTTTCTTTTTGTTTTGTGATACTTAAACATGTTTTTATACGAAATAAGACTTTAATCTCCATAAATTAGATTGAGCCTTAAATAGGCTAATGTCACAATTAAGACCCGCCCCATTAATAAACAAATGAGGGCTGGACTCGTTGACATTGAACTGCCTGACAGAGATAAGAAAAACAGCATATTCCTTAAAGCAACACCTTGTCGGAGAGAAGTTCATCTGGAGTTCATGAAAATGGCTGCGAATATTAAACGGTTTTACGGCCTGACAGCTAAGCTACTATCCGGAGAGAAGTTCAGTTTCTCTGCACTTAAAGGGAAAGTTGTTCTCATTGAAAATGTGGCGTCCCTCTGAGGAACAACAACCAGGGACTATACTCAGATGAACGAGCTTCACAGTCGTTACTCCGACAAGGGGCTCGTTATCCTGGGTGCGCCCTGCAACCAGTTTGGACACCAGGTATGTCTGTGTGGATGAAAGCAGGTGTATGTCATAGGCCTCTATTTTCTCAGTGCAGGACATAACAACCAAAAGACATGTCTAGATGTCTTAAACGGCTTAACTATAAGGCCTACTGTGCTACTAGATAAACAGACTGCAGTAGGTCTACTCTTCTCTTGAATGCAAGAAATTGGCTACTGTTTATTAATGCCATACTACTACATTACTGTAAATATTGTCTGGAAAATTTGAAGTTGGTTAGATACATCTGGAAAAGTCAAAAAGACGTGTCCTTATATGCACATGTTATCATTTGATCTTGTTGAATAGCAATATCCCCAAGCACTAGTCCTTCATGTGAAGGTTTTTTACAGGAGCAATATCAGCTCAATGAAGCTGAACAATGGCCCCTCTCATTGAGAATAATCATAAGGATTATTGATTAGGTAACATTCATCTGAGTAGCTTTTATTAACTACTTTGTTGGGCAGTTAAAGTCCCTTTTTTTTATTTAATGGTTAATTTCAATTTTAAGATAGAAATAGAAAAACATAGGTGATGATAGATGGACAAAAAAGTAAGTAAAAAGGACCATATTCCCCTCTGAATTATGTTAAATACAATCATAAACATGAAAATAATTACGGTAAACATTAGGCTGCATTGAATGTAACCATGCATGTAACCTTGTACAGGTTTGAATGATAACCTTAAATAATCCTTTTTGTCAATTGATCATTAAACTGCCAAACTATGGTGTACTGTTTCTCTTTTTTATATATAACAGGAAAACTGCAAGAATGATGAAATCATGAAGTCTCTGAAATTCGTCCGTCCAGGAAATGGCTTTGAACCAAAGTTCAAGCTCCTCGAGAAAGTTGATGTAAACGGAACAGATGCCCACCCCTTGTTCGTCTATCTGAAGGACAAACTTCCATTCCCCTCTGATGATGCCATGGCTCTTATGACTGATCCAAAGCACATCATTTGGAGTCCTGTCTGTAGGAATGACGTCTCCTGGAACTTTGAAAAGTTCCTGATCAGCCCTGACGGGGACCCATACAAGCGCTACAGCAGAAACTTCCTAACAATGGACATTGAGGCTGATATTAAAGAGCTACTAAAGAGTGTCAAGTAAGGTCTTACAAAATGTTCTGAATGGCTGGAGAGAAAGTCAATCATAATAAGCCCAGCCGAAAAGACGTTTAGTATACATGTTTCTGTGTGTATTTTATCATCTGCATCTTCACAGTAAGTTCATGCAATCCAAAGCGTGTGATATCTCCAGAGTGGTACACTTTGGTTAGTCAGCCTATTTACTTGATGAAGACGCTCCTTGAAGCCATTGTCTGGGAGAGGAGTTTCTGATGAGGATGTAAATGCCTGACTCGTCCACTGTGTAAAAACGTGTAGCCTATCACAAATATATTTGGAAGATTTAAAGATGAGAAATAAAGACTAAATGTCATACAATGTTATTGTCATGTGTGTACTTCAAAACTACAATGCATTAAAAAACTTTAAATAGGTATACGATTGTGTTGAAGGCCTCTCTTGGGTATCAATTCAAAGGCACTGGTGTGAAATGTTTGTCATTTAGTCAATTTTGAATTTTACAGCAGGCCTTCCGTTTGTGCAAAGTTATGATTGGACCTTTTTGTTTCTCTGTACATGTGGCTGGCCTGTTTTAACAACTATTTGTTTGTCTTTTATTGTTTTTGTATTGTTAAAATTGACCGATAACTCAACAAACGTACCAAAGTAATTATCTAAATCGCTGGAAAACCACTTTATAAAGCTTTCATTACCATAAATTGTGTGGTGATTTAACATTAAAGTGTTTATAAATCCATTCGTGACCTATCGCGCTTTATTAACCCATAGAAAGCCTCCTACAATAAACTGAGCTGTGTGGACGCAGTCGACGCTATCACTGTTTGTTTGAACGCTGCGGCTCATCCAAAATGGCTGGCCAGGAAGACCCAGTGCAAAGAGAGATTCACCAAGACTGGGCGAATCGAGAGTACATAGAAGTCATTACGAGCAGCATCAAAAAAATCGCCGACTTTCTTAACTCATTTGGTAAGTAGTCTGCGGCCAGTTTTATTTACGGATAAGCTCAACCAGTCGTGTTGCTGCTTTCTACTGAACGGCTAGCCCGAGCTAGCTAGTTTAGGTAGCAACATTCATGTAAACGACCACTCCCAGTTAGCATGTAGCTTTTATCCTTAGCTGGGAGTAAAGTAACCTTCACATTTAGCAGGGTGACTCCATTTAGGTTTTAAGTTATCTTAAATGTTGTTTCGCTTGTTTGCTCAATGCTAACCGTCGGACAAGTGTCAAAACATGGCATTTAATTACAGAGGATGTTCAGGCCTGTGATAGCTGTAAGGCCACAGCTGTCATCTGTTTAAACATCAGAAACACAACTGTTAACATAAACCTCATAAACCTCAGGGATGGAGAGTTGTATTTTAGTGGAACGATCTGTGTTTTAATGGATAGCACCAACAAGATAAATGAAATGTATCAGCTGACGACGTCAAACCGTGTGTCTAATACGTTTAATATCCTCAGATATGTCGTGTCGATCCCGCTTGGCCACCCTCAATGAGAAGCTGACAGCTTTGGAGAGGAGGATTGAATACATTGAGGCGAGGGTAAGTGAAGCACATTGTACGTCATTTAAACAGCGATTTTATTTTTCACTGTAATTTTTAAAAATCTTTCTTTTTACATCTTGTACAGGTGACGAAGGGAGAGACCTTGACCTAGAAGTCAATATGTAGTCCCAGAGCTACCTGCCCATTCCCTGCCCTAAATTTTTTGATATGTGTGTAATGGACTCCACCTTCTCTTTGGACCATTTTTATATGACATGGAGGAGTTTTGTGTTGTTTCCTTTCATTATGCATTTTTTAAAAAGGGATATGTGACTCTGCCAAGGGTTTTATAGACTCTGGCATGATCAATGTTACAGAAGAGAAATATCATCCCTAAATATTTGTTTCTGAAAAGATGCTGGAGCTCAATTATGTAACTGATATCAGCACAACCTGTTGACCATCTGTGTTGTATACAGTGTCATTACCAATCAGAGATTAATGAAAGAGGACATTTTTTTGTGCCAATTTGAACAAGTTTTTGTGTGGTCATCTTTGTTAAGCACCTGCTTGTACAGTGATCTACTGGGTGATGTTTCCAGATTTAAATACTGTAATAAATTATAAACTGTGTAAATGATGAATAATGACTTTGTTTCATGTTGTACCTCATCTTTGTCTGATATTAAACTTTATCAACAAGATATGTTACACAGAGTAGCAATTAAATTAAATCAAATGCCCAGTAGCTCTTAGTATTCTCAATATCCAAGATAGTTTTAGACAAGATAAAAATATAAATAGCCAAAGAAAAACTAGAAATACAAACGAAGGTACACAAGTGGTTAAATGAAGGTAATACAACAGGTGTATGTGCAATGATTGCTGGAATGAAAATAAACATACTTTAGTAAGACTTTAAATATGTGAAAGGATTTGTGTACATACTTTTTGATTTGGGACAACAGTGTGTACTATTTGTATGCAAATGGAACATTTTGTAAAATTTATTTTTTTATTTGCATATTTCCATGCAATGGATTAGTAGACTTTGTTGAAATGGTTTCCCCAATAACAGGGTGTGTCGTTTATTCTGTACTATCTTCAAAATATTTCCCTTTGGGAATTTTCTTATATTTCACATAACTTTCATGATAAGATAAAACCTTGTGTGATTCAAACTCATAAGTTTGACATCTGCATTTCCCTCTATAGTGTAACCACAACAAAACACCACATTGGGATTAACATTGGTTACAATTTTCTATATTAATTTATAGTTTTAGTTAAGTTGGACAGAGCCTCAGAGTTACAAATGATGACACTCCATCTTTTTGTACCTTTAAGGATGTGAGACTATTTTTGTATGGATTTCTTTTATAAACGTTATGACATTGAAATGCAAAAGCTGACATAAAACTACTAATACTATATTTAGAAACAGCCTATGGACAAACAATTAATTAGAAAGGAATGAAATTGAAAGAAAATGACACTTCGGTTTTATTTATGTTGAACAGAGCCTGAGAGTTATCATGGCTTGTAAATCATGATTATAATTTTACAGTCTATAGTTACAGAGAATATTGCCAATGATTGTAACCCTCTTTGTCCTTAAGACACAGAAATTGAGACCTTAATATTCACAGTCTACGCTTCAGACTTTTGTGAAGCGATGAAATGCAATTTGCCTCAGAATAATAAAATTCAAGCTTTGTTGAAAGTACGATGAATTATCTGAAAGGAAATGAAAAATGAATCAGGAGTCACTCTTTAAAAGAGACTACAAACCAGGTCCTTGAACTACAAACAGGGCACTAGCAAAATGGCCGAAATGTTGAGATGGACGATTTTTCCCTTAGTTTTGCATTTCAGGACGCCCTTTATGCTCATCTTGTCTTTGGTTATGACAACCTGTGAGTGACTTAACACCTAAACATAACTGTGGCCGCTGATGTTAACATAACCTATTGACAGAATCGGTTTGGACCACCAACGGATAAAAAAAACAAAACAACAACAACCATAGACTATTAATATTTGAGATATTATTTAAAACCCAGAACGCATAGGTTACCTGTGAGGCAAAATCGGGGTAAAATACCTCATCCCAGAATGCACCGCGTGATTCACAGTTGCATGTTGGGACGAAGAAGGTGTCGTCGCAGTGTTGTGATAAGTCCTTGGACGTGAGATGAATTTTCATGCCCACGATTTTTTCCAACTACCTTTTTGAAAATCCTACAGTGGCTTTTAACGTTGTCACAAAACTACACCGGTGAGTCACTGAACACCCCGCGTACACATTTAAACAATGACGTAGACGTTTATGGCGTCGTCCGTCTGCTCTATTTGCTAACCTGAGCGCGAGACCGAATCCATGTTGTGTTTCTGCTCTTTTCTAGCTGTCGACCTAATTTGACTAAATGTTAACCGTACTCGTCTATGTTTAAGAATTATATTAAACTACTTTGTTGTATTCTGCCTTGTAGTGGTCGTGTGTGTTCAGCAAAGAGAAATGGGAGCCGATAAAAGGTGAGTAACGTTTAAAGTGCTCATTTTACGTTTATTAATTGTAGGAGAGAACTATGTTTATTGTTATTGTTTTTTAATCTAAGTAAATAACTCAATCCCTCTTTAGAAAATGGAAAATAAGCTATAAATAAACGATTAAACTTCAGTAAAATTGTTTTTTTTCTTGTCTCATTTAGTATGGAGGATGTTCAGCCTATCCTTTTCTTGTTTCATTTAGTCTGGAGGATGTTCAGCCTATCCTTACGGCTTAAACTGTAATTAACGCTGAATTAAACTATAAAAAAAATGATTTTCATATGATATTACATGATAGCTGAATAGATGGAGAGGGGGTGGGATTCAATATGTCTTACTTACCCACTCCTTTGTGGACATGTAACTTATAATAGCTTCTTAACCAAATTTTACTTTATTTTTTCTTCTGAATTATACTCTTCACTGTTTGTGATTGTTAATTTTTCTAACAATTTTTTTGTTCAGCTATTTAATTGTCTTGTTTACCTTTGTATTATGTTACATGTTCAGGATAAATTATCAAATGATACATAATACTCAGATTTGCAGCCGTAATGTAGAAAAAAATGCTGTATAAGATGTATTTTATCTTATTAAATGTCAATCCTGCGGATCACCTTAGAATACTATTGATATCGACACATCATACTGTATCTTTATAATGTAAATGCAACACGATTTTTGTATTACTTTGTTTTAAACAATGCTACATTGTTCCACAGAGCGATGAGGGCTGACACACATTATGGAAAAATCAGTTGATTTGATAGTTACTCAATGTCTGCTTGTAGCACGACCTAAGAACTTTTCTCTGTCCGCATGTCGTTGATTAAGAAACTGTAAATCAGCATAAAGACAGAAGTCTTGTCTCTGGTGTTTTTTTTATTATTATTTATATGTAGGGGTGAGGATTGCAGGGTATCTCACATTATTTTAGCCTAACAAAGATCTAAACTCTACAGTAATTCATATAGTAAAAGACACTCTTAAAATGATGCATCACAATGTGTGAGTCACTGAGGAATATGAAGGGCAGGAATCGTGTATGTGTTTACTCTAATATAGTGTCAGATTCACATCTTAAAATGCTTAAACCTGCAACGTTTATTCACCACTGACAGACATTCTTTGATATAGATCGAGATACTTTATTGATCCCAAGCTGGGGAACTGGTTCTCCTGCTCTTAACTTACTCTTGGACCAGTTAACTTACTTTAATGTAATGCTCACTCATGTAATAAGAACCACTTGACGTATGGATGTGATGAGTCATTACTTCATGCGGCACATTTTTCAAAATGCACCAGCAGTCTATAAGTGTATCTCATGAGTCACGATGATGATGCGTTTCTGTATGGATGTTTTTCCCTACAGCTACTTGAGTAGCCTCCTGTAATGTAAGAGAATAGATACAAGGGTTATTGTATAGTGGCATTTCAGATTTATTAATTTTTTTATGAATTTAAAAACCTGTTGAAGTCTTAATTTTTCTTTCATTGTCCTCCTGAATAGGATTAGTCGAACAGAACGCAGTGGCAGGTATGGCTCGGAGCACCCCCGTGACGAATCAGAATGGCGTGAGAGAAGAGAGAGGGACCAGGAGCGCGATCACAACATGCGCCGCTGGGGTGAGGAGAGGCGTAGTGATCGCTTTGAAGGAGAGCGACGAGGATCAAGAGACAGTCCAGAGGTAGTGAGTGTTTTGACTGCTAACATATAATGGATGAATTAAAGAAAGCCTGTTCTTTTTATTTACTGGACTCTTTTCTTTTTATAAAGCAAAGAGACAGAAAACGTCGTAACAGCGATCGATCAGAAGATGGTTATCAATCTGATGGCGACTACCCAGAGCAAGACTACAGAAGGGAGCCTGGAGAAGAGAAGAAGAGCAAGACCATCATGCTCTGGGGACTGTCTCCTCATGTGACTGAGGATGATGTACGTTTTCTTTGCATTCATGCAGCTTCTTATTGAGTCGATTTGGATTAGTTTATTTCCAGCTCAATCTCAAAAGCATCGTCCCGTCTTTTTCTGTCACCTAGATTTGTTTTGCCATTGACCAGCTGGAGGGGCCTCAGCCGGTAGATGTCAGGCTGATGAAAAAGAAAACAGGTGAGAACCAGATAAACGACCAATCCCAACCTCCCCCAGTCTTTGACCATAGGGCCAATCTGCTTCCATTAAGACCCATTTTCCCATAGCAACTATCAAAGACTTGTACCAAGTTACTTGAAAAAGATGTAAAAATGTTGATTCAAGGCTTATGTTTCAGTCTGTTGTGGATCACTCTCGGGTAAGTATGAGCATTAAAACAATTTTAAAGACAACCAATTGGCAGACGCACTTTGTTTTTGAAGTGTGCAGGATTATTTGCCATGGTAAAACTCCTATGGAGTGGCCCGCTGTGTACCAAACAGGGCCTGGGTCGTGAAGCAGTTTGTGGAAGACTTTGAATAATATGCCCATGGACTCTTAACTAACACGCCTCCCGTCTATATTTGAATGCTGTCTCTAGGTATAAGCCGTGGTTTCGCCTTCGTGGACTTTTATCACTTGCAAGATGCTACCCGATGGATGGAGACCAATCAGGTTGCTTCACAATCGCCAAGTCTAGTTTTAATCTTGGGGATCTGAAAAAAAAAATAATAATAAAAGGCAACCAAAGTGAAATGAATAAGTAGTTGTGTGGAAAACCTCAGAGATTGTTAAAAAAAAAAAAAAGGAGTGTATGCCAGTGAGCAAGACATTGTATGTTGAATGATTTTATTCCTGATTTATTGAACAAGTCTGTTGTATAGTTAGTTCTGATTTTAGGAGATGGCTCATATATCATGAGGTTCTCTCCATAAGGAAAGGGAGTTTAAGATAGTGAACACATCCTTCCTTTGCTGATAGAGACATTATCCATGATATCTTAGAGGCTGAATGCCAGCTCAGACTTTCCCTTCTTAGCCCACCCCTCATTAGAGTATTCTCAATCTTTTTTTCTTTTCTTTTTTTTTTCTCTTCTTCGTTTCTTTGTATTGTTTGTTTCATTTAAATCTCTCAACATGTGTTAGGGTCACACTACACTTTGCTCCAGCTCAGTCTGGGCACTCGGGTCCCAAACACCAAAAGAAACCCTCCATACATCATGCTCACATATACATCATGTGCCTGTCTTGTCTTTAACACAAAAGGCTATCTGTTGGGGGGGTCCCTCTCCCCCCCATCTCTCCCTTCCAACACTGCTTGCTCTGTTGATGAGAACGAACGCCTGCCAGAAACATTGTGGGGTAATTGCATTTGTCTTATTGCAGAAACGTCTGACCATCCAAGGCAAAAGCGTGGACATGCACTACAGTCACCCGAGGAACAAGTATGAAGACTGGCTGTGCAACACAGTAAGTCCACTGTCTGCCTTGGTTTCATGCTTCCACAGAACACCTCACACTTACATTTAGGTATTGAAGTTCCAACTATTTCAGCTCTTGTCAGCTTATTTTGCACTAAACTAGCGTTGGACACGTGGTTAAGGTTAGGTTGTTTTTGCTGGGTGAGTATGGTATGCTGCACTAATATAGATTGCCTTTTTTTTTGTTCTGAGGCAGCTCTGTTCAGGGGTTAAGTAGGTGTATAATAAAAATGATGTGAACGGTTACTTGCAGTGTGGCCTGTACAATTTCCGGAGGAGGCTGAAGTGCTTCAGGTGTGGAGCAGCCAAAGCTGGTAAGTAGTTAAAATCAACAAGAGGCCACTGACTGCAGACATCCGGGCTGCTTGGATGCAACACAAAGTTTGTGTTGTGTTGTTTCACTCTAATGTAGGAGAAGTGCATAGATGGGGGAAACAGCATTAATTTGTTCTGTACTATCTGATGCTACAAACAGGAAGACAGCACCATACATGAGGCATTAGTGAAGTGGGCTGTGATATAAGCTAGCTGACATTGTAAACCAGTTTAATAGGCATCACCGTATAGATCTTTTGTTTTTCAGTTTGAAGAAAGGCTTCGTTAACGCAACTTTTACTTCTCTGTTCTCTCATCAGAAAGTGAAACTAGCAATAATCCTGGAGCTTCTGAAACTCAACCCACTGCAGATTTCTACGGTGACAGTAAGAACTTAGTTTCTGTTGTCGCACGTTAAACTCGTTCGTATTTCGGTTGATGATGCGTTTCTCTTAAGTAATGACTTTGTTGTTGTTGTTTTTTTTTGTCCTGTTCAGCAATCATCCTAAGAAATATTGCTCCTCTGACCACCGTGGAAGCCATCATGACCGCTCTGGCACCGTACGCCAATCTTTCATCAAACAACATTCGCCTGATCAAGGACAAGCAGACGGGCCAGAACCGAGGCTTCGCCTTTGTCCAGCTCTCCTCTCCTCTGGTGAGATAAACAAGCAGCCTCTTCACCGTGGAGTTCATTTGTTTGTCTTCTCATGTTGCTCAGCACACATTAAATCCTTTTTCCCAACAAATTGGTCTCATTGGCGCGTTTTGATTTGTGTCCACAGGAGGCCTCCCAGCTGTTAACCATCTTACAGGGACTTCAGCCACCTCTTAAACTTGATGGAAAAACCATTGGGGTGGATTATGCTAAGAGTGCTAGAAAGTGAGTATAACAGCCTATGATGAGCATCGAAAAAAGTGATAAAGAGAAGAGAGAGAGTCAAACCTCTAACTCGTGTTACCCTTTTTCCTATTTTAAGAGATCTTTTACTTCCCGACGGCAATCGTGTCAGTGCTTTTTCTGTGGCCAGCACGGCCATCGCTGCTGCCCAGTGGTCCTCAAGTCAGGTAGGACATAGTCTCTGTAAGACCCCTCTTGATTTCATCTTTAAGTATAAATGTGACAGGCTCAGGACCCGTACGTTTCTTCACAGCCGCAGCAGAGTTCAGAGGGAATGTCGGAATACAGCTACCTGCAAGAGGGCTATTCACCTATGCCTCAGGTTAGTCCAAAAAAATAAAATAAAGCTGCGAGAGCCAGCTTGAAATCAGAAGATTCCTAATGTCTGTTATTCTGTTTGATCAGACGATGCATTCAAGTAAAACGTGGATCTGTAATAAAAACCAAGAGAGATTATTATTTCTATTTTTTTTCAGCTAGTGTTTTGTATTTTTTTTTTTTTTTTTTATTGAGCTAAGTCAAGCTCACAGTAATGACTGTTGAAATCACTGGGCTAACTCCAGCAGTATGTACCTCCTTTGAAATACACATCTAACTTATGAGGCTTAGTTTTCCATTGAGGTGCTTACAAATATGTTTACACTACTGTTTTGATTTCACTAGGACTTCCAGAATTACTACCAGCCAGGAGCAGCAGCCAGCAACTCTCAGGGAAATGGGATTCTCGGAGGTACGAGATTCTGGTTGATGCTTCTGTCCCTGTCCTTTCTGAGCTGTGTGTTTGAGTTGCTGTCGAGAGATTTTTGTTTGTTTGTCTGCAGCAGAGTCGATAGTTCTCTTGAGCTGCAGTAGCATCGAGTGAATCCTGCTTTCAGGAACAATTACCTGAAATAAAAAAAACAGATCTCACCAACGTTTAAAAGACTCATCAGAGCCTTCGCTTTTCTCATTTCAGCTGCCCCCGGTGTAAAGATCGTTCCAACTGCAGCTGGAGTCGTCATCTCACAGGGTGCTCAAGTCTACCAACCACATTTAATTGTGCAGCCTTCTGTTCAGGTGACATAAAGATGTTTGTTTTTTTAGTCAGGTCTGTAATCACGTCATGGTACCACTCCAGTTCATCCTGGATATCCAGCTCATAACAACCATTACATTTGATTGCAGGCTTTGCCACTGCCCCAGCACTTGGATGTGAAACACCACATGGGACACCTGTCAGGCATCGAAGCTGCATCCGTGCCTGTTGCCACCGTAGCCGCTGCCACGGTTACTGCTGCTGGCGCACTAACAGCCTCACAACAGACAGCTGACGCCAGCACTGGTATGAGTACACTATATCCCCCCCCCCGCCCCCCCTTTTGAAAGCCTGTGCTGTTGAAGAGTGATGCATACGAAGAGGGAATCCTTGAGGTCAATGCCACGCTTGTTACATTCCAGTCTTTCTCGGATCATCTAGTTGAGCCGGCAGTTTTTAAGGGAAACACTAACCCCGAGTGTTCAATTTGATGTCGTCTAACAAATAAATCAAACGCGTCAAAAACTGATTCAAGAGGACAAATGATGAGCGGCCAAATACACGCATGAATTCCCAGATGGAATGTACAATATTGATACAACACTGATCACAGATTGAAGTTTATCTTTGCTTACTTCCTGGTTAATTGTGGCTTCTTTTTTATCTTTGACAGTTCCTGATACATCCACCTATCAATATGACGAGTCCTCTGGTTATTATTATGATCCTCAGACCGGCCTTTACTACGACCCCAACACTCATGTAAGTAGCCAACGTCATGTGTGAATGAAAGCTCTTTGAACATTAGTATGAATACGAAGCCTAATGTTAATGCGTTTGCCTTTCCAGTATTACTACAACTCTCAGACTCAGCAGTATCTGTACTGGGACGGGGAGAAGCAGACTTACGTACCCGCCTCCAGTGACGCAACCGCCGCACTAAATGACAACGCAGCAGCAGGCAGCAAAGAAGCGAAAGAGGGCAAAGAGAAAAAAGAGAAGCCCAAAAGCAAGACCGCTCAGCAGGTATGCTGACATCAAAAATCAACATTTCACTGTTTGTGTCACACGCAGCCTTTGTCTTCAGATGCAGCCCGTTCACGTTCATGTCTGTGTGATTCTTACAGATCGCTAAAGACATGGAGCGGTGGGCGAAAACTCTGAACAAGCAGAAGGAGAACTTCAAGGGAAGCTTTCAGCCTGTTAGTCAAGAAGAAAGGAAAGAGGCAGCTGCTGCTGATGCTGGTTTCATACTGTTTGAAAAGAAGGTGAAGACATGTTCTGATAAATGGGAAGCATGAGGTTTATGAATTGAAAGTTAAAATGAGTTTGTTTGTGTCTCGTTCAGCAGGCAGGAGGCTTTGACAGACTCATGCCAGAGGTGCTGAGGGGCCCTGAGGAGGAGCCGACAACCAGCTCAGCCAGCTCGTCCAAGGTGAGCGCTTACTTCTTCAGGAGGTTCAACGTTTCCCCTTTGCAGTTTGAAAGTGATGTTGACTGAACTACTTAAACTCTTAATCATGCGATTGTTTGTCTATGGTGTGGTTAGCTTGGCCTGGTAGCAGCCTACAGCGGAGACAGTGACCCCGAGGAGGGCGGAGCAGACGTTGATGGCGTTGAAGGCCAGGACAAGCTGACAGACTGGACAAAGTTAGCCTGCCTGCTCTGTAGGAGACAGTTTCCAAACAAAGAGGGTTTAATTCGACATCAGCAACTCTCCGACCTCCACAAGGTATCCTCCCAAGTCCTGACTGTTCGTTTATATATATAAAAAAAACAGCTAGAACCATAACATGAGCAAGGTATTCATCTTTTTTTTTTCTGCGTCTTTGTAGAAAAATCTGGAGGTTCTTCGCAGATCCAAAATGACTGAAGCAGAGCTGGAAGAGTTGGAGAGGAAAGAGACTGAGGTTCGGCTCAAAGACAGTCGTGTGGTTACGACATCATTACCTCTGAAGACATGAGTGTCATTTTCGAGTAACATTTATTTAATGGTTTTTTTTCTGTTGCCAGTTGAAATATCGAGACAGGGCAGCTGAGAGGAGAGAAAAGTATGGCATTCCTGAACCCCCTGCACCCAAAAAGAAGAAATTCAGCCAACCAGCACCTGTCATGTGAGCCTTGGATTTCAGTGATTCATTAAACAAAAGTTTCAGAGTCTCTGTAGTTATCTTTTGTCTTTATAATATTGAAGTTATTAAAATGTTATCTCTCTACCCTGTGCAGTAACTATGAACAGCCCACCAAAGACGGCCTTAACAGCGACAACATTGGGAACAAGATGCTGCAGGCCATGGGATGGAAGGAGGGGAAAGGTCTTGGTCGTAACCAGCAGGGCATCACTACACCGATTGAGGTATTTATTACAATTAGCATCTATTAGTTTTATTTGAAGTCCTTCTATCTTCAAAGTACTGACGTGTGTTTTCGTCCTCAGGCTCAGTTGAGAACAAAGGGAGCTGGACTCGGCACAAAAGGCACAAACTACACCCTCTCTTCTTCAGACACGTACAAGGACGCCGTCCGCAAAGCCATGTTCGCTCGCTTCACTGAACTGGAATGAGACTCGACTCGGATCATTTCTTTAATTTGACCAACAGACTATTTTCTTTAGTTGAGCTTTAGGTCTTCCACATCTGCATCGACATGGACAAGTGAGTTGGCATGGAAGCAAGAAAAGCTTATCTGAAGCGATTCCACTTTATGTATGATACATGATACCAGAAAAGAAACTATGTTAAAGGAGGCGTGTTAAGATGAACAACATAATTTATAAATTGTACATAGGCACAGTGAATTTACTTCTTGACTTTTTTGTTGTCTGTCAATGACTTGTTTTTGTGTCTCAGCATGTTTAAAAGATTGTACAGTTTATACAAAAATGTCCTGTTTGTACAGAAAATAAATGACAGAAGTGATTTTTGATGGATTTTTTTTTGTTAGATCTGATTAACCAATCAGTGATGAAGGTATACGTGTCCATAATCGTCATCATTGAATTAGACTGGAATGCAAAGAGTGTCTAAAGTGACAGCAATAAGTGGTGAATTCTAAAAACTAAGGGATCTTGGACTGTCGCTCTGCAAAAATTCAGACTGATGAATGAAGTGGCTTTCTTACGAGGGGACATCTAAATAAGTTTCCACCTTTAAAATGCTTCTCATATAAATCATATGTGATCATTCCTGATCACGTGTCCAGTGAAATCTACACAAGATGCTAAAGTCCATGATTATTTTTAAGTTGTACTCATGCCAAAGACTTTTTTAAATTGTTGCTAGGAAACAAAATGTGTTCTATTTCCTGTCCTGAGAGCGCTGATCACAGGCAAGGGCTTTGGCTCTTTGTTTGCCATTGAAGTCTCCTTCACATTTAGCATTCCAAGTATTGAGGAATAAAACGTTTACGACAATACAGTCGGCTGTGATGAAAGGCGTGACGAATGTGCAGGTTATCTGAAGTCAGAAGTTTGCTGAAACAGATTTTGGTTCAACTATCAGGAGTTGCAGTGAGACTGTTCTTCCACTAGGGGACACATGTTTCAAACCACTGTTCCTCAGGAAGACTGCAGCTCCGATATCTTATTTCATCACAACTCTTAATTGACTTGCAAGAACGTGAACAAAAATGTCTCTCACCAGTGAGACAGAAAAAAAATAGATATGCCATGTAATCATCATGAACTCTAGACGTAATTGAAGAGACAATATAAAGTGCACATCCACAAATCCAACCTTCAGCGACCAGTGCCATATTAGATATGGCCTCTTCCAGATTCATTATTTACCACCTGATGGACTTTTCTTCTTTCACTAATATCCCAATTGAGTGAGTGAACATCCCTGTTTAGAGGGGCAGAAAAAGTGTGATGAACAATGTAATGGATTTATTTGCCATGTAAACCATCGCAGGCCACTCTGCTTGTGGATTCAATAAGGTTGAAGAAAAGGTTTGTTTGTGTTGCTACTGTAGGCCTACCTGTTGTTTAACGAGATCATTGCCCTCTGAGTTCAAGGTCTTTGTTCGTGTAGATTAGTTAGCAGAGAGAAAGAGAGACGAAGAGGAAAGCAACCTGGAGAATGCAAGGCTTTTATTTACTGGATACTGCATACACTTCAACATTTATAACATTCACACACAACTACATTGCAAATCTGAACAATCAAGGCGGCATCAATCCGTGCCTGTGAATCAGACTGATACTGATATTATTCGTTCACACAAAAGGGTTGGTCAGTTTGCTTGCCTCTGTGCCGCAGGTCCATATAATATAAACAAAGTGAGTTACACAATGAAACATAATATGCCTTGGGTTATGTCATGGACCTCCTGATGCCTCCTTCTTTGATATGTTCACCTCTCAGAGAGAAATGTTCTGAACCTCACGTCCACCTCTGTTACATAAATATACTGCAGCAATGCAGCCCGACTCCTGTTGTTCGAGGTGGAAACTTTAGTTTTATATTTCCATCGCGCTTTCTCAGAAACATCACTAAAATCAAACATCCACGAGCAGCTTGAAGAGCCATGTTCTTCTCTCTCTATGACTGTTTCTTTATCATTCTCATAAAAAAAAACCCAAAAAACTGTTAAATTCCAAAAGAACTTGGAGAGGTCGGCTCATAGCTTTAACCGATTCTGGCTGAGATGTGCTGTGGTTGAGGGAGAGGGAGGGCAGGATTTCAACATGTTCAGTATTTTTTCATACAGATTCAGCTAGATGTTAATAAGGATATTTAGTATATAATTCAATAAACACTAAGGGTTCATCCAATTAGTCTTGTTAAAGCCATTTCTGCTCTTTTTAGACTGTCTACATGATCGACCCGTCAAAAGAGCCCAGCTGCATGTTTTAAAGCAGGTATGTGGTGCTCTTTGCTGAGCTCAACGGTCCTTGTGCCTCTATTCCATTCGGAGATTTCTTTCTTTTCCTCATGAACATTTTTCAAGGCTATGGTCCTTGAAACAGAATGTTTTATAACACTAAAAACCTTCAGCCATTCAGAAATACAGTACGTCTATGGGCTTTTGACAATGAAAGAAAAATCTCCACTTACTATCTTTGTCAAAAAAAAAAGGGAGGGGGAGGGGGCATTTGAGTCACATCAGTACAACCAAAATTGTGGTGTTCCAGCAGCAGGTTGTCAAAGCAGTTAAAGCAACAGAAAAATGTATGTTAAGTAAATAAACCCTAACAGATATGAAGCCAGAAAGAAATATACATCCACAATTTAGCATGACATTACTTTTAAAGTCTCAAATAAAGTCAATTAAAAGGCGAAAACTAAAGTCTACCAAAGAATGAAGTCCAGAGTTAAATATTACAGTGTAGATATGTTTTAGCTTCACCAGCCACAACGGAGCACAGTGGGAACTCCAGAGAATGATACTTCAGTGGTACCCAATGTATCCTGTTCTTCACACTGGTCAAAATGAACAAGTTAAACCCAGCATGAATATGGAGAATAGTGGACCTATAACTTTTTCACACAAATATGGACACATTTTTCTTGTTGCGTAGGAACATTGAATAGCTAAGGGACCAAGAGGGAGATAGTGGAGACCACAACAGAGCCTATAAAGAAGAAATATTGGGCATACATTGAAACGGTTGGCACAAATCATAGACCATCAAATGGAATGCCTCAAATTCATATTGATCAAGCTGCTTTTGTACTCAAACGCGTCTGTTGTGGATCCGTCTGTTGCTCGACCCAGATAATACAAACTTTAAAGGACACAGAGTGTGCTGACTCTTCTAATGTCGTTCTGTGGTCATGCACCTGAAGATTTATAACTGTATGAGTATGCTCCCTTTTCTCCTGTTAATATTGGTGCCATCATCAAAACAAGAGGTTCACTGTCATACTAAGTTTGTTTCGGTCTGAGAGACAGTCTCTAAGCACATGCAGCCTCTTCTGTCAAACACAGATCACAATGTGGATGGAGTAGAACTTAAATCCTATTCGCTGTAATAACAAATCTTCAGCTACCCAATACTGCATCTAGAGGTCGCTAGAAGGACTACTTCTCAACTCTGCTGCATTTTGAATATCTATAACTTAAAATTCACCATTTATACTAAAGTTAATTTTATAAAACACCTTGTAGATTGATGTAAAGCCTTAGCCCTACATTATATCAGTATCATACTGATCCATATGTAGCCTCCAATATAGGTTTTTCAATTTTTAATTCAGCTTTTGTATTTGTTGTTTGCTATTATATAATCAACTTGGATGTACACTATGCCTTGTTATTACAAGAATCAGAATGCAGCCTTCCCTCTAAAATGCAGAGTGCTTGCTGTGCAGGTTTGCAATGAAAACCGGTAGACTAAATTGAATTATTAGACGGTAGACCTACTTTTCTGCCAGAGGGAAAAGTGACCCCTTCACCTCTGTATTAAGTGTATCGTTCTCTCATGCATGAGCAGAACTTCTCCACATTCCAAACTCTTAAGAGGTGACAGATCTCAGGCTGTGTCGTGCTGAGATCAGCTCATTTATATAAAATAGGCTGAGAAAGGAAAACATAAGATCAAAGAAGGGGTACAATTACCATCGCTTTAAGTTGTCACATGGGTGCTTATTCGCTATGGTCGTAGGCTATGTGTATTACGTTCCTCCAGATGTTTATTTGCCAATTAAAATAACGCAATTCTTTACGATGCACACCGCGTTGTTGCTTGGCGTCTTGTGCAATACTTAAAAGTGCCATTAATGCGCAATTCCTCCGCGGCAAAGGTAAACCAGTGTGACTAGGATCCCTCGTTCTTTTCCGTGTATTTCCCTCCCCAGAGACCATTGGTGAAACATACAGCGCATCTATAGGGGGGTTTGCTTCGGAGGCGGACCTAACGCGACCCCCACAGTTGAGCTTCAGATGGTTTTACAATGCCGACCATTTCTCTGAAGCGCATTCAATAGCTGCTGGTCCACTGAGCGACGCTCCCAATGTGCCTCCAAAACCCACGATTGCACATCGTTTATCACGTTTCCTGAGAAAAGGAAAGAGGGAAGACGCACGGGGAAGAAGCTTCTAAACATCCCATTTTATTCCCACTCATCAGTGGAATTAACTCAAAAGCTTCGTGACAAGAACAATTGGTAAGACATGACAGATCTTGAATGATAGACACACACGAACATGTGTGGTTTGCCAAAAGAAAGTGTTTCACGAGTTTAGTCGTTAAAGGTGAAGGCTTGTGAAGTGTTAATAGCTTGGAGAGTTATAATCTTTTTTTTTTTTATCACACTGTGATGTAGCTCTTGGAGAAGAATGACAAATGAGTTTGGGAATATTAGAAACCCATTTGATCACATGGCACCACATACCGGGATATAAGACTGTTTTCTTTACGTTGGTCGGTGAAAAATAAAAAAAAGAACATGTTTAGAGCTCCTGCAGTGAGCGCCAAGTCTACATGTCATGACCATGTGCCTCAAAGAGTGGGTGACAGATTGTTGTCCATCTTTTGTCCGTCTGACTCAGGTTGCATTTTCAGTCTTTCTAAAATTGGATTAGACCCCTAATGAAAGTCTGCTTGCAACAGGTAAAATCCACATCTGGACAGATCATCAGTCGACTGGACCAATGTGCGACTTTCACGCGGATTTAACTTCTCTTTGGTCGAAGCGCAAATGTATCCTATAGTTCAGCTCATGTGTTTGATCCTTACAAACAGTCGGTGGCGATTACAATTCGACCAATCTTTGTTTTGTAATGTCTTGATATGCATTGCCATCTTAAAAAATCGTCATGCGATTCGTTTCTGTGCAGTTTTCACCTTTACTGGTGGTCTCCAAGCTTGCAGCCACATGGCATCGCGTAAACGTAAAGGCTGTCCTTTTCCACCAACCAACAAAACCATTTCCGAATGAGACAAACAGCCAATTACATGTTGTAGATAATTGTAAACCAATCACACAACATTATCCTATTCAGTCTGCGCCAAAGCTTGAGTAATTTAAACACAAGTAGCTGTAGCAGCCTTTTAAATCACGTTGCCTTTTGTTATTGTGGGCTAAATATACCCATGAGGAGGAAGAGCGCCCTGTGTGGGAAGTTAATGCGGCACATTATCACTCTGCTGCTGAGCCTATTATATGTGATGTTGTGTGTTATTATCACGAAGCTGACAACAAAGGCTTTGGGCGACAGAAATACAAAGTTTCCCTTCTCCTGTTCCCCTCAGGAGCGTATGTAGACAGTCCATCTGTGTGTTCCTGCAGTTTTCTTTGAGCAGAGTTTATATAATCAATACGTGCCAGTGATGTGTAGGCTACTCCTGCTGTTTCTTGTCATACCGAGTACCATCTGCTTTTTGAAAACCAGTGTATCATGATCAGCATATTTAATGTGGAAAGAGCAATTATTCTGGGGAAAAAAACCCCAATTAAATTATTTACAGTTAAAAGAATTTAAATCAAGTGTCTGATCATCCGTTTATTTTTAAGTCATTTTCAAGCAGAACTATAAACATACAAGTTCAAAACTATAGGCACAGAAGGACTTGAGACATCTGTGAAGGGGATTTTTTCAATTATATTTGAGAGATTCCTGATAAAGTCAAGGTGTCATTCATATTGGCGACATTTGTTTCTGCTGAGACGACAAGATGATGCTTTTCTCATGTGAACCCAATGCGAGTTGTGTATTATTCAGAGCTTATATCCTAATCACCAGCACAGATGATGGAACAATATTTGCTCTAATACCATTATCCGCTATTAAGTTGTTATATTGTTTGAAAAAATATGTGAGTCGACTGGTGCTAAAAATGAAAAATCATTCATGGCTGTTGTACTAACATATGATGACTGCAAAATGAACCCATTATTCATGAAAATAAGTCAAGTATTATTATTTTTTTTATCTTTGAATCCTATTTTAATTTTTATTGTCATTGCAGCTATACTAGGTTAACTTTGATAAATGTGAAGGGAACTAGTCCTTTAAAGTCTATGTGACCCTTACTCCACTTAACACTGCAGTTTCCTCAGGTTCTCACAGTAATGATTAAAATAAAATACAGTTTAGTTCATTTCGTCAAACGTATGGCCTCTCACATTTTAGAAAAGGAGGCTTCTTTTTTTACTTTTTTTATATTTCACGTTTGGAGAAGCTTAAAACCATTTTCTGAACCAGTCTGTGTATTTTTGGGGGGGATGTTTTTGACTTTGTACCCATTGTCAACATGAACACCATGTATGGGTTTTCATATTGGGTTCATTGCAGTGGAGAGGTGGAGCAGATAAGCCCAGCTGTGGTCAGTGACCCCAGTGTGTGCAGTGATCAAACTGGTGGAGAGTTTTGGGGAGGAGCCGGACAGGTGCGGCGTGTACAGTATGTGTGTGTGTGTGTGTGTGTGTGTGTGTGTGTGTGTGTGGAGGTTGAGGTTTCATGTGGGAAGCAGCCAGCTGTGCGCTTCTGTCACCCTAAGGAGACCTGTGAATATCCATGTTTCAGTCGGCCTAAGAGTTAAGTGTCAGACACTCTACAGTTTATTATTATCTTTGTTATGAAGATCATAATCTGCAAGTCTGAACCTGACTGTATCATGTGTTTATGCCTATTTATATTGAAGCCTTTGGAAAGACATGGTTTTGTCACCTTTGTTTATCATTGATACCTAACAGTGGATAGATTGCATATAATAATGAAGACAGTCTTGTGGTTGACTCCTGGGAGGGCTGTGTAAATAACTTAAATGTTCGCTGAAGTACTTTGATTTTAAAGATTTTCAAACTTGTCCCAAAATGATGAACAACTTTTTTCATCATTTTATCTTTAGCTTCTCTGACTGTTCAAAGAGCATCTTTGTTTGCTTTTGTGATCTAGTTTATAGTGCTCACACTCCACGAGTTTGTTCCCTGTGGAGCAATCGTTGCCAAAATGTAAGCTCTTAACAAAAAATATGCTGCTTTTAAAGTTCCATAAAGAGCTATATGTTAAAGTATAAAGACACACAGGAAGTTCATCACCAAGATACAAACCCTGGAATACAATCCATTGACAGTTTGCAGATTCACATAAAATAACTTATATAAGCATGTATAAAAGAGTTATTTTTACTGGATTTGAGATCTATTAGAGTGCAACTGAAGCGACCTTTATGTTGAATCATGCTGCGTCGTTTGAGATTTTTCATTTGAAACGGCTGCCTGCTGCCAACATATGAAAGTTGTGAGAGCAAACCAAACTGTTGCAGTTTAGAAAACAAGAAATGTAAAGACACTGTATTACAACATTGAGCTGAAATGCACCACAGAGTAAGGTAACAATTAAACACATTATACACATATTTGATTGTACAATAAAAAAGCCGTTATAGCTGGACTAAATGATCACAATTTAAATGTTTAGCAAAGAAGGTCTTTCTGAAACAAGCTAACTTACACACATGTAACAGTATGTATTGTTTTACATGGAGCTCACACATTTTATTCTTGTTTTATTATCTGATTTGGTGAGTTTAAACCTTTGGCAGAGTGTAAAACTAGAACGCAGTGACATTTGTATAGCTACACAGATACTTCAGTAATTTCATATTTGGCAAGCAGATCTTGGATGTTGATGCTGAAGCTTATTTTCACAACAGCACCCAGTAAGACTCGTGACGATTCTGATGTTGGTCAGCCCGCACTCTCTCATATACAGTACCATTATGTATGGTACTTTATGTAACAGAACCTAAAGTCACACTTGACCACCATCAACATCTCTCATGTGATGTGTTTCTTTTGTATACATCAGTGTTGTTGAACAGCTCACTGGTGACACATGGAAATACACGTGCTTACTAAAACATGTCCGCCATTCGGTTGTTTTTAGATTAAATTTAAGTTATGTGTTGTTGTGAATTTTTTTACAATATTGTTGTGTCAAATGGGAGATTATTATTATTTTTATTTTTTTTTTACAACATCTGTTGTCTATAACCTTTTTGATTATGTTTCCACATGAAGACAGACCCTTTGCTGAAGGGCTCTAGCGGGCCTGAATCCCCTGCCTAGAGTGTAATTGCGCTGTAGTCTTTACCTCCTGCTGCTAGCTGTTGGTTGCTGGGCTATTTCTGAGAAAAAAGCCCTGCAGCATGTCAATTTGTACTCACGACTAATGAAAGTTAACTGATCTCTTATGTAAGGAGGGTGTATCAGGAGTAAACAAGTTCTTAGTATACCTCCTGATGCACTTCACCTTTAGTTTGTGGTTGGCATTGAAATGTAAAAAATAATCCTTGCTGCTATAGATGCTAGTATATATCTTTCTTCAGTGTTGTTGCTTGTATGCATGTTTGGCAGAATTTAAAAAAAAGGGTTTATTGTTCAAATGAAGGCAACCTTATCTGTTGGCCGTAACGTTTTTAAAGACACCATTGCTTCATGGTATAAACAGATATAAGAGGCTATTTTTTGTTATCTTAGCTTAAATGTATGTTCTGATGGAGCTGCACACACTTCTAACTTGATCCTATTAAGCTGCACAATGTTCTGGACCTATATTTACAGTCTATGGCTGGATCTCTTATGGCTGAAGCCAACTATGCGCCATGCGAGGACATGTTCATCAGGCTAAAAATGATTCTGAGTCATTGTTTTCTAAAAGTGCTACATTAGTGAAACATTGTTCATTCTCTGTGCTGATCATAGGGTCAAGTAATCCGTGCAGTTGTTTCTGTTATAATACTACATGAGCATGCAAGACCTATAGCGATGTGATGCATTGATTTATGAAGGAGGATGATTGTCTGTTTGGATTCGACATAAATCATCATTTATATAAACCCTTTTTGTTCTCTTCATGTTCTTATCTGACATCCTTCCATCCAGATGTAATCTTCTGCTTCTAAAGCAGCATGTGAAATGAAATCTGAGCTCCTGGTTTGTGCTCTATAGCACTGCTTCCTTTCGTGATCCATTTAACATTTCAGTCTGTGTGCCATAAAGAGTCAGAGGATTGAGGTGAGAGGAGAGAGCCTGCTTATAACACCACATCATTACATGAACAACCTACTTGGCTCAGAGGAAGTTTATTCAAATGTTCCATTTTGTCCATTTATGCCCTCTTGATCATCCCTAATTTTCTCTTATACGGCTGCGTTGAATTAAATGCTTCTGAATGTTACGTAAAGGAAATGTTTCCTTGCATGAAGCTCAACCACATAAAGCCTAAACAGTTTTACTGTCCATAGTACAGCACAGTGTGTGGTGTAAAGCCTTTCTTCTTCTACAGGTGACAGCATACACATTCAGTGATTTGACAGTCATTGTAGTGTGATAGATAAGTGTGCGCCCCACGTTCATAATTTTGTTGGAAAAAAATCCAATAACGTTTTCAACCAATAAGATTGTTCCCCCCCTGGCTGAGGCGCTGACTTGCGAAGTTGTTTAAGCATGAATGTCTACATGGGTAGGTCGTAACTCGTGATGCAGAAATTGTACATGTGATTAGCACATAGGTTTCTTTGTTGTTGCGTTTACTGGTAAAAGTTTGAATGCACCAATGGTAAATTATCTATTAGTAACTTATGGATCTAATTGTCCACATGTTAGGGGATTGATCTCCTCTGTCCGATCTACATACTGTATAGTATGACAATACATGCATGGAAGTTGTGCCTGTTTTTGACCCTATGAGATCGCGGGATGTGAAGAATTCTTTTGTACATTTTTTGCAATTCCTTAGTGAATGACGATTATGTAGTCAAAGAGGCTGAGGCTGTTAGTTGACCATTTCACCGTTGAAGAGAAAGTGATGACGTTTGACTTTTTGACACAGTGCCGTTGTTGTTATAGTGTGTGCACTGAGTTGTGGATAGAATTGAATTTGTCAACATATTCGACAGATTTGAAATAAATACTGTATTAAAATGCATGTCAAGATCATGTTATGCTATTTCCCTCTTTACTCAGACCATTTGCAAGACAAAGTACTTCGAAATTATACTTTTAAAACAAACAACCTACAAACTGGAAATCCCCTCGCAGTGTCTGATATGGGTAACGCATCAACTGTAAACATAAGGACAACTTAAAGGATTTCAAGAGAAATGTCAATAAAAGCAATTCCTTTGGCCCTCTGAGCCACAGAGGGGAATAATGATTCAGGTGCTGGCCGGTATCGCTGGACATGAGCATGTGTTCCTCTGTCCCCAGCAGGCACGTGGCTGAGATGAGCTGGTGCTGCCAGGCTCTGTTGGCTGAACCTCGTGCTTGTTCCTGATACGCCACCACATGGGCATCTCCTCATCTACATGTGCTCGCCCCCTGCTATGCACAAGTGCCTTGACTGCCTTTTGTATATCCAGCAGACACATGAAGAGACACAAAGTATTTGTGGACAAAGTTGTTTGGGTTTTAAACACTTACTGTAAGCTGTTTTATTTGTATCCACTGTCCTTCATTAACATTGACGAGTGAGAAAAGCTAATCATTATTCACCATCCCACCTGTTCAAACAGTTCAAATGTCACCTGAGTCCAAGAACTCAGAATGGGACGTTTTCCTCTCATGCCCCCTTTAGGGCTGATCTGTTATGTAACAGAACTCACTTTGGGCAGCACTGCAGTGTAAGGAGCAAAGGTTAGCCTCCCGGTGCTCAGGATAAATGATCATATTGCATTTTCTCAGACTGATAGTTTTCCAGCCTGTTACTCTGTTTACCCACAACTTGTGTTGCACCTGACAGTCTTGCAATCACTTTTCTCTCTCTCTCTCTCTCTCTCTCTCTCTCTCTCTCTCTCTCTCTCTCTCTCTCATTTAATCCATACTTCTCTTGACTCTCAAGGACCCAAACATTAAAATCTTTAAACACTACTTCTTGAAAAAAACAAAAAAACATATTGTATATTGTTTACTTTTAGCATGAGGCACATATGTGGAGTCTCCAACAAGCTGTCTCCTTCTTCATCGCCTTTAGGAACATGTTTACTGTCTCACATACAACTGATCTCTCCAGCCTGCCATTTTCCCAAACCCCAGATGAAATTACACAGCAGAAATAGTATCAGCAATGTATCTGTTTAAAGACTCTCGTGGTGGCTGGCCTGATTTTACTAATGGTTTTTACACCATGATACATTACTGAGAACTCTAACAGATTGATGTGGTCTCACAGGTTGGAGTGACTATTTGAATGTGCAGAAAAAAACCCTGGTGATGTTTTACTCACTGTAATTTGGTAATCATAGTAATGAACTCGGAGTTTTCATGAAATACTTGGAACTAGGATTGCTGTAAGGCCTCATTGTAGGAGATTTTCTATGTTTTTAGCGTGATTTTTTAAACATTGTTCTAAGAAGTGCTTTTATATATATATTGAGGTACATGGTTAGATATGACTTTTCTTTGATGTCCAATGTTTAAGACAAATGTGTCCCAGTTCAGATTATACACCTTTCATCTGTCTTTTTGTTATTCCTCTCTGTCTCCATGTTATTCAAATGTTAAACAACTAAAGTGTTACATTCATTAAATGTGATAGCCAGAGAATGTGATGCCAGACATGTGTTTACTACCATTAATGGAGATACAGTAAACATTTTACATTTTTATGATGATCCATTCTCAGGTAACATGCTGTATGTACGGCACTAAAACACTCATTATGTTGGTGCAACTATGTAAATATCATGAGCCCCCTGATTTACTGTAAAGGGAGAGGCTTTAGGCTGATCTGCTCATCTTTCTGCTTGTTCATGGACATTTTCGTTTTCTTCTCTTGAGCAGTGCCACAACAAGGGAATTAAAAAAAACAAAGCAACAAAAAATTTATTCTTTGTTATTAGTAGAAACATTTCTTTAGGTGTAGCTAATGTAGCTTGCTTATCACTTTTAATCAAACTGCAACAATGTCGAGGTTTTAAATGACAAACACATTTCACATTTCTGCCACTTAGTCTCTCTAGAAGTGATCATTATCACAGTGCTAATGTTGCAAGAGAAATTATTGACATTAGTGGCTTTTACGATTGTGGTTACGTTGAGGGCAATGTTAACTTTGTGCAAATAAAATGAATCACTAGATTATGCAATGGAAGGTTTCACAGGTTCATTTTTTTGGAGTTTAAATAAGATTGGGATCCAGATTTTGACACCTGGAATTTTTTATAGGTTAAATAAAGCAGATTACTTTTTGGACACATTACCTGGAAACTGTGTATAGAGTGTTAATTGTGTTGTTTCAATCCATCTGAAGTCTATGGTATCGATGGCCCTCTATAACTGTACAGTGTGGATAGCAGTAACTTGCTCTTCTGGCTGAGAGAACACTGTGAACACAATTGAACTGCTGTACATTTGTTCAGCGGAAGAAGCCAACAATAGGCCGTTGTGTCCCTGAGTTCACACGTGTTAAATTGAGAGGAGGATTCAATTCTGTAACTGGGGTCATTAGAGGCAATGGCAAGTTATAATTAGTTCTTAATGAATTAGGATGATAATAGTCTTTTACCAAAGAAATGTTATCTGGATTGTTTTACAATGAGATGAGCTTTCTTCATCCTCATAAGAAAACTGGATACTCAGGAAACATGGTGTTGAACCATATCATCATAGTGCTGTAGTAATAGCTGATTCGTGAATCACTTTCTCTATGATTTCAGTTCTGTTGTTGGGAGTGATTGAGAATGTTGTGCTTTCTTTCTATATAAAGAGCAGCATGAGGCTCGTAACATTGACCTTACCAAAGACGAGCATACGAACGTTAAAAAGAACAAAAGTCATCTTGGTCAGACCTTGACCTGATTCTATTTACCTTGGTCATGACTGATTTACAGGAAAACAAAAGTATTTTCTACAATTTGCAGTATCGTACCTTATCTTGTGATCATTAAGGGCTTTACATACCATTCATGTTGCTGAGTTTCTTTTGGAAGTTTTAATGAATTAAACGAGTGAGTGAATGAGGTCCGCTTGTTGAATGTTGTCAGATGTGTCAATACAATGTTACCCGGAGAAATCGTACTGCCTAAGAAAACCATGGAAATGGAAAATTCAGAGCAGCACAGTAAAGCTCTAAACCAAAGTATTGTTGGCTTAAGCTACTGTACTGTACATTGCACAAATATACTGTGAACTGAATTACTCATATCATTACAACACAATCATGAAGTTTTTCAGGTGTTTTAATAAAATATCAAAGAATAAACATGTATATTGATTGGTTTTGTTCATTTAGAGTTAAACACTCTCTCGATGACTTTTCGCTCTCAGTAGGACTGTGTAAGTGTGTTAACTTGATTGATAGTTATGTGGAAACATAGACAAACAACCTCACAGGAGATTGCCAGATTTCGTCTGATTCGCGTACATGTACATTTGAGACTTTAGGTTGTTTTTTTTTCCTGAAATGGTTTTGACAAGAGTTCACATTCAAAATACAATAAACTTTCTTGTCCATTGAGTCTTATGCACATGTTCAGTAGTGTGTACACTATGCCATGTTTCTCATACATGTTCTTTCTCCTCCTGCCCCAGGTTTTCAACAGTGACAGTAACGTTTCATCTTCAACGAAGACAAAAAATCAAAAGAGAGTCCATTACGCTTGATGATGGATTCTTCTCAGTCAGAGATGAACATCTTGTCAAACGGGAAAAGTCATGACGTTGGAGATGACTTGGGTGTGCCGATGAAGACGTTTCCAGAAGAAGACCAGTAAGTATCCTCCATTTACGATAGTCATGATTGAAGCGCTGCCCTTTGACTCTTATGTACCAGTAATGACATGTTAACACAGCATGTGTCAACATCCTGTTTGGTTTCGAATAGATGTACTGACTTTTAACTATCAAGCAGATAAAACTCACTTTTGCACTGTTTGATTTCTATACATCTCCTTCTGTCTCATGTTTCTAATGAATAATGTACAGGATAACAGATTTGGTAAGCAATATAAAGTGTGACTTACTTCCTGCATCATCTTCCCTTTGTTAATGCATGTTCAATTTGCTTTTTGCTCACCTCAACCGGTGGATCCTTAAACAGAAATGGCACTCAAACAGTCAGGTATGTCTGTGAAAATATGTCTCAAGGAGTTTGCAGTGTTCATGCATATAATAATAATCAAAAAAGAGCAGGCAATTTTGAACTCGTGTTTATATTCAATATGTTGATGAAGTATAAATTGTCCATAAATTAACCAACACAAATTTTCCAAACAGATTTGATGATCCTGAGGGAGGACTGGAGAATGAAGAATTTCTGCCCACTGCAGATGGAAAGAAACCTATACGCTTCACAGACGTAAGAGCAAAAGTTAATGTCACACAACATAGTTCTTTTTCATCTTATTTCAAACCTAAATTCAAACCTTAAAGATCATTGAGGTAGCCTTAATTTTCAACTTTCTTAAACTGTTCTTTAAGGCTGATAAGTGCAAACTGAGGAGCAAGGAACAAAAGTTGTATGATCTCAACTCCATGCTGTACAAAGTATTAACAACAAAACAGAATTATACGATCTGTATAAAGATAGATACTATACGAAAGATGACTATTGGTATTAATTCCAAATGAGAAGGTGCCCAGTGAGAATCCTTGTGGAAAACCTTTTATTTGTGGTAAATGCCATGAGTTATACCAGATATATGTATTTCCAGATTTGACTCACTGAAATGAAACCATGAACAGACAAATCAATATAAAAAAGTGTACAAAAATATTTTGGTCATCTGTGTATTATAATGTTGTGTTAAAACGTTGTATTTGTTTCAAATTACATGTGCGCTTGTGTTTCTGTCCTCTTAGTTTGAAGGAAAGACCTCTTTTGGGATGTCTGTCTTCAACCTGGGCAATGCTATTATGGGCAGTGGAATCCTGGGGTTGGCTTATGCAATGGCTAACACTGGCATACTCTTATTCTGGTGGGTAACTAAACACATGTATACAATGATTCCCTTTTCTAAAATATCTGCAGGAATCCCCATACTTACAAACGTAAACAAAGACAGTATTTTAATTGCAGCAGTTTGTTATTATATGAAAATGTTTCTGTTCACCTGATCATGTACTGTTAATGTAATTTACTAGGTACTCTGGAGTCCTGAGACTCTCTAATGCACTCGCTAAAAAATTACAGTTAAGTAGTGGGTTGCTTTGGTGGTTCATTGAAGGCCAGGGTGTTTCGGGTTACTTGGAGGAGTGATTTAGTATCTGTCGTGACATTTAATCTGTCATGACATGTCGTCCCATGATAGTCCCCCTTTGACGCCCTGGTTGCCTCGTACAGATCCCTGAAAGGTCATAGCCCAGAATAACTGAGCTTCCAGGCCCTGTGTGTGATATCTGGATCGCTCATCTATTTCTTCCTGCTCCTTGCAGAAAGCTGTTGTCAGACCATGACCGTGGTTGTTTTGGTTGTGTAGTTTGTGTTTGTGTAATTGCTCAGAGCAAGTAGCGAGACTGGAAAAGTGAGAGCCCCAAAGGTCAGTCTCAACAGTAAAAATAGGAAGTCAGTTCAATGCTGACAATTTTAAAGAATGAATACATCTATGAAGGAGGCTGAATGCCATTTCTTGTGAAGTTAGTGTTTGGGTCAGTTGGTTTTTAGCTATATATAGCAGGTGACTGGTTTGATGAAACTGGAAATTAATATGCAGCATTGGATGCACTGGATATCTTAGTATCATTAACATTAGTTTCCACAACAAACTGTTGCCAGAATGTTCAGTCACTATCATTAGGATGACCCAGTTTGATATATTTGTCCCCTGACTGTAATTGGATATCAAAGTTTGAAAAGTATTAAGTTCAACATTTGCTTTACTTACACATAGGCCATTCGCAATGTCATGTTATGAAATGTTAGAATATAATGTTTTTCTAAAACTGTGTTAGTCCCAAAAACGTAATAGACCTTTTGATGGGGTTTTGAAAATGTTTGTTTTTGTGACATCTGAATTTAACCAATTCTAAATTGGCATTACCGTATAGGATTATTTGGTACCATCAGCTAAGTCATAGTTTAATTTTAAATGGACTGGACTACCAGCCTTTTACCTGTCAAAGGTTTTACACTATTGGCATATTATTCATTTAAAGTACACATTTATACTATTTTATCGCCAGTCTCTAATACAAGGTGTCAGCCTGCCAATCTGGATTTAATATCAGTTATTTGAAAACATGCATATGCATTTGCAAGAACACTTAAACATGTGTTCTTTGGGAGTAGGGAAATGAACCCTACAATCTTCTGATTTGAAGATGAGCTGCTCTGCCTCTGGTCTGCCGGCAGTTTATTTGTCTGTTTTTCTGGTGTTTTTTTTTAGCATTTTGAATGCTATATAAATAAAATGTATGATCATCCATATTATTAGTATTAATAAGACTCTTGTGGGGATTATAGTCTGTAGTGTTGGGAGAAACCTTGATCCACCAACAGATAGACATTTTCAGTCCTCGTCAGCATGTTTCAGACACAGGAATAGAGCAGACATGGATAGCCTGGTGCCCTCCAGAATGCCTCACCAAACCCTCAGGATTGAGAGGAAAGGATATTTTTGTGTTTAGGGTTATTATTATTTCCAAAGAATACAATGAAAACCTGTCAAATAAATGCCTGCTTAGTTGTTTGTTGAGTGGAAAACCAAGGCTTGACCTCCATCCAGCCCTCTGCTCACGGACATCGAGTGGAGATGGATGGATGGATTTGGGATCCAAACTTTGACCTAATAAGAATGCTGACCTCAGATCACAGAGCGAACTTGTTCAGAGCCCTTTGACTGCGTAGGATGATAAAACTCTGACAAAAAAGGTTGTGGGAAATAAACATTTAATCCATGTGTGGGACCATTGAATTCTATCAAAGGAAAACACGTTTATTGTATTACTGTATAAAAAGACCTCTTATCTAAAGGTGGTTGAGTATTGCTGAGTATTTGTTTTTGTAGCTTGATAACATAATTATCATTTTGAATCAATGAACCAACTTTAAGTTCGGCCAGAAAGTGATGTGGTGGGAAATAAGCTGCTAGCTAAAGCAGATCAACATCACAGACTTAATGAATAGGTCTTTCCTTCTTTAAAAGCTATGTCAGCTAAAATGATTTATTGAGCAGAGGTTTTGTGAGAACATTTTAGCATATGCTTAATCCATCACAATCTAATGCACAGGTTGACTGCAATGACACCCACGTTGTGCCAGTGGAACTACAAAAAATGAAGATAGAGGAATGCACTGATTCTATTTGAAAAGGGGAATTGTAGGATTCTGTGTAAAATAATGATGTGTTTGGATATAAAGCATACAGAGAAATAATTTTCCCTTCTGATTTATGTCAGGTTTCTTCTCACTGCAGTTGCAGCCTTGTCATCTTATTCCATTCATCTGTTGCTCAAATCGTCAGGCATTGTGGGTAAGAATTCTACGTTTGTTTTATCTATCTATCTATCTATCTATCTATCTATCTATCTATCTATCTATCTATCTATCTATCTATCTATCTATCTATCTATCTATCTATCTATCTATCTATCTATCTATCTATCTATCTATCTATCTATCTATCTATCTCTCTCTCTCTCTCTCTCTCTCTCTCTCTCTCTCTCTCTCTCTCTCTCTCTCTCTCTCTCTCTGTCTGTCTGTCTGTCTGTCTGTCTGTCTGTCTGTCTGTCTGTCTGTCTGTCTGTCTGTCTGTCTGTCTGTCTGTCTGTCTGTCTGTCTGTCTTCTCAGAGGGATGTCTCAGCAGATATACAGAGTGATCATTATTGTGCTGTAATGTGCTTACAGGGATTCGAGCTTATGAACAGCTGGGGTACCGGGCCTTTGGTACACCAGGAAAAATGGCTGCTGGTATAGCAATCACCCTGCAGAACATTGGAGGTGAGGACCTGCTGGGACTCAGTGATTAATGTTTGTAAATATTGTCTGTTTACTCCCCGCAGCAGAAATCATGACTCATACAACATTACATGGCTTCTAGTTTCAATACGCCTTACCCCACCACACAATAATTTCACAGACATTTTTCTGTAACCTTTAAGCATGGACTACTTAAAGAGCAATCCACTAAGCTTTGGGTGAACAGCTCCTTTGTGGTCTCAGGATTAACACGACTTTTTCCCAGTCACTGATGAATTGCATTGTTGGTTCTTACCAAAGCGAAGTGGATATAGATATAACTTGAATGTTTTTAACTTGACAAAATAAAGGTTTAATTTAAATCAAATTCCACCAAAAGTCCAAAGTCCACCATTGCCATTATTAATTTTTGACATCTTCAACTAAATCGTAGGTCCAATTGGGAACAAATTAGCTTTGGATGCCCATTGAAGAATATTATTAAATATTTTCCTTTTTTTTCTGATTACTTGCATGTAGTTGTCAAAATATTTACCACTGACCAATGACCAGTGGCATTTTCAGGTTTGGGCAGGAATCAAACTAAAACACCTCAAATAAGTTGACTCACACTGAGTTCATCTAATTCTACAGAAGGGTGGAAAAACATTTGAGTGAGCAAATATTAAAATGCTTCATGTGAAACTAGTGTGTGGTTAGTCTTCTTTTTTAAACCAGCTGAAAGTGACATTTTTTCAACTTTTTGAAACCTGCACGTTGCCATTTGCAGCATATAAGGGGCTATTGGACAACAGCTAATGATAGCATTTTGCTGTTAGAAGTGGCTGAATGTAAACATTACCTTTAAAATGTGTCAAAGGACAAGATGATAAAGGAATTAATTCCTAGGTTACCATAATATTAGCAAGGAAGTGTTTAAATGCTAACACTGGTTCTTGCCTAAAGATATTTAAAAAGCCTGGGAAAATATGCATGTTCAAAAAAGTTGAAAAAACTTCCTTCAAGTTAGGTGAAAATGAGGACTCAAGTGTCCTTGTACTGCTTAAATGGAGCTGCTGCTCTAATATGATCAGATTACTTGTGACATGGTTTACTGGTGTCTGTTCAATATGTGATTGCGCTTGCACTCAAACATTTTTCACTTTCCAATCTCTTGTGCTCCAGCTATGTCCAGCTACCTGTACATTGTCAAGTCGGAGTTACCCCTGGTCATCCAAGCTTTCCTGAAGGCTGAACCCAACTCTGAGTAAGTGTTATCATTATCAAGTGCTTTTCACCACAGTGTGCTGCTAGTGAAAGGCACATGACTCCTGGCTGTAGTTAGCCAAGGGCTCAGACGCTGCAAGCAGGGTCAAGAGGCCTGGCAGACTATGTGGGCAGGAAATTTTTCAGTTTGCACCAGTCATTGATTCAGTCATTGGGGGGTGTGATGAGAATGGCAGCTTGCAATTGGCTGAGAAACAGAGGGGGGGCACTATCTATCAGTTATGTGTACATACATCACAAACCCTCAGTGCTGTCAGCGTGTTGAGGTGAGCAGTGTTGACGTCAGAGTCACGCCACAGACACTCTGCATAAGGACATGCGTGACTGAAGTGGATTCCAGTGGCCTGTTCAGAGCTAAAAACAAACTGCTGGAAAAAGGGTTGCAGCTACTGCAGGCACTGTATTTAAACTATCTCAGGTCTGAAAGGTAAAAAAAAAATCTCTTTCGAAATGTAAGGATACATTCTAACACTCCTCTTTAACAGTTTCTTTTAAAACCCAATACACGGCACCGTTTTTGTTAAACATCGTTTACACTGGATAAAATTAGAAGCAGTCACCAGTTGACTGCAGTTTCCATTTTCATACTCTGATCTAAAAAAGATGTAGGTCTAATCCTGCTAAAGGACAAGTCATTGATAAAGGACAAGTCATTGTAACTTTTTTTTTTTTTCTTTCTGTATGTATGATGGCATAACAGACGTATCTGCTATTGATATTGACGTATGAAGTGTTGGCATTTTTCTTTTTTCTGTGTCTCTTACGCACACACACGCAGACAGACACACACACACGCCCTAATGACAGCAGCAGGTGGTATAACTTTGGGTGCCAAATTCCAAGGCCCAGCATAAGGACAGGAGGACATGTCAGCTCGTGGCCATCCCTCAGCAAACGACACACACTTTTCATTTCCACTTGAGGAGCCACATACTGTAAAGTTCTGTGGCGTCAGGAGAGCCGAGCGTGGTGATTGGTTTGTGGTGGGGCTGGGGGAGTCAGTGTTAAAGATGGTCAAACAAGGAGAAGGTCAGATATTTGGTAGATATTTGGAATTGAAACGGAATTTGAACCTGACTGATGTATTTGGGAATAAAGAATGCTTAATGATGTAAAGGTTATTTTTTCCATATACATTAGGATCCCCTTAATATTGGAATCAAAGTATCAAAATATGTGCTCAACAAATATGTTACAACTTCAAAATGAAATCAGATGGTGTTAGAAATATATTGTTACCTATTAGCCTATACATTTTAAGTCAAAATCAGAAGCTAATATATTTTGACATGGCAAGAAAACAAAAGGAAAAACAACAAAATATGCAAAGAAGATACAGCCCACTATAGCTGGTTAACAATCATGCTCATCATTGATTAATCTGCTATTATTTTTTCTAGATTAATGGATTCATCTCTAGGAGTACACGATGTCAAACAGTTGAAAAAATAAGCCCATGGGAATTTTCTACAAATTGAATCTTCAGATTGGTTCTTTTCTCGATCAATAACTTAAAGACTCTGCATTGTTTCTCACAAATGAAAAATGCACTCAAGGAGTATGAACCAGCGACCTGTCTACATTTCTGCTTGGGAAATGACTATAATCATGTGCTGATTGTCAAACTTATTTTTTTTTTTATGTAGTTTGCTCAAAAACTTTTTATTTTTTTGAGTAATGAAAAAATGGTTCAGCTCTCATGGAAACTTGACTTTGACTGTGTTGAGTGGAGAAATGACCTGGACTTGCCAAGAACAGATCTGGATTCACAGAAGCCTCTATTCGGATAGCTTGTGAAAACAGATCGTCTTCAATGACCTACTGACCAAAAGTCCAAAGAGGACATGACCTGTTAGTGGTGTGACTTCCCCTGCTGTCAAGGGACTACTACACAAACGAGCACACACACACACACGCACACACACACACATATACAGACACACACGCACACACACGCACACACACACACACACACACACACACCTACACACACACACACACACACACACACACACACACACACACACACACACACACAGATGATCTCATAGACCCGTGTGTGCCCCTGCCTGTAGGCCCATGACCAACAGCTGATCCCCTGGTTGTGTCTCTTTCAGAGGGGTTAAGAATAACAGGCTTAGGAGCTTAAAAGGGGTTTAAGAGACACAAAGGCCTTTCTATACATAGATTATACAATATATGCTATATGGGATTTAGGAGAAAGAGATCTGATGGTTTGGAAGTCATTCACAAAACCATCTGTAGCTAGTGCTACTAATCTTTGAGATTTACCAGATTACATTTGCTTTAACTCAATAAGAGCCAAAGGAGAATGTGTCTTTTCTGCTCCATTAGCTGAACTGGTGGTTTCTCCTCTCAAAGACTGAGACATGTCTGATCAAACCATAATAAACAATGTATTTAACCAAACACTATCTGTTTACTGTAAGCACATTTTTCAGAAATGATTTAAAGCTTGCACACTGTCATTTTTTTTTCTAAGACCACCAGTGAGACAGGTCAAGCAATGACCTTTTTGTCACAGCACCAAAAGGTCCATGGGTGTTCAGACTGTATGCGCTGTGCGGCTCTTTTAAGTTATAAGAGGAGTAATAGAGTTATGTTTTATGAAGGGCATACCCTGCAGGTCTGTTTAATGGGAGGACATGTGTTGTGGCCACATTTAGCAGATGATGATCCAGCAGCAAGGTCCTCCGTTGGATAGAAGGGGAAGCAGGGCTAAGATTGGATGTGTCGCTCCATTCTCGTTCAGCTTTGATCCGAAAGCAGTAAAGCAGTGCCTTTAGGAGGAAAATATTTGAAGTTTTGATTAATATAAATATTTTTGGGGGGTTGGTTAAAGAGAAAGATATACAGTAGACGGTAATATTTATAACTTCTGCAGTTTTATGTTGTTTAGACTTTACTATCTGTTCTCTTTCTGCAGCTGTGAACTAAGCTTTATTATTTCAGTTCACTCAGTAAAATAAAATGTGAAAAGTCACACAAGTAGACATGCTTTTTCCACAATCATTTGGCCAAACATGTTCCTTTCAGCTTGCCGTAGGTTGAGTAAATTGCATCTCATCAACCACTGAGAGCAGAAGAATTTTAACGAGCTCACAAACACATTTAGTTTGCTTGATTGGAGAAAAAATAGTTCCAACACTTTCACTTAAACACATTTCACACCATCCAGTACTTTCCACTCTGTTTTTGGTTCGTTCTCTCCATGTGTTATGTTTCTGTGCCAGAGTTTGAAATATTGAGCTCCTAAAGTAAACTGTTTTTCTCCAAACAGCCTGTGGTACATGAATGGAAACTACCTGGTCGTCATGGTCTCTGCCAGTATCATCCTGCCCCTGGCTCTAATGAAACAGCTCGGTGAGCTCATGCTAACACTCTTGACGTCTATTTTCTTTTTTGTTCTCACCTGTCTGTCATCTATCGAGTATCTCATTTAATCATGAACAAATACTTTTACGTTTTGTCATTTGGATTTTTTTTTCCCAGAGTAATTTTTTCATGCATTTTTAACCACTAAAAATAGTAGAACGAATAGAAGTAAAATTAAACAAATGATACAGACTTTATTCTGACAATAGATAAATTATGCCTATTACAACAATCAGCTCTATTATCTTCAGCTTGTTAATCTGAAGTAGTTTGGTATTTTGTTTTAAATATTTTTCACAGCATTGACCTCTAATAAAGTTACCTAACACATTCCTTACATAAGACAAATTCTTTCAGTGACACATCTTTATCTTTAATTAAGATGACATTTTCTCTTGACTTGGTGCCAAGATAAAAAATGACATTTCCATAGTGCAGCTACCTACAGTGAAGCAATTAGTGTGATTTTTTTTTTTAATTCCACCACTGGCAGTGAAAATATCAGGTGCCCAATCACTCTTAATTATACTGACATGGTCACATAATCTCTTCATTTATTACTACCAGGAGGAAAAAGGTTCTTTCTGATCTCATAATACCCTCATGGGGCACTTTTGTAGACAGGCGTAGGGAACCTTATAACTGTAACAGTGTCTCTAATATTCCCTAAAGTACAACAGGGTCAAATATATCAGTTGGTCCAACATCATTGGTCTCTTTCTCATTGTTTTCAGGTTACCTCGGCTATACCAGTGGGTTTTCTCTCAGCTGCATGGTGTTTTTTCTCAGTGCGGTAAGTTGGTCAACATCCCTTACAGTGGAACCTCTCAAGGAGCATGTCTTCTTGGCAAACACCTTTCTCATTCTTTCACCTTTGTCCCTTTCCCACCCGTGTCTCTATATTTGCACTGGTATGTGTCTATGTTTGATAAGGCGAATATAAGCGCAGTTTCAGCACATCAAAGGTTGAGAGCATTTCGAGACTAAGTCACACTAATCTGATGCTAAATGTCTTTAGCCTGGCAGTGTTCGTTTTGATCCCTTGTTTACTAACTCTGTCACATCCCTTCATCCTTATGTCTATTCTCTGATTATACCCTGGCTTTTTTTTTTAAACCTCTTTCCCATACATGCATTTCTGCAGGTTATCTATAAGAAGTTTCAGATTCCCTGTCCATTCGAGGAGTACTCTTCCAACAGTACTGCTGCTCTGCACAGTCTGAATGACTCCAGCCATGGCCACGAGTACAACAACGGTCTGGTTCATGAGGAAGACGACTGCTACCCACGCTTGTTCACCATCAACTCACAGGTAGGCGGTCTGCTTATCTGTATTGTTTTAACACATGGAGCCCACAAACACTGACGCTGCACTTGCTAATCTGGTTTCCCACACTTATTTTCAGAATGTCCAGTAACACAGCTGATAAAAGTAACGTTTATGTGTTTATTCACAGACTGCATATACAGTTCCCATCCTAGCCTTCGCCTTTGTCTGCCACCCTGAGGTGCTCCCCATCTATACTGAGCTGCGCGAGTGAGTGCCTCCTCTGCGACCGACCACACATGATAGTATGTCAGTGCAAAATAAGGCATTCATAAATCTTTGAACACTTTGATTTCAGTCCAACAAAGAAGAAGATGCAGAAAGTGTCCAACCTCTCCATCCTTGTCATGTACACCATGTACTTCCTGGCTGCTCTCTTTGGGTACCTGACATTTAAAGGTAAGCACAGTTGTCCCTCCTTCTTTTTTTGGAGAAAGTGATTACAGTATCAGTCATCTTTCATCACAGATTCTGTGTAAAAATGCAGAATCTGCAGAAAAATGATTTTGGTATCAGAGTTTAGTTATTTCTTGAAGTCTGCTGTCTGCTTGCGTTTCAGCACATTTTGGCTGAACGCAGGAACACAGTCTGTATGGAGAGCAAAAGGGATAGGACACGTTTGTCTGTGTGTGCAATCCTGGAACCCTTATACTATCATCTGACGATGCTTAAGCTTTCATACATTTTTATAAACCGATATTTGCACGTTAAGTTCAATTAACAAAGTGCTTTTTGATGTAGTTTCTCCACACTACATTAGATCTTGATTCTCAAGTTGCTTGGTAACGTGTTAAAGAGGAAGTTATGGGCTGAATTTCCAACTCTACTCTTGGTACTGATCTTCTCAATGGAAAATTACAAACTTTTTCATAAGTTTACTGTATACTGTATATGCAGACTTTCCTTTGGGACCCATATGAAGTTAAGAACGTGAGGATCCATCTCCCCAACAGATGTTGTTACAATGAAGCAGTATTTAAGAAAGTTTGGAAAAGAAGAAAATACTTAATTCAATCAAAGCAAGCACAAACATGAATTCAAAAATAAGATAAAGTGAAAATATGTGGCCTTGTTTATTTCTTTTGTGGTTATTAAAAGCACTTTTAAGGAGTTAGGTTTTAATTAAAATATTCACAAAATATTTATGTTTAGATAAACACTATAACTAAACAAATCCTTATTTCCAGGCAACGTGTGATGTCATGATAGTGTTTCCCCATTACAATTTTTTTTAATACCATCTCAAGCCCTCGTCATGCACATGCACTCATGTACCTCAGACCTGACACCTTTGAATTCCGTGATTGTTCAATGACTAGGCTTTAGGGTGGAGACTTGGATTATCCTCAGTCACAAGTCCTTCATGGCTAACTACTGGCAACACTGGAGGTTTAGGGTGCTGCTCCCAGAGGCTTCACATTCATCAGTCAATAGGCAACTTGTTTTGAAACGGCAGTATCAGTGGAAATCAATTAATATCATTGCAACAATTAGACAGCCTGTTGATCAGTATATATGTTTCCCATTTAAAAAAATAGAAGGACAGCCTTGTTAAGTGAAAAGCTTCACTGTGGAAAACAATACCTTTGGCCCAGGAAAAACACTGTATCCATGTCACCATGGTCCAGAAATCAGATATGATAAAAGTATGAAAGAACCGTATTTAATCATTGTTAGTATATGAAGACAATGAATCATTAAGCTGCTTAGTTTCATTAAGTTTGATCTTAATCATGCACAGATTTTCATGTTGAGCAGCCTTGAGTGTCTAACAGTGTTATAAGGGGATGTTGATTTCTATTTGAATTGTCTGTGTCAGTATATTAATGAAATCTTGATCAAGAAAAAACACTTTGTTCCCAAAAGTTCAGAACGGATGTACCCCATCATTTCCAATTGTTATCATTAAACACTGATAATATTCATTGTCTATTATTTTGACGGCTCTCCTTCCTTTCTTTAGTAACACAGCTCCCCCTCGTGGTGATAGTCTGCCATTCAGCACCCTGAGCTATTATCACTGATCCTACTGTCGTAATAAGATGCACTTCCTTTATGTTTCTCTAGGCAATGTGGAGCCTGAACTCCTGCACACTTACAGCAGGATTGACCCATACGACACTCTGATCCTGTGTGTGCGAGTGGCCGTCCTCACAGCTGTAACACTGACCGTCCCGATTGTGTTGTTCCCTGTAAGTTTTTTCCTTTTTTTCCCTGCAAACATGAATGAATGCTTTTTTTTAAGTTTCATTACCAGATGATATCCTCGTTGTGTGTCCACAGGTACGTAGAGCTATCCAGCACATGATATTCCCAACCAAGTCATTCAACTGGCTGCGTCACATTGGCATCGCTCTCGTTCTGCTCACTTTCATCAACATGCTGGTGATATTCGCTCCCAACATCCTGGGAATCTTTGGCATCATTGGTAAGTACAAGTACATTGGTAAGCCCACAAAGTCTGCCATGAACTTAGGTGTTATGGTTGATGACCAGCTAACATTTAAGATTCAAGTGGCCTTGACTGCCTGGTCATGTCCATTTGCTTTGTACATCCTACATATACTATCAAACCCCTGCAGATGATCCAAAAGACCACTCGTCCCTCTGCTGCTCGCCTACAGAACCGTTACAAAAATGGCTCCTTCATATCTAAACTCTCTCACCCAGTTCTACACCACCTCCCGCCCACTACTTTTCCAATGAAAGCTGTCTGAGCCAACCTTCACTAAAGGGCCCTAAGTAGCCTATTTAACTAGACTCTTCTAATTTGCGCCCCCCCAGTGATGGAACCAACTTTCACACTCCTTTCGATCTGCAGAGTCCGTTAGCACATTTAAGAACCGGTTCTTTCGTCATCACCTACGCACTTAATGATATTGCTGATGATGATTTTGATAACAAGGATTTTGTTTGATAATGACGATGACGGTATGTAAGATAGTTTTGATGCTGTGTAGAACTCTCAACAACAGCTGTCGATGTCGTGCCTCTGCCCCTCTGTCAGTATGTTTGCACTGATGTTGTTTCCTCCTCTCTAGATTATGTCATACTTACTCTCTGATACATCACTTTGGATAAATGAGTCTGCAAAGTCAATTGTAGAATTGTAGAAAGTACATCGGCGCAGATAGAATGACAATGATCCTTGTCATCAATGTGCAGGACTTTCTTTTATGTCACTAAATTCTCCTGGTATTGTTGAATCATGTATTAAAATGAACACTGCCACTCTTCTCTCATCTACATGTGATTATAGGTTACTTATTATGTCTTTATTTACAGACTCTATCCTTTGGCTTTGTTTTTTTTTATTTTTAAAGCACTTCCGGACACTTAAAAAAAACGTAGAAAACATGACCGCTGAATGTTTGTTGATGACCTGAGTCAATATTATTGTCCAGCTCTGTCCTCAGATTGGTGGTCAGTTTTACAGGTGAGAGATGAAAGTTGAGCGAACACAAGTTAAAGGGCTGTCAAGGGTAATCTTCAAAGCAACGGGTGTAGCTTTGACAAACACGTTCATGCATTTAAGTACACATGGGGGAGTTCCTGTTTCTGAAATGCACAGAAACATGCAAACAAAAGGAGATGACGCAATTCATGGAGCTTTTTCCAACAACCTTTGTTTCTTGAGGAAAATCAAAGAATTTATCTGTTGAAAAAATTGACACTTAGAAAAAATCGGAAATCAGGTAGAACTTACAAATCAAGCCTAGAAGTTTATGCTTTAGATAGTTTATTTTTCTTATCTTATTTTTGTGTTATTGTGTCTCACTTCTATTACTTCTATACTTTTCTCAAATAATCTATGAAACAGTGTTCGGTATTCAGGATGCTTTCAACTTTTCCCTGTCCCAGTATGACCCCTCAAGAAGGCATTATGTCTAACAAACAGATAACATGAAGCGCAATACTAGCAAAAATAAAGTACATTTCCTGATTGCCTTGTAATGGGCAATTACCGGTATAGTCAATTTAAGAAAAACATCAAAGTATCCATTTTTGAACAAAACCTGGTAATAATACTTGATATCTCTTTGACAGTTTGTACTATTTCTTTTACAAGGTTCATGTTATTTCATTGTTGTACATATACCAGCTTTTATCAGATTTGCGATACATTTTGTTTACATGTTTTCTCCCTTCGCAAAATCATCACCAACCTATTTACATTTGGTGGGGAGATCATTTTCAAAGAAGAAGGACACTGTCATGATTCACAAACACTTCCAGCAGGGCTAATATTTCACAAAGCTTTTTCAGTTTAAGTCATCATGAATGTTAGTGAGGTTGATATATCCACATTTATCCCACATGTATTCAGAATCATGTTTTTTTGGACTGATATTTTCCCCCTTATTTGTGTGTGATTGTCTTAATGTCACCATGGTTACTATTATCACCTCTACATTGCTGGAAGTTGTCTTTAACTAACCCTTTCTCTTTCTTTTCACAGGTGCCACATCTGCTCCCTGCCTCATCTTCATCTTCCCCGCTGTCTTCTACATCCGCATCGTTCCCAAAGAGGACGAACCCATGAACTCCAAACCAAAGATACTGGTGAGAACTTTCAGTCTCTGTACATTTAAACAATCATTATTTGAGTTCTGTGAGTCTCACTTCTTTCATAATGGCATATTTGCCTTCTAAAACTTGATAATAACTTCCTACTGTGCTGTACTTTGTTTCCCCCTCTCTCTCCCAGGCTGCGTGTTTTGCTGCTCTGGGTGTCTCCTTCATGGTGATGAGTCTGAGCTTCATCATCATTGACTGGACTACAGGGGGTGGCCTTGCTGCCGGGGGCCACTAGATGCTGCAAAAGTGTGTGTGTGTGTGTGTGTGTGTGAGAGAGAGAGAGAGAGAGAGAGATTAGAAAGGGGAGGTTGTAGAAGAATGCTTATTATATAGGGAGCATTATCACCTGAGTGGTACTCACTACAGGGCTAACCAACAATTCATGTTGGGATTGCATTTATGCTGATTAAGTTAATTTACTTTGTGCCTGGAGTGTAACACATATCTAAACAAAATCCTGTAATACCAAGGTTCTATAATTGAATTATTATATGGCAATGCAATTAATATTAATAATCAGGACTGAACAGGGTCTTTTTTATTTTCTTTCTACTGGAGCAACAACAGCTCTGCTCTTTATTCACACACAAACAGCTGCAGCTGGTACTGTACAGTAGAAAAAGGCACAATCGTCTTTTAGACAGAAAACAGGAAAGCATCAGCATAAATACGAAGAAAAAAAGTTAAAATAACTCGAGTTATTTTTACACAAATAGTATTTTTCCTAAGATGCACAAACAGAACAGTCAGATGGTTACATTTCTATCCATCAGCCTCTTAACTCTTCGTCACCTCAGACTGTAGAGTACAGCCTGTACAGGTGACGTTTAACTTTGTGGTCGATCCACTGCCTGAGTAGTTATGAAGTCATTTTCTACAGTGGAAGCATTTGCTCCGCTGATCTGCTAGTTAACTTCAGAAACCCTGGTGCCTTTCAACCTTTTGGAAAAGCACACAAACGTACAATAAAAGGGAGGAGTGTATATTTATTTAGCTACTATATCTGTGTTGTTAATTCAAATGAGCATTATTTAACTACGTTATCTGAAGAAGTTAATGATCTTAGTATGTCAAGTTTAAAATCAGTTTTAAGTTTAACTTAAAGTGTATAATAATATTTTTAGGGCTTGATAGGATACATTTTAATTTTAGCACATGTGCCACACTGTGACTGTGAATATTAACCAAGCACAGTGTAATGTTACCTAGACAGTTTCCCTTTTAGACTTGCCAAATAATCTCTTAAATATTTGATTCCCTCTTTAAAGTATCAAATCACAAGATTGTACAAATTAAGAAATCACTTTTCCCCACACTGTATGATAGAACGTTATACTCTACATCTTTATATTTAAACTATGTTCTTTAAGTCTGTTCTTGAACAACATTTTGGGAAACATTTTTTTAACGCTGAGTTCGAGGATTAAAACCATATCAGTTAAATTCAATTTCAGTCAGCAGGCAGTTAGTGCGGTTCAGCATAAAGACTGGAATCAACGCACACCAGCACCTCTATAGCTCTCTTCTGAACACCTAATATCTTATTTAATAAAGAGCATCAAAAGACAAAAATATGCTGAAACCAACAGATAATAAATATTTCAGAGTCTATAAAAATAAAACATACTTCCATCTGTGGAAAATGCCACAAAGAGTATGTTATAACATGTGGTTATTTTTTGTTTATGTGAATCCCCCAGTACTTGGGTAACTGGGTTAGTTGACATTAGTTTGCAGACATGAACCAACATGTGAGTGTGACACCAACTCAAGTGAATTTGATTCTTTTAAAGACACGTGACCCTTTTTAAATACTGCTGTAACGTGCTGTACTGGTTTGTAGTTTTTTGATCTGCTTTCACCATTTTTGACTAAATATACTTCCGCTGAATGTGTTTGCATGCTGTAACGTCATGTTACATCTGTAGATTGTCTAATGACCTGCACAGTAACCGAGACTTTGATTCGTAGATGTTATTGATATAGCGTTCATTTGGCATGTCACATTGAAGCGTATTGAAGTTCAAATCTGTGCTCTAATTGTTATAGTGGTGTACGAGTATTTTGAAGCCCCTCTTAAAAGATGCAACCTTAAATCATTTTAAAAAACATTACTGTTTGATGGATTGCTGTGAAGAGCTTAATGTAGGGACTTTTTTTAGTACTGTTATCAGTATTTCAAATCACAGAGAAAACTTGCAAATATATATATATTTTTCATTTTAGATTAGAGGACCATTTAATGAAATAGATTATATATTAAGAAAGAGTAAACACTGCACACAATACTTTCAACCGGGAAATCAACTCAGAGGACTGTCAAAACAAAGATGCTGCTCCTATCCAAAGGTAGATTTATATTATATCACATCTCAGGCTTCAGAAAAGTCCAGAAAAGTTTGTTAGGCAGTTTTTATTCCTGTTTTTTTGGGTGGATAATTCATGAACAGCAGAGCAAACATGCATTTACTTCTGTCCCTTGCTTTTCCATGCTATTTGTGGTGGTTGCTTTGGTTTTTGAAGTTTTTAACATATTTGGTGAACAGACTTTCTCTTCACTTAAAGGGATCATGCCAAAATAACAACTGGCTACCTACTACTTTAAGATGCCTTTAGCTCATAAACAGGCACCACAGTTGAAATACTTAACACCACATACACACAGTATATCAAACAAACATCTTTATTGACCTAACAGATGAATGTGGTATTTTGTTCAAGCTGACATAACTCTATGGAAATGACACGACTACAAAAGAATAATTATGAGTTTTTATGGTGAAAAAAAGACGTGGCTTTATATAAATTATGTGTATATATAAATGTAAACCTTTTATATTTGTGATGCATATTTACAGTAGCTTGTAAAGTGTAAATAGCAGGGACAGTTTTAGTTTGACAATAAAATAATTGTAGATGTTTTTACATTGTTCTCTGTTGTCATTATTTATCCCATAACTGAAAATAACTCTCATTCAAGCAACACATTATTTCTGATATTTGATACAGGAACACATTTCTAAATGAATGCAGCAATGATCACTGATGTTTTTATTAATTGTTGTGCTTTTCATTTTTTGCTCTTCATGGATTTACACATTCATTAAATTGTAACATTTTCAGTGCAGAGTTAGACATATACTATTGCACCAAAAGAAGAGTTTAAATAAACCTGTATGTGTTCTTATCACATCTACCAAGGCTAAATCATGTTTACAACGGCACTAAACCTGAACTTTAGGTCACCCTGCTCCCTGGCTGCCCTGGGCCTGTAGGACCCTGTAACGTCAACAAGCTCGAACAACAATACTGACTCGTTTTCATTCACTCATGTTGAAACAGTAAGACACAGACACTTGTGTTTGTACCTAAAGCACTAATCCAAAATTCACTCGACATTTCATATGAGAAAACAAGAATATGGTTTAACCACTGAAGCTCTAAAATCTAAAATGACCCGATGAACTCTGAGTAAATAGGAGACTCTTAAAACCTACACATATTAATTGATTTGTTAATGTTTTTTATGTGCTTTTGAATATTGTATTGAATTCACTTTTTTTTTTTTTTTTTTTTACTGTTTTAATAATTAAACATTTACTTAAGCCTGTCTTCTTGTTGGTTTGTATTATATTGCACTACAGTGCAAAATAAAAATAAACGTGATTTATTATTAATATGACTGTGGCTTTAGAACATGAACATACTGTACCAGAAAATGCCTTGTGCTACCAGAGAAAATATCGACTTAAATTCACTAGGTGGCGCTGTGTGGCTACTATAGTATCCTGATGATGTGCCTGGGAATTTCATAAACATGATAAAAAAGACAATTTAGCCATTTTACCAGGTCACTTTGCTTCTTTGGATAAAAGAACAGAGTCTGCTAATGTAGAGCTCAGTCAGTAGTTACCTGAGGACAGTTCAGACTGATGAAGAATATTGTGTTCGTCGTCTTCGCTGCATGGATGATAAACGCAAAGGACTGATGCTGGCACAGCGCCCACTGCAGTCTGCACACAGCAGTTTAAAAATCTCGCCCCACTGGCTATCACACCTAATTGGTTCTGCACAAACTGCCGTGTACAGCTCACCTGCTTAAATTGGACTATCGCGACAAGTTACCCCAAGTGACGTTAATGAGTCCAGTCGCCTATTTCCAATTGAGTATCTGACGAACCAAATTGGGCAACCAGGACTGAGGTGGCGAGCAAACCGAGGCGCACACTGCTCACCAGGCCCACAGAAGAGTGAGGGTGCAGCAGACCAGCGAGCTCAGGCATCCCGGCGTGTAAAAGATGCAGGACAGATGGATCTGAGCGAAAAAACAATGGACCAGCCATAACCGCCTGAGATCCTGCTCAACAAACCACATGAATTCGGTGCTTTGAGCTTCTCATCTTTCTGGAGAGCAATACTTTTTTCACGTGTGGTTAAAAACTCTGGATTTGGTTGTTTTTCCTCTTTGAAAGCATTTGCTCCATCCATATTTCTGCTGGCACGCTGAGATCACAAGCACCTGAGCCTTCTTGTTTTTTTTTATTTCGCGCAAGTGGTTTGTGCGCTCCTGCGTTTTGGAGCCATGGGTTGCACGGTGAGCGCCGAAGATAAGGCAGCCGCGGAGAGGTCAAAGATGATCGACAAAAACCTCCGAGAGGACGGAGAGAAGGCGGCCAGAGAAGTGAAACTGCTTTTATTAGGTAGGTGGCAGCTAAAGCGGGCTCCTCGGCTTGTGTGAGGAGCAACGTTTGTATAGTTTTGGAGAGATCCCAGTACACAGATCAAAAAACCCCCCCATAAAACAGCCAACATGATTTTCTTTAAAGAAGGTGAAGTATAAAGCTTCCCCCATTTCTTCCTTAAATAGTGACAGTGTGAATCGTACACGATTTAGCAGGGAAAATAGGTCAGTTTGCTCTTTTTGAAATAGTGATAAACAGTCTGTCACTGGGCTGCTTATTACCAAATAAAAGTCAAGTTTCTTGAATAAACGCCAGATATCATCGTTTCAACAGGCTGCACAGCTTCTCAGATCTCTACCTGGCATTGTGCCCAGAAAGCTTAATTCAATAAATCAAACCTGTGGACTCTGACTAAACATTAACACAGTCACACTTTGGCACCACTCGTCTACACACAGTAGACAGCTCTGATATCTGTGTGTCGACTGAAAACAGTTGGGGGGGGGGAAAGACGTTTTTATTAAATTGATGGAGCTGCATAAAACACTCCAGAATCGTTTCTTTACCTATGCACACACACACACACACACACACACGCACACGCACTCAACTCAACATGCTGAATGTTTTTGTGTTGTTTGTTAGCTGGGGTAGAGAAGAGCAGATGGGCCAGGCTTGCATACAGTGTGACCCTGTTCTGTTGCTTTGGAAGACTGTTTCTAGAAAATAGGGATCCAGGTCTTTGTAGGTCTGTAAGGGTGTGACCTGCTGGTTGGGTTGGAAGGATTCTAAGTCAGTTTCCGCATGTGCTCAACAGATCGTGATGATAATAATGATTAAACTGTCAAGGAAAATCTCAAAAGAGCGTCAGGCTGCGTTAACACTGCCCCATCTCCATGTGTGTTCTCACACAAAGAGCCTTTTAATTAGTATTACTGCACATAAGCAGTCGGTTCATATAGACTTTTAATGTATTAGATGACCGATTGCATGAAGCATGAGTGTTTCTGAAGTGGCCTTTATTTCCTCTGGAGGACATCAGATTAGTTAATTCGGCAGCCTGCAGCCACAGCCACTACCATCAGTGTGTAATATAAAGGGTGTGAATGGATAGGTGTGACATGCAGTGTAAAAGCGCTTTGAGGTGTGAGAAGACTAGAAAAGCACTATACGGTACATGTGAATGCAGGTGGTGGGGATTAAACTCCGTCTGAGAAGAAGCATCAGTTCTGTAATCAAAGAATGAATTACAGAACATTTGGTTGTACCTGAAGACGTTATTATTTGAACTACAGGACTAAAGTAATATAGACTACAACAACACGAATCTGTTGTCTGAAGACTCCTTGAGAACCCCACATTTGACTGAGACCACATTTTCCCTTTGTCAAGTTTTTCCAAATCAGCTGTCAGAAGTGCTTGTTTGTTGACTCTAAGGTCGCGCTGACGGCATGAATACAACATAATGATTGTATTACTCATGTTTGTATGACAAATTTGTTCTGACAGAGAGAAGACTGTTACTTGATGGTGGTCACTGAAGCATGAAAGAGGAGCAAAAATTGCAATGGGTTTACAGCATCCAGCCAAGTGCTCTCCAGTCATTTTTTATCACAAGTTCTGAACTTAAAATGTTCTGTGTTCCCTTTTTACTGGAACAATTCTGTAGTTGCAAACAATATCAAAGCAGAGTGTGTTCTGTCACAGCCTCACCAACAAGAGCATGGGGAATTAAAGGCTTGAAGAGGTGAAAAAAGCTCAACTAACACGTTTAGTTTAAAAAGCAACTTTATTAGACATACACATTTTGTGTCATGCATGCCAACAGTGTTGTCAGATAATAAGTTCTTAGTTTCTGTTTCCCACGAGTGCAGACCATGGTAGGATGGACTGAATCATATTATGTGGAGGAGAAAGAAGTTGACAAACTTTTTTTTTAGCTGTTTGCCAACAAAAAGAGCTGTAATGTGCCTCTTATAATCTGGTCTCATACTTTAGTTCATGTTTAATCGCTGGGATGAAAGAACTGAACAACAGGACAATAAGTCTTCTCTGAACAGTTTTAGTGTTGTACAGAAACAGTGATTACACAGTGTTGCACCATACTGAAGCTCGCTGTGTAACCATCTGACTGACTGGACGGCACATCTTCACCAGAGCTCAAACCAGGAACGAAAAACTAGTGGCGCATAAATCAATGATACAACATCAAAGAAAGTGAGGGGTCATTAGTGCCTAGCCCACAGACACACTGATACACTTACTTTTAATGATGGAGTGTGAAACATCAGTATTTCACAATATTCATTTGGTCAAAGGGACAATGGAAAAACCTGAAATTCAGACATCCTATGAAATTCTCCAAATAAAAAAATGTAAATTCTGTGCAATGTTATCTTACACTTATTATACTGCACATTTGTTTTATTTCTGGTTGACACTAGATAAGTCTTGTATTTTAACTATTGGCTATTAATGTCCAATCAAAGATATAACTTAGTAGAATGGCCAAAATAAATAAAATGTAATTTCTATAGAGCAAATTAGCAAACCTTTCCTAAACTTTTTTTTTTTTTCGTGAAGATTATCGTAATTGATAGTAGTTCTTTTATCCTGCCTAAAGTTATTGCATCAATATTCGTCGTCTGAGAGGGGAAACCAAGAGCAAAGAGAAGTCCATGACAGTCACACTGCTGGTTAAGATGTATAAACTCCTATCATCTTCATTCTGATGGCTGCATAAGAACACTAATACAAGTGAGTTCATCAAACCAAAACCGAGAAAATGTAGATTTGACTTAAATAGGTTTTAAGTTTGAAAAGTGGTTTTAAACAAGTCTAATGTTACTTTCATGAAGTATTTAGTTTCTGTTGAGGATGAGCCAACGCTTTAAGTCACTGAGGAGCCACACCTGGATTAGGCTACCAATTCTCACACGAACATGACCTTGTCGATTGAATGAAAGTCCAAATCCAATGTTATTGTTGCACATGCAATTGATTTATTTTGTGTCCATTGGCTCCACATGTCCATATATCCATACCAAAAACACCCGCTTATAAATCTTGCATGGAACCGCTCAGCAGTCAAAAAACGGTTGCAAAGCAAAGCAATACTGTGCACAGGTATTATTCTCTACAGACTAATGAAGAAACGTTGCAGTTAAAGATTTTTTTTGGTTACAATTAAGCTCAAATATGACTGTAATAAACCAACAATATGTATTCCACTGACATGGTGTTATTAACCTTGATCATCCAAATGCAATGGGTGAAATGCAGTATAGCTTTGCATGTATATCTCATTTTTTAACAGTTCTGAGAGGTTGTATTTTCCCCAAGTCTTTAAGATACCTTATCTGTGAGGCTTTTTCTATTTTCCTGTTGCACATTTTTACCCAAGATTAAGTGAGGATACACATTTCATTTCAAACTATTTTTTGAACCAGCCCTAAATAAGCCTCAATAGCAGCTTATCTCTAACTCCCCACCAAGGAGTGCTGCACAGACGTGACTCACTGCACATGACAGAGAGGAGGGATCAGAGTAAGATTGTCCTTCCAGAAGATGAAACCCACAAACTGAAACAGTATACTTATGTTCTGTTAGTCATGTCTCTGCTGAAAACCACCAGGTCCTCAATAAATGCACATTTAGTTATCTGCTGTAGCAGCAAGAAATGTATCCTCTCTCTACTGTCTCATTTGGGATAGCACGTTTTCTCTTTGAATGATATCTTTAAAGATTTCACAACAGACATAATGAGTTGTTCCATGCAAAGACATGTCAACAATGTCGAATAAATCACCTGGTAAAGATTATTTTTGTGGCAGCATAAAGGTGTGACCTCTATTCAAGGACTATCGGAGGAGATTTAAGGATTGTTCTGAATGAGTCGGCGTCGCTCAGTGTCACGAAGGACTGAGGAGAAGACACAAGGCAAATGTATCAGACACTGTGTATAGATGTTTTTGAATACACACAAACAACTCAGTTTATCGTTCAATGTTTAATGTTTATGTACAATTCTCTGGGTTTTTTTTGTGTTAGTTTTTGTCTTCGTGTTTGTGTTCCAGGCACCAGAAGGAAACTCGCTGTGGAAAAAACAGCTGACAGCTTCAGTGACATTTAAGACTCCATAAGCAAACAGCTTCCATTAGTGTTGGCGTTATAGTTGAGATAAATAGCTGGTGTCCATTTATTCTACTGTTACTCCAATAAGATATTTTAGAAAAGGGCAAACCAATGATAATATCTATTAATATCAAACTCCAAGTGGAGACTTAAGAAAACAACACTGCATTCTTCTTTGTGTAGGTTGAAGAATATTAAATGATTCTAATGCTCTACACAGATTTGAAGTTTGTATCCTTTTCATAGAGTAATGGCTTCCGATGACATTTAGGTTAAGTGCTTTGTGTTATTAACACATCACTTATTTAAATCTGTCTGTTGCACTCCACATTTTGCTTTATTATCACTTTGAAATTTCCATCTCAGCCAAGAGTGTGTATGGCAAATTACAGATTGTTTTTGAATGTCTGGATTCTGAAGTTTTGTTGGTTTTAAAAAAGAACGAAAATGTGATGAAGAAAAGATGGAAGGGAAGATGTGAGAGGGAGTGATGGAATGATATGTCATAATGAATGCTTACACTCTTTGGTTTGGCAGGGACTGATCATGTTTGTCCAATAGTGAGAGAGCAGAGATATCTATGAAAAGATAAACTGTGAAATTGAATACATGCTGATGTTTCACGTCTTTGCTGTTTTCTTAGTTTATCCTCAGTGCTGGTATGTGTGTGGAGAGTGGATAGAGAAAAAGCCTGCAGGCCTTAATAGGATTTCGCATTGAGTTAGAAAATATTGTATTCTGTCACCACACAGCAAGGGAAAATAAATGTGTTTTCTTTGTGATACCTGCAGTTGCATTTCAGCAGTTTCCTGCACTCTTTGAAGTTTTACTTACACTTTCATAACAGCTCACAAATATGACAGTCCACACTGAGTCCTCATTTTCTGTGTTGTGAAGATGACCAACAACCCAATTTCCATTACCGGTCTCATTTATCATTTCGTAAATAATTTCCTTTTCAAACAGTATGGAAAGGGTGCCTCAGCAAGAGGACAAGACATGTGAGGACCAAGACACATCAAGATGTTATGTGTGGTGATATCAGCCCACTCACATTGATATCATGTCTCTTTAAAGGGTAGTTTGGACTTGGTGTTTGTCATGATGATGAACATTTAACTGACCTTGCAAAAACAATAGGAAGTGTATGCCTGTGTGATGGAGAGTAGAGAGGGATACTGAGGCACAGAATGGTGAAAAACAAAGCTCTGTTCATGGTGAATTCATGCTATCACCTAAAAAGGCTTGTCTTTTACTATAGAGTCAGAACATTACTCTGTCAACTGATTTCTGTAGTTTATAAATAGAAAACACATTCACTGTTGTTGATCAGAGGCAGATGCGACGTACGTAGTGTGCGCAGCTGAACGCGCCGTCATCTGAAGTAGCAGGGAAACACAGGTGAAGCTAATCTAGTTAACGAGGCGTAGATTCCAGTCATCAATGTCCTCTTTATCACCTGTGCTTTTTCTGATAATGTTACGGGTCTATCGATAATCATTCATTCCAATAGAATTAAATTGTACATTAATTAGGACAAATGGCAGAGAAGCACCCTTTGCTAGCAACCCAACGTTATTTGGTTAGAATTTCATGAAACATTAAGACATAAAAATGAGCTTGCAGCAACAAAAACCTTGTTGGCTTATTGGATATATGCAAACCAATTCTCTATTCAACACACAACAAAGCAAGAGGTATTTACTATTATACTATTTCTGTTTTGTTTTTTTTGTTTTTTTTTAAAAGCCCTACAGTGACTGCAGTGGTGGATACAAACATCGCAGACACACCTCAGCATTTACTGTGTTCAGTAGAACTCTGGTGAGGTCTAGAGAACATTTGGAGCGTTGCTGCCTCACCTCTGAGCACCTGCTGTTTGAAGAGGTACTCAGCATTTGTATTTTAGACTTGTAGAAACTTGGCAGCTTCATTGTGGCAGCAGTTTGCTCTCTCCATCCCTATCTGTGTTTTAAAGAGCAGTTAGCCTACACCACATCATCTGCTGCTGAAGGTTTTAAAAACTACCATCTGGTCGTGTATTTACATGGCGGCATTGCGTTCCCAATGTGGATGCTGTACATTCAGTGCATTTCATTTGCCCCTGGTGCAGTGTGCATCAAGTTAGAACTCTGTGTTCATATATGTGTCTAGATTGTATTTATTGATTTTACTTCAAGGTGATTACTGGCATAGCCATCAATTCCACCGCCATACATTCAGGCATTCATGAAATATACAATAGTTTGAGCACATTTATATCACAGCACTAACCTAAGGCTTTGCATTGATGTACTGTACTGCAAATGTGCAAACCATAACCATGAGCACTATGTTAAAATAAAGTTTAAAGACAAGTTTCCTTATTAAGTTATTTAGCATATCTTTACAGGTCCAGTTTACATAGTAAAGCCGATGACTTCTAACTGTGCGAGAAACACTTTCTAACAGCTTTTATTCTTTAACATGAGAATGGATTTTTTTTTTTAAAAACAACTTTGAATCTATGATGGGAAATAAAAAGGCACAACAATGACATGCAGTCAAACAGTGTTGTAAGAAGAAACAAAGGGTAGGAGAGGGGCAGTTCCACTCCTGAGTCTTTGAGCTCATTCAAAAGTCTCAGTGATGGTAGCATGAGAATCAACAAAAGTCAATGGAATATGTGTCGTGCTGTCTTAAGGCTGGGATTACATCGCATTAATTACAGAGGCACTAAGGAACATGTTTTTTTGTAAAGGTATGCAAATAATCTTCTTAGCTGATTAGATTGATGCATTAAGCTCATTATATCTTGCCACTTAAAATCGGAGTGTCCTAGTTGTAGAATCGTTTCACAGGAATCCTCCAAAAAAAATGTTGTCACATTTGTAGACAGTATTTTGAATTTTGTTGAAAAAGTTAAAATAGCCATACATCTCAGTGATTCTCTTTCACAAAGATAAACCATCCCTTCCTCTCTGCCTGGTTGCCATGGTTATAGCCCTTCTGAATGATACCTTCAATACATGTTTAACACTCTTCATTCAGCACCAACATGCTTTCTCTGATCCTTTTTTAACATCATATCAAACAGATGGAGACGATTTACCAAACATTACTGAAAAATGTTCTCATGCATACAAAAACACATTTCGTCTGATAAAAAGAGTCTATAGGCAAAAGTTTAATGAAAAGGTGAAATGTTGAATCTTATAAAAAGGAACAATAATCCTCAAGCTTTTCTAACCCAGTTAAGTTTTATAAGATTAAAATGTCTTGCCACCACCGGCAATCTTTTCCCTTTTTCTAACTCTCATATTGTGTTCTCAAGATATTTTATATAGGTTTTTGAGCAATTGTATCAATTATTTATGATATTATCAAACTCAAAAATGCCAGCCTAATTGGCATGTGAGGCTAAGATAAAGTTTTTCTATATTTTCATTTCATACACGTTTTTTTAACAGAGGACAAACAATCAGCTGTAATGTTCAGCTGGTTCTGAACTGCTTGTATTGAAAGGTGAAAGTCACCTTCAGCTAAAAGGATAGTTATATGAGCTTATTTCAAACGGCTTCAGACCCCTTAATTTTGCTCTTTGCTTTTACACTTCTATGTCTTTTCTTTGTCGTCTGCTTATTTTTCTTTACATCTGTCATCATGCTACCAGCAGAACACTTAATTTGCCATAAAGCTCAGTGGTATAGAGCCCATACTGTATGTCTGATTTATTGTTAATTTATAGGTAACAGTGTAGCAACATGAGTGCTCTTGTGTAACAACCCAACAGTCCCGTAAATTGTTAATTGATTTCCAACATCACCGTGATGCAGTTCAGATGAGATTGATCCCCACAAGAAGCCTGGCTCTCTACGTTAATGGACAGGTTAAGAGTGAGGTAATGAAGTTGTTGTCTGAAAGATGGTTTCCCTGAATAGATCAGTTAGCTTTTCCTGTGTCACTATGTGTACAAAAAAGGGATACAAACAACTGATCATTTTAATGGATCAGTCAGAGGCAATTATTTTAATTTAGCCGTTTTCACGTTTTGCACTGCGGAAAATATCTAGATAATTTCCGGAGGACTGTGATTCTCCTGACCTGGCTGTTCACATGTTTCTCTATTTAACTTTATATCAATGCTATGTGTAGTGTAACACAACGACAGCATCCACTAAAGAGCGGAGAACAACATACTGGCGAACAGAAAAACATTCATTCATTCATTAATTACGTGCACAGAGATCGTAGTGGTTTCATACTTGCAGTCTGTGCTCGATGCATGAGTAACTATATAGAAGTGTCACTCTCCCTCCTATTGGCTTGAGGTGAATTCTCCAGAGATTATCCTGCAACGTTATCACAGCAGCTCACTCGAGCTTTCTGCAGAACTCAAACTTTCTGCAGAAAAAATACTAGGGGTCTGACAGTTGCGTTGACATATACAGCTCCTTTAGGAAATATCCTGAGATTACTGCATGTCTAAAAGCCCTATTTATGTCAAGACAAAGTTTTAAGAAAACCTGACTTTGTACACGTCAAAGACAAAGATGTACAGACATTGTATAATTAAAGTTGAGCATTTCAGAAAAAGCACAGGCACATCTGCCTTTGCTGCCATGTTTTTAATTCAGGTAAACAAACCCAAACCTTTCCTTACAATCTGGTGTGGAGGATGCAGAATTCACAGAATGTATGATGATTTGACCAGGTCTCTGTAGCACTGCAGTTCCTGCCCAACACTCTTGATGTCTCATCTGTTTTCTCAGTGCATAGAGTAGAAGCTGACATGACAGTACACAGAGAGAAGAGAGAGTGAGCAGGATGACTGCCAGTCAAATACCAGCTGCTATGGATGGATTGCCCATTATTTTATTGAAACATTGCGTCAGAGAGTTGTTTTTTTATCGTCAATATTTTATGTTTTGATTTCCCATCAGCATTTGGGCAGCTCCTGTGTCTTTTCATAATAGTGGATTTGCCCATTTTAAGCAAGAAATTACTATAAATTTCCTTTAGTGCATTTTCAATGTATTTTATAAATTTACAGAACTTCACAAAATGTAAACCTACATGTTACCATCTACAGAAGTATGCATCTTCTTGTGTCAATATGTCAAACTGATACACGTTTCACAAGAAAAAAATAAATGATGATAAAGGAGTCAAGCTGCTTTCATTTCCCTCCTACAAAACTACCGCTAACCTATCGATTACCTGCTGACGCATCTGCAGCAGATTGAATTGAGCAGTCTGAATGTCAACATGCATGTGAGTGTTGTTATCGTGATTAATATGCATTCACTTGATTAGTGTAATTAATAAGGTTTGTTGCAAGGCTGAGTGCATATTGATTTTGTTGTGAATGACCCAGGTGATTGGAGTGCGTGTTGTATTATACCTGACACTTCCGACAACCTGTCGCATATAATTAAGTGTCCTATCACCTCTGCTCCCAGAGGTTTGTGAACTCAGGTTTAGAAGGGAGTCTTCAAAGATCAAGTTAGTTTGTAATATTTGAAATGTTATTTTCGTTGATTTTTAAAAATATTATTTTAAGTGCTATTAATTAAGGCTAAAATTGACTTTATTTATCTACAATTTTGATAATTAATTGAGGTATTATTATCATCAAATATAACCCATACCTCTTTTTTTAGTAATCTTCTTTAAATAATTAATCTTGTTAATCTTAAAAAAAACCCATTAAATCCCATATTGAGTGTTGTGTCTACAAACGACATGACGCATTACCAATATCTGTGTATGTTCCATTGAAAGCCTCACTGTCAGTGCTATACCATTGACTGTGAGTAAACAATAACATTTAATTCCATACCTCGATGTTTCAAGTAACCTGCTACTAACTTAATATCGCTCAGTTCTTATGTACAGTATTAACTTTACTTTGACACGCACTGCTGGTTGGTGATCCCGCAGATCCTGCATCTAATTTAAAGTGCTTGAGAATTTATCAGCAACCATTTTCCAGCAGGTTATAGTCTGGGGATCCATCTCCATGAATAAATCCATGGTCATTCTTAGTGTATCCCAAATGCTCCAACACTGCCAACTTCACTTGTTTCTTTTAAGAAACGAAGCTGCTTGCTGCTTGGTCTCACTACCATAAAGGTCATTTAGCATAGCCTTACATGCCTCTTGATAAGAAGAGCACATAGTGCACCACAGGTGTCACTTGGTTTCAGTTCTGTGCAGTGTGCCATAATTTATCAACCCCAGGCCCGTTTTTTGAAAGTGATAAACATCTGGTGTACACGCCCAAACATAACCCTTCAGAGCCTTTTCGATTAGAAGTCTTGAACTGAGTTGATACATACCCATGAATAATGATTTGACTTTCAGTTGTTTGAGTCTAAGACCCCAATTGGAATGATTTAAATGTTCTTCGACAAGCTCTTAAAAGGAGAAACATATTTTAATTTCAGAAAACCTGAAAAAATAACACACATTTAGCATTATTCATTCCCTTGTACTGCAACTGTCACTGCCTAAAGGCATGAAATGGATGGTGTGTAGAGAAAGGCAAAAAAAACAGCACTGGAAAGACCAGAAGTCCAAAATAAAATATAAAATGCTACTCTGCTACCTGCTCTGTCTGAGCCGAGGATTTAGTTAATGACTAGATCCGACACATGTGGAAGGACACACCTCTACAATTAGACAGTTTCTGAGTGTGACTTGCCAAAAGGAACTGTCTTGTGTTTGAAAATAATGAAATACTGTTTACTATTTTTTTTACAAGGTAAGATAAGTAATCATATTTTTAATCATGTCATTTGATATCATCGATACGTATCAAATAATATCCATCCCTAACTTAGGGCCCTAAAAAAAACCGATGCTATATTGCAAAGATTCAGGAGCAGGAACACACCTCAAACGCACCTTCCCATAAATTCAAACCAAACCCTCCTCACCTTTAGATCTTACAATTTATACCCCTCACCACCAACCCTTTTTCTTTATTTTCTTCTTTCTGTATATCGCCAGGCAGTAGAAATGGGACCAATCCCATTCACTGTCAGTATCTGTCCGATATTGACGTAATGGTGGGTATGGTTGGTTGGGATGGTTGGGTGCTTAAAACATACTGTGCACTCACACAGTCTCACTCTGAAGACGTTCAGACTGAACTGTGAGCAGTGCCCACAGATTGTCTCAATGACAACGTTCATGCGAGATGAAACAAATCCCTCTATATGTTAAAAACTAGATGTTTAATCATATTCCTGCTCCAGTTCTGCTGAGTCTTCTCACAGTCTCTCAACTTTTTATTCTGTTAACAGAAATGTATGTGATTCAACTTAAAGGCAAACCTTAACCTAAAACATGATCAAATCTTATGGCAGTTCTTGGCCTGGGTAGGAATCAGAAGCAGATATAAAACTAAAGTAATTAAGGTCGTTCAGTGCAGTATAAGGTGAAAGTGTGAAATAAAGTAGAGAGATTAAACCTGACTAAGAAAAGAGAGATTTTTGATAAATTCTCAAGAATTAGGATAGTGCTACATTCCCAACTCCTTTATTATTCAAATGATCTAATGTGTTGCAGAAAGATGTATGCGAGGAGTATTATCTCAGACTTTGTATCCCTGAGATATAACACCTTTTCAGGGAGCTTAGATCATCGGTCATAATAGGACTTCCTGAATTATGTTTTTTTGCACAGCCAAGCATGCAGAGGTATACAGAAAGAAACTGGTTTTAAATAGAATGACGTCTTGTGGCAAAACAAGTGTAATGTTGACTTAGAAGGATGAGATGTCATTTGGACCGAGAACTTAGTTGGACAGGTATTAAGCAACAGGGACAGCGCTGCTGACGCCTCCAGAGTGCTTAAGAAAGCATTCATTTAAAACAGGATGGTTAATGACAGGGTGTTAGAATGAAAGTGCCCTTTGCTTCTGTTATTAAGAGATGTGTGACTTAGTGACACACTCAGTGCTCTCTCTCATTTAGGAGATTGGTTACACTGCACATGCTTGTCTGGTGTTCTCTCGGCGCTATTGTTGATTTGTTTGCATCAACAAGATTTTCATTGTCTTCTGTTGTTTCTTCCAGATCCCTCTTCCCCAAGACTGCACTCGAAACGAGTCTTTAAGATCTACACCTGTTTCTGCTTTTCTTTCATTGGTACACGTTGTCGCTGCAGAAGGGGATCTGATGACTTAAGCTGTCCTATAAAAAGGGTTTTGCTCACAATCTGCTGTCTTTTTATCTCTGTCACATAATGTTCTGCTTCATTTGTTTCATTGATTTTTTTCTTAACTGTGGCTTCAAGATGCCTGGGAGCAATTAAGAATATAGCTCTATGGGGTATATAATAAGCTATTCAGGTCATATCAGTGTGTTGTGTGCAACACGCTGTTTAAACAGGATTAAACTCTGTTAGCATTGGCTGTGCAGTCATATTGCAGAAAGCATCCTACTCTGCGGAGGAAAGCAGAGAAGCTCCATAGCTCCCTGTGAGACACATGACCTACTTTTCCACTCCCGGCAATAACATACTGTACAGTACCTAGCCATGTAAAATACCTCCATGGCTTTCCACTCTGCATGAAAACAGGGTCGGGGGCTGTAAGGCTGGTCGAAACACCCGTGCTTCTTATGCTATCTTTATAAAACCATGATAACCAGCATGCAGTGAATGAGTCAGCTAATCTGGTTCTTCTGCCCGTAAGTCTGAGACTGAATGAAGTAATTCAAAGACTAACACTATTATTCGGTCAATTAAGTGAGGACTGTGAAAGGTTTGATTTCAGGCTGTGTTAAAAAAAGAAGGCATTTATTAACATTCTGTTGACAGAGAGAAATGTATAGAACCAAGTGTGTCAAGGAGAAACAACTCTACTTGAGTATTTTAGATTAATTAACCCTCTCTTCCACTGTCGAAACATTGCACACAAGCAGAATCTGATCAAGGTAGGAAATCCAACAACCTAATAGAAGTAAAGTTTGTCCTTCAGCTAATGTTTTTTGTGATTTAATGAAGATTACAACAATACATGGCTGGGATAACAGCTTCTTTTTGAATTGCCCCCCAAGGACAACTAACGTTTTTTGAATTGAACTGAGTTTTTGATTTCATTGTTACAAAACATTCATTGTAATTTTTGCTCTGTTTTGGTTACCACCACAGTTGAAGAAAATATCTGGCTTTTTAGCAAAACTGTTTTTTTTTTGTTTTTACAAAAATGTAACATTACTACATTTTCTAGCTTCTGCTGAGCAGATAGTATGCCATTATTATTGTTTTTTTTGAAAAACAAAACATTTCTGAATACTGCGAATGGTGAAAATAGCACTGAACAGTTTGTAAGACTGTTAAAATGGTTAAATACTGAAACTGATAATGATAATACTTCTTGATTCAGCAGCAGGTGCTACATCTATCGTAAACTTCAGCTGCGTTCAGACCATTCAGACTGGCAAATCAGGTTCACATCTCAACTGATATCTAAAAGGTAAATCAAAGTGAAGATAGCTATATCTGTCAGATCAGATCCATGGGTCACTACTGTTGAGTTGATGGCTGTTCGTATCCACTTACACTAATGCTGATTTCTGTGAAGGAAGCATGAGATATTCACTTTACTGTCTTGCTTCTCCCTCCAATAAAATGTTAGCATTGAGCAGCTGTTAGTAGCCGGATGGATTCTACCTCCTGACAAAATCAATTCTTTGAGTTGGGAAATTTGCTGAGAGGCTGGTGGAAGGCAGCCAAGCATCGATGCTGAATTTGATCTACAGAGATACAATTAAAGTTGTATTTCAAAGTGTCTTCATGTGGTAACTTGGATGTAATTTGCATTTCAAGCGACTGTCTTGCTGTCCAGACATTATATCTGTATCCTTCCTTACATCAGGTTTGCCGACTGTCTCAAAAAGGCGTTAGTCATTTTTCAGAGAAAGAATAGATCAGACATTTGTGGATGGATTTTGCGAAGTGAAAAACAATGGATCGATGTTGGGAGAAAATGTAGATATAGGGATCGTAAACGTCATACACAAACGTTATTGGCCTGCCTTTGTTATGATTGAATTTAGGATTGATGTTTGTGGAGATAGCCAATGCATAGATTAAGTGTGAAAAAAATAAATATGAATCTTTTATTTTATAATCATGTGTCCATTTTTAACATGTTTTAGATCCAATGCACCGTTATACACGCTGTTTTTTCCACAGTAAAACTGTATTATGTTCTACAAAAGTAAAAATGAATGTCACGTCTGCTCGTGTCAGTCATTTCCCTCAGTAGACTGCAACAGGCTTGTAAAGAGCAACAGCATCATTGTGTATTGTGCTCAGTGTCATCTACGTCCAGAGGATGTTAACCTTTAAATGGCTGTGAAAGCTAGTTGGATGTGTGCAGTCGTGACACCAACGGGTGGGGGCAGCGAGCCAGCATAAGAGCGAAGGAGGAATCGTGTCACAGCCAGGCCAGTGAGTCATTCTACTGTGGCAGTCAATGCAACAATAGAGCCTGTGATGCTGCCATATGCTGAGTGTTAAAATGCTGCTGAGGTGGGATGTTTGACACAGTAGATGTGTGTGATTATAGGGATGTTGTTATATTTATGACGTCAGTAGAAGTTGAAGCTGTGTGTTTTGAACTGTAAAAAGCTTCTGCTCTATTGTTTCTCCACTTCAGCTGAATAAGTAGGCTGGCAAATGGTATTTTTTTCTTTGAATGAATGTAACTCAGTAAGTCAGTGGGTTTAAACCATAAACGTTGAAAAACTGAGCTGAATTAACCTGTATGTTTTTTTATTGTACAAAGAAATTTGAAGTAAATCATTTCCATTAATTATCTTTAACTGAAAAGGAATAATTAGGATACTTACCTATGAGTTTGGAGAAGTGCTTAGTTGTAATTATGGTGCATTCCATTTAATCTTGGAGTTGCTGGTTTACTATGTCATCAAGAACCCTTAAGTCGTAATTCTGACTTGGAGACTCATAGTACCCATAACCTGAGTTAAAATACAACATGGTTGCTATTCTGTCTGTGGACATGATGTTTTCATACATATTGCAGTGTGGTTTTATCACCTGGCTTGCAAAAGATACCACTACTATGTTACTTGTCTGTCTTACTAATTTCAACTAAGTTGAGTTTATTGAATTTTACTAAATTGTCACCTGCTACAGAGCGATTGTTTTTTACCGGTTCAGTTGGTGTTGAGGGAACACAAGAGAGAGAAGACGATGTCACTGAAGAATAATTTGCTGGATTTCAATTACTGGAATGTATGTTTATTTTAAGAGGGGTGCCTGCATTTTATGATTGTTGCTTCACCAAATTGAGGACACTGCAATGGACACAGCAACTATCCATTTTCATTGCATGTGAGGTCATTTAAAAAAAAAAGCTCATTTAACTTAGTATTTTAGCTTGCAAGTTAAAGAAATTAATCAATGAGTATGAGCTAACTACTAACTTAATACATTTGGGAAAGCCTAACATGTGTGATAAGCCAATTACATGCTTAAACTCTTAGCCAATTAAAGCGCACTCATAGATTTTGAGCATCTAAATTGAGACTCTGACCGGAGGTAGCGTTGCTTTGACCATCGACACAGGTGCTACGTATGAAGCAGTTGTTTTTCTGCTCCTGTATGACTGTAGTGAGCAGAATGACCATCTGGAGGAAGCCCATATTAATGGCAGAGGAGGCAAAAAGTGAAACCAAGCTCTGGATCTCGCTCTCCCCTTAACTGTGGCAAAGAGTTGCTCAGAATGGCTGCAACGGCTTCTTAAGTAATCCTTTATAGAAGACAGGACAAAAACAGATTTAGTTTCAGGTAACAGTCTTTGAATGATTAAGGAAGATAGAGAATTTGCTACCTCTGATTGACCAGTAAAATGTCATGAGCAACAGTGTTTCTAAAAACAGACGCACCAAAACACCCTGTCCTTAAACGGGTTATTAGCTTAAATACGTCTAATAAGTCCTTTAATCGAGGAGGGCTGCATTTTTCTAACATCAAACATTTCACCGTTTACTATTGAAAACCCCCCAAAACCAATGGAGGAGGCTGCATCTGTATATAGCTTAATAATGGCAGATGAAGATTCCAGCTGAGAACCATTCCAACAGCACAGGAGAGGCCAGAAAAGGAGCTTGGACCTGCTGCCTGCCTGAATTTTGACCACATCCTGGGGTTTTTCTACAATTGCTTTTGCAGACGCTTTTATCCAAACGACTTCCATCAGAGTTGCAAGTATAACGCAAGCAAGGACCTAGAAAAGAGGAAACAATGTTAGTAATTGAATACTACACCTTACTGTCCGAACAGACAGGTGTTGACTGGAAGTGACCAGAGGCAAAGTCCAACAGTGATGACAGTAATCAAATGAATCGACAAAGCTGTTTCTCAACAGATTTCTCAAGGTCTATACTTGTTTAAGATCAGCATGTTGGCGTCCTCATTGTGACCATGTCGAACTGCAGATGTAAGCATTGCTTTTTGCCTCAGTACACCTCTACAAAGGGAACCTAGCTGTGTGCTAAATCTGTTTTTACCTCCCAAACATCCGATGAGACTCTGAGGCTTCTGCTGATGCAGCACTCACACTTCTGGTGTGGGATGCATCCTGTGGTTGGGTGTGTGTGTTTGTGTATTTTGTTTGTATCCTTGTGTAAGTTTGCATGGCCAGATACCATATTTTAAATTACATAGTGGGTCATGTTCTTAAACGTATGCAACTTTCATGAGCAGTAACTCCTGCAGCAAAACAAACATTGCAGAAGAAGAGCCTGGAGGAAACACCTGTGTTTAACTAACGCATGTAAACAATTGTGTAGAACAGACTCAGAGGACACATGAGCTAGTAATGAACACCTCTCTGTAGAGCGATTTTGTATATTTGTTTGATAAATGCTTACTTATGTAGATATGGAAGCCTTTACATTAACTATAACATTTTACATCCATACCTGTTGTCTTTTTTTTTCTTTTTTACTGCCAGCTTTAATTTGTGTATTTATAGACTTAGGGTTACTCATAGACAACGTTATTGTTTTAACATTCATTTGTTGTCTCCAAATGTTTACTGAGGCACATTTTAGGATCTGCAGCCTGAAATGGTTTGAGTACCATGATTGGAGAAGGAAGTCACCCTAGTAACTGTGTCAGTTAGGAGCATGGTTTTGTCGGAGCAGTCTGCACTGAGACATGGATTGCACACAGGATGGCAGAACATTTTCTGACATGCCCGTGTTCGCTCTGCTTGTAGTAAAGCGAACCATTAATGTGGTGGCAGAGAAATGAAAAACAAAGCAAGTGATTACCTGCTGCTGTTCACGAAATGCTTTGAAGCTAGCACTTAAACATTACTCACTCCAGCACACACTCTAAATAATAAGCCTTCTTTTACTTGTGATTGTTGAACTCTGAATTGTCACCTGGCAGATCACCTGTTTTAAATATTCATAAATTGAACAAGCACTATTGTTTTGCTCATCCTACTATTTTTCCTCTTTACCAGTGACCTCCATGCTCCCTTCTTAGTTTCTCTGCATCGTCATCCTCTCCCACAGTCTTCTGCTAATTTGTCACGAATGCATCTGTACTGCAACTACTTTTTAGTAAGAATAATTACTTTTTCTTTCTTTTGCTGGAAAGATCAGGACAGAGCCCTAACCTGGTAAAGGTTGTACTGTGTCAGCTGCTCCAAAGGGAATCTGTGCCCTGTGAGCTAAATCACAGCTTTTTTAACCGCTCCCTGTGGTATGCAGCTATTCTCAGACACTTTATTAGGAGACCTACCTTAGCCTCATACTCAAAATTAAAGAATCTGGATCAAATACAGTCCACATGAAGTCAGGTTTGACTGATGCTGGTTGACTGTTCTTTCAATATGCAGAGCACTTTTAAACTTTTTCTCCGAGTTCAGACTGGCCAACTCCACTCTTATTACAGCCCTTCTGATCTGAAGTTGTCACTTTTAAGAGAGGACATTTGACCAGAGCAATTAGCTTAACTGACTGAGTCAAATGTATGCAGGTTGAAACTGTCTTAAACAGATCCAGCTCTTCATTTGGGTTTACTAAGTAGACCAGATAGACCACATGCTGTATTGTTACTTATGCTTATCCTTTATGAAATCAAAACTGATACCCCATATAAAGTGAGCCAGACAGTTCTATTTACTTTTTGAACCAGGTTGTCAAGATATTATTTTTTGCTTTAGAAGGCAAGGTGAGGCAAGTTCATCTAAAAAAAACACAATTCCTGTGTATTAATTCAACGTGCTTTACAAACAAAACATTAACATTTGAGCAAAAAAGAAGAACATTGAAAACATAAAATGTGTTCAAGGATAAGATCTAGAAAGTAAAATAAACTACAAATCATGTCACTGTTATCATAATCAGCGCATGTGTCATTTGGATAATGTGTGATTTATTATTCCAAATTAATCATTTTGCAATTAAAAGTCATGAAAACCTCCAAAATGTCACAAATGTTTTTTTCTTTAAAAATAGTTCTCTTGCCTCCACCCCAATTATGACAAACTATTTACATGATGTGATAGAGAAGCTTATCCTCACATTTGAATCTTAAATCAGCAAAGATTTGTCCTTTTTAGCTTGATAAAAAACTTACAGTGACAAGATTAACAACACTGTGTCTGAGGATTTCCTCTCAATTTGTTATTAATCAGTTAGTTGTGTCACTGTCTCAGTCCTATATGGCTGCGCTCTACTGTGAGATTATGTTTGTGTTTGTGCCAAGATATCTGATCAGGCCATGAATGGAGACTTTGTGCCATCAGTGGTTTTCTGACACTGAGCCCAATCTGTTAATGTTGTTAGTGAGGCCTTGGCAGGAATTGGTTCGCAGTGATTTATCTGTTTTTTCCTTAGCTTAGGCACTTTAATCCTCATAATGCAAATCATGTTGTTTTATTTAGTTCTGACTTCTAACAACCACTGAGAAACAATGCTAGAAATCAATGACTTGTTTGGATCGAAGATGCAAGAAATTGGTAGTGGCATCGTACTGTCCTTGCCAGGAAGTAATTCAGGGTCGGTTGTTACAACACTAAAAAGAGTGAGTTGTCCCCTCTGCCAGCTCAGAACACAGAGGGGTCTTTGTAATACTAATCAGTCCTCATTGGCAGGCTTCATGGACACTTTTGATCAGGTGGAATATTCTGAAGATATCAACAACATCACAAGACAAAATGTTTTAAGCTCAACTGTTTGATTGTGTGACACACGCAGGACAGTTACATCAATAGTACATCCAGGATTAAAGTTTAAACCCTGATCAGCAGTTCAATAACACTAACTTTTAACAGACAGTCAGATAAACGAGGAAGGAGAAAGCTATGAATTCTCTGAGTAATGACGTACTTTACTTTTTTTCTACCAGGTTTCTCTCGTATTTCAAGACCATCTCACCCAGCACATCAGCTCCCAAAGGCATCAGAGAGGTGTTGAGACACAGCTCTTAGCACCCTTTTCATACTTTCCGCAACTGATTAAATGTTCCTGCCCCTCCACCTGTCAGATAAACCTATAGGGAAACATTGTTTGAGCATCCTGTTCGGTGGAAACTGATTCATCCTCTGCAGCAGCTCTTCATGCCCTGATGATCAACATTGTTTTGGCTGTTGGAATGATCTTTTCCTAAATTAAACATCAGTTCGCAATGATACTATTTATCTTTTACAGCAATATGGAACACACTGCATCTCCCTAATGTGTCAAACTTGTTTTTCCACTCTAGTTTAGTTGTTCTGTAGGTTTATCCCTAAATCATCTTGACTGCATGACTCAGCTCCTATCCCATAGGTGTACTGTGTGTTTAGGAGCATGTTAGCATGTGGGTTATTAAATAATTCTATAGTTACAATAAGACAACAGCAAACCATGTTTTTTCAAATCACCCAAAAAAAATGTGGGTGATTGTGTCAGCGAATGAATTCAAGGAGTGATTATGTTTTATGGCCAGTTTTAGAGTTTGCATCCACAGAAATGTTTCATAACCTCTGGATGCTACAACAAGATAACATGTTACTGTAAAACGCCCTTTTCAATGCTGCTGTGCCTTCAAACAACTCAACACCGCTTTTTACCCCTAAAACACCTTGAGTGGGACCGTTACGCTTTTCGTTTGAACTGCTCCTCCCATTGGGTCTGAAATATTAATGGATGAGCTTAATTTTGTAGTCAGGAAGGTGACCTTCATGTGTGTCCACAGAGAGACAGTAATCCCACTTTCAAAAAATCCCTCTTTTTTTCTTGAACAGTTTATTTTCAAACGATCGCTTTAAATCTGATGCTGTATTTTAATCTTTTTCTACTTCAGGATTCACTAAGGTATACGTTATGAAACGAAATAAATATTGAATAAAGGCAAAAGACTAATGAAACACAAACAATAACAGATTTAAGAAGACATAAGACATAATTCTCATATTTAAATATATATATATTTTTTTTATTCTTTGGTAGACTCCGCCTTTTAGTCAGTCTGTCAGCAAATCATGAGTGACAGCAAACACAACCCTGATTAGACCCCTACCTTTACCCTGCACTCATCCCTCTTCCTCTGATGCGTGTGAATATGATGAGAGTTGACAGTAAGAGTGGGTGAGTACTGCTGGTCCTTCTTTCTCTCTCACCCAGGGGCTTTGTTTATGTTTGCTGGCTGGGGCGGTCAGGATGTGTTAAAGGACAGAGCATTGTGGCATGGTCCTGACAACACGAGACAGGGACAGTCTCAGAAAACTTTTCACACAAAACTGGAGGTCAAACTGCTGTATTTTTTACCCCCAACTTTTTAAAAAAATGTCCGCAAGAGGTTGAGCCGATTGTGTGAAAACAGCAGGAAAACTTCAGAAAAATTCACAGATAACGTTTTTATCTTGTAGCCACTGCGTGACTGGTTTCATTTTTTAAATTAGCTGCTCATACTTTTTCAGCTGGCTCGCATGCTTTTTAACCACTCTCTTATTTATTATGTGGTGTTAACTCGGCCATGTTGTAACATTACAGACTTCTGAAGCATCCTTTTTGCACCAAACATTTGCCCTTTATGTCTCCCTTTTATAATTACCAATACATACAGTATTAAGTTTAAATATTTCCCATTATTAATTTAACAAAATCCAAATTAATCTACTTCAGGTTTCCCTTGATTACCATGTACGTATGATCTATAGAATAAAGTAGGGGTGTAAATACATCTGCTTTGTAAACTACAGGCAATTGATTATTTACATTTGCGCCACCTTTACATTTTTTCTGCCAGTAGCATATTCCTTTCAACAAGCATTCAATTTAAAAAGCCATGAAACTTCCATGAACCCTTCTACAATCAGAATGAGAAATGAACCAGCATTGAGTCGTGACCGCGGGGAAGCCTTCACACATATCTGTACATCATGTCCTCACAGATGGAAACATAAATAAACCAGTAAACCCAGTGGACAGGACAAACTGTGATGTTAGTTGCAGGTCATCACTGGGTTTGGCACGTTTTCAGAGCAGAAATAAAAAATCTGTTCCCTTTGCAACTAATGTTTTCATGTTCCCACAGGTGCTGGGGAGTCAGGGAAGAGCACCATTGTAAAGCAGATGAAGTAAGTAGAATAAGCCGTCTTTATTTTGATGACTTACATGTTGCCAATGTGAAACGTATGCTGGGTGAGCAATTATTTAGCTGTGACTAACCATGTCTGATCAGATCTTCTTCTTTTTGCATTATTCAAAAAAGGATCCCAAAGTAGTCTCCTAAAAAATGTCACTGATTTTTGTTTAACGGAAACCAAAGTAGCAAAGCATTTAACCAACCTGTGTGTGTTCCCTCAATAGTTAGACTGATATTTTTCAGCCAGAGAAGTTGTGATCATTTTTAGATCCTCATGTCAAGGAAAATAATACGCAGAGCTCACTGAGCCTGTGGCATATTCCATCACTTTGATTATTTCTGCATAATTTCTAACGCACAGGGACAGTGTGCCGGACTGTTTGTTTTATCTTTTGCTGTTCAAAGCACAAGAGAAAATGGGAGTAAAAGAGGGTGTTTGCGATGATTGTGCACCAATGAGAACACTCACCCACACACACCAAAAACAAACCAAGAAAAGCACACAAACAGAACCCTAAATTACTTAATTATTCACATTCCTCTGGGCAGGCAGGGAATTGAATCTATTTTTTATGAGGCTGGAGTAGGAATGGTCTGCCTCTTTTCGAAGCCAGGTTATTAACACCTACAGGCTGAAAAAAAGTATGAGACAAAAACACATTATATAATATTTCACATTAATACAGTATATCCTTTGAAATGCTGAATAATGTTACAGAAGTTGGTAAAATAAAGTGTTTTATTATACAGTTTCCAAACAAGGAAAGCATTTCATTGCTGATTGGAGACTGCTCATTATAGTTGTCATCAGCACAATGTTGTATCTTATCTGCTTACGTACTTCCCTGACACTCAGCTCCAGAGAGAGGTCAAACACAGGATCATCTGGATGCTCCAGAGTGTTGGAAATGTCAGAGTGTGTAAGCTTTATCCTTCAAAACATGTGGACCTGACGTTAGTGATGTAGAGTCTACAGTATGTGCTAAAAGACAACTGCTATTCCTGTTGCATAAACATACATATATTATATTTTATATTAATATTTACCAGTTGTGATTGACAGGCAGATATATTTAGTGACTACTGACAAGGGAGCATTTAGTCTCTATGTGGCCAAAAAGTCTGTTTATGCTGGATGAAAAGATGGTTTGAATTTCTGTGAGATTGTACGAGTTAAATATCATTACTAAATATATTTGCTACATGGGAAGACGGCGAACTCTTCTTGAACTACTGACACATAACACATTTTGGTAAGGTCAAAAATATTGTGGGGACCATGGGTTGTGGCATGAAGAAATGTAAAGACATTGTAAGGCGAAAGTCGTTGCCAATCAGTCAAACAGGGAACCATTTTTTAAGCACTTTTTTTTACTTTTTTTTAATTAGCGAAATGATGTGGTTCATATTGCCCATCTGCAGCGATGTATAGCTTAGCTTCCAAACCTGTTTCTCAATAAAGGGGCAACTCCTGTCGATGTTACACTTTCTATGGACAAGTACCTCGTACAACCCCAATTAAAAGCACATCTGAACTATCCCTTTAACCCTGCTAGAATGTCCTTTATATAGATATCAGTTTTGCTTTTCATATTTCTTCTGCTGTTCACACAATATATATATCCCTCTAGTCCTAAGTGTGCACTTCCCTTTGTATACTATTCTTCCACGATATCTAAGCAAGAACGTCTGCATTAGTAAAATTAGCCATAAATTAAATTAGCTATAAAGGAAAAAATAAACCTTTCCTTAATGTACTTTTGAATAAAATGTTAAATATCTTTGGCTTTCTCAGGATCATCCATGAAGATGGCTACTCAGAAGACGAGTGTAAGCAGTACCGAGCAGTGGTTTACAGTAACACCATCCAGTCTATTATGGCCATAGTTAAAGCCATGGCCAGCCTCAAGATAGACTACAGCAACACATCCAGATTGGTAAGACACAAAATGAAATGATTATGTAGAGTTACTGTCTTTGGACACATCTGGATCTCTCTGCTGTTGTCCTGATTAAGATTGTTTGTTTCCAGAATTTTCCAGAGTCTTCCAGAATCATTCCAGAGTTTGCTTTTCACTTTGTTTGTGTCTCAAAAATAATTAGGGTAAATGAGTCTGAAAACCAGTTTACTTCCACTGTTACTGCATCTAGGTATATCCCTTTGTTACAAAGATTATTTTGAGGCCTCCAGAAAAGAAGAAAGATTTTTTTCTCACATCACATCTCCTCCTCTGCATTGTACACTTGTAATCTGTGCAAGTGTTCTTTCCAAATGTGGGTGGGATTTCTAACATTCACCTGTTCACAGCAGCTACTTTATTTTTCCCAGAGAAACTTTCTGTTATTACTCAAACGAGAACAAAATGTAATACTCCATCTTTGTCACCTGCTGCAGGCAAGAGAGTCCTCATCCTAGAGACTTCACCTCCTCCATCTTTGATCTGCTCTCTCCTCAAAGTTGTAATAGAAAGAAAGAGGCTGAGAGTGTGGTTAATAGATGCTGCAGCAGCAGACGAGCCTCTGAGCTGTTTGGGTGATTGGATTTATTCAAAAGGTGCTGACAGGACACATTTTAAACACACATCTGGTTTGCCTTTTGCAGTGTGCAGCTTCAGCAATGAAACAAATTCATTACCGTAAATTCCGTACTATTGAGCGCACCTGGATATAAGCCGCACCGGCTAAAAATAAGTAAATAAATGTATTTGTACATATATAAGCCGCACTTGATTATAAGCCGCAGGTGTCCACGCTATAACAAGAGCTATTTACACAGACGTAGGCTACCGGTAACATCCGCAAATACTGTAGCGTCCGTACGGACGTTAAAGGACGACGAGAGCGTTCAAATAATAACTTTTAATAACCCGATCACTGTCGGCCGTGACCACGCCGTTTACAGCAGAGAGCAACACATAACTTGCCGTAACAATCCAACTCTCTCCCCCAGCGTTCTCTCATACAGCCACTCAACACGTTCTCGCTGGTGCATTCACTGACTCTCCACATAATCGGAATTATGAACACATTATCAACTACAGACTTTACAACATGAACCGTTACAATACGAAGCCTAGCCGACGGTGTCTGTAACACGGCTGATGAAAAAGATGACCGTAATATATTTCACAAGAAAAAGTCCATCCATTCACTGCCTCAGAATGACTTCATTACTCACTTCCTCAGTCTCTGTTGTCGCTGTCAGTGTCATCTTAACGTGCAGCAGCTCTGTTAGCTTCTTTGACAGCCAGCTCGATCGCCTTTAACTTGAAAGCTACATCATATGTATTTCTCCGTGTGTTTTCCATGATGAGGGTGCGTGCATGAAGCGCAAAATGACTGATATTAAGATCCGACGTGACGAAGTCAAATGTTTTTGCGGCAGAAGCTCATTGTCCCCCATAAAAAATCCATGCATTAGCCGCACCGGAGTAGAAGCCGCAGTGCTCGAAGTGTGAGAAAAAAGTAGCGGCTTATAGTCCGGAATTTACGGTATTTTGTTTTTCATGGCTGCTGTAAGAGAAATATGTTCATTGTGGCACAGAATTTTCTGTGTTGTCTGCTTAATTAATTAATTAATTGTATTATTGGGTTTTCTGGTTTGATATACTATAAACAGTATTTTTGCACAAAGATAGATTTCAGCAGCAGCATCTGATGGAGGATCAACAAAGATGGTGATGGAGGAGAGAGATGGTGTCTCTATCCCTTCATAATATTATAAACAAAAAAAGGAATGGAATCATGTTCTTATTTTTTCAGAAGTAAGATGCACATTTTAGCATGTTCATCAAACCAGCTTAACGACATTATATTATGACCTACACCAGGGAGCAAATCTGTAGTAGTTTGTTGGGGAGCCTTTCTTTGCATCATATGTTCTTCAGCTCAATGTCATATTTACATTTTACATTAGGGAAATCATTCAAGGGGTTTCATGTTCTCAGTAATGGTTTACCCTAAGTCACATGCTCAGTGTATGTTTCGTGGGTCAATATGTTATGGTGTACACTGCAGCATGATAGTTGTAAAAAATGTAAAGTCTACTGAAACTGTTTTCCTCAAATTGACAGTGGTGATACGTCTGTTGACTTTAACTCTTGATATCTGGACAGTGAAAAGTCTCCCCGAAACAAATTCAACTATTAACAATACATTTGAAAACTATCAGCTAAGTTGCAAACCTCTTTAGAACAAAGGGACATTTTCCTATCAAGGTAGTCCGGGAGCATTAGCTTATGCAGAGAGTACTTCTGTTATCAAAAAGTGCAGCTCTTGCAAACATAAGCATGCTTCGATGCATTCATTAAACAAATGTTTACAAAAACTCTTAGAGAGCCAAACTCTGCAAACGCACAGAAACACTTCCAGTCACAGCTTTTGCCAGAGATGCTGCTGCACCCTGTGATGTTATCAGCCCACAAACGAGCCATCAGTAAGCTGTATCAAAGGCTGAACTTAAACCTGTGGAGGAGTGATTGTCAAGGATTTTGTAATAAAGTCGGGATGTATGTACGTCAACTAAAGCTGTAAGAGAAGGATTGAGGACTCTGACTGTGGTTATTAGAGCACAATGCATAACACTTTTTCCCCCCTTTTGCCAGACTAGTTAAATGGCTACATGTACGTGACAGAACTCTCACACACTCCCACACTAGCAATTAGTGTGTTAGCCTGTCCATACTTGAACACAGTAGCACTGTAGAAATGATCACACACACACACACACACACACACACACACACAAACACACACACACGCTGATTTGCATCAACAAGCATCAATGCACGAAAAAAATGTACATGGCAACAAAATGTGTACGCTCATTATCCAACCTCTTTGCTGTTAATTTGGTTGAAGTAGCAGAGTTCCATCAATTGTATCACATTTGCAGACGTTGATTGCTGCATTAATCATATGCAATCCAACAGTTTAATTAAAAGAAGGAATCGCTTACTTTTTTTTTCACTGTAGCAAATTCCAGTAGTGTGAAAAAAGTTGTTGCACAGGAAAAGAATGAGATTAATTTGAATATTAAAAACTCAAAAAATGTGAACTGAACTCCTCCCCAGAGTACAGGATAGTGAGTGGTACATTTACTCATTACAGAGCAAAATGAATAAATGTTATTCAGCCAGAGAAAAATCAATAAAAAGGCATTTGAACATTATTTTGCACAAAGGACGCGTAGGTGCTAACTGACAGGGTAGCAGGTAAACAAAAATGTGACACATAAACCATCTTTTTGTTAATGACTGCATATTGATATTCAGAGTCCATGTAGTCTGCAGCACTTCTTGCAACCACATAATGACAACATCTGGTCCTTGTGACATAAACAAACGAGCTAAGAGGACCAGGGATTAATGATAAGTAATGTACTCAATCATATGAAAACAACAAGGAGGGTTTGTTCATTTCATGCCAACTTCAAGACTCAGAAGATTATCACACGGTTCACTGATAACATCCTTACATTATGTTAAACATTCACTTCCTTTTCACTTATCCAGAGAAACAGCACTTCATGACTACTTGTTTAGCATTTGGTATGCAAATCCATAATGAATGAAAATGTTCCCATTCATCATGTGGAGTTCCTTTTTTTTTAATTTAACTTTTTTTTTTCCTTACAGTCTAAACTTTTCCTTTATTACTGAATATTGTTTTCATTGCTCAAGATTTTTTATACATTTGGATCGTTCACCAAGCTTCAATGTGTTATTGAAAGATACGAGTTTTGCATAATAATAAGATTTTTTAGCTTTTAAGCCTTTTAGTAAGAAAAACAAAAACGATTCCAATGCACTGTTCCTTTTGGAACGACCTCGCCTAACAATCCTGCTACTCTGTTTCGCTATCTCCCCCTGCAGGACGATGCTCAGCAGCTCTTCGCTCTGTCAGCAGCAGCTGAGGAGCAGGGCATCCTTCCTGATGAACTGTCCAGCGTGATCAGAAGACTCTGGTCTGACAGTGGCATACAGAGCTGCTATACTCGGTCCAGAGAGTACCAACTCAATGACTCCGCAGCATAGTGAGTGCAAATTTGCATAGTTTATACTCTGATCCCACTTAGAATTGTTTTTTAATACTAACTTTATTGGTTAGATTGATGACTGTCACAGCATTTATTCATTTGATATACTATCCCTAAATGTTTTCTTCTGTTTACTTCTACATTATGCAAAGCACCCCTGCATATACTTGACTCTGAGTTTTGTTGCTGTACATGTAAATATGCCTTCCGTTGGAAACCTCAAAATCAATAGTTTAATCCATCTCTTTTACTACATATCGGGTTGCGACATAAATTAGAAAACTGTTCTGCAAATGTAATTCTGCCATATTTTTTTAATAAGATTATAAACCAGCTCAACAAAGACAGAGAGTAAGAAAAGTTTGGGTGATGGTGTATAGTTGTTCTCATCAGTTGTTATAATGTTTAATAGTCCCTCTTTTAGTGATGCTTTTCTCCGGGTGATGTGATGGATCTTATGGTGCTGTACTTTCAGCCTCTCTTATATTCGCCGCAGTGAGAAACCTGTCTATGACCTCTTCAGGGAGCGATACAGACAGGAAGGATAGTCCAATAACTTCCATTTGGAGATTCTCTCTAGCTCTCTGGGTTTTATTGTCAAATATTCTAACCTGATTAGCTGGGCCCAGAATGGTATGTCTTGAGGGAGAAAAAGATGAGACTTTACTTTAAGGAAATGTAGCATCCAAGTAAAGTTCAGGACTGCTGGTTGTTATGATAAAACCCCTCAAGTGACCTGTTTGTTTTTCTTTCATGTGGAACAAATGTAATTATTTTGTGAAGTGATTTTTAACAAGTCAAAAATAATGATGAGAAAAAAAAATTCTTTGAATAATTCATAATGTTTTCAGTCGTTTTATTAGGTCTTCTGGGTTTTGTTGTCTCATTCATTTTTATCACTCTGGGGATGTGAAGTGCATGAATCAGAAGATGGTACAGAAGCAATTTCTGATATTATAAACTACATCTCTTTCTGTCTGTAGAGTCTTGGCTTAAGCTTCTAGCTGGCATTAGAAGATGATGTAATACTTTTTATGTGGGTCAGGTTGTGTTAAACATGCTGAAGATGGTTCTCCAGTTCCCTGCTGACCAACAGTCTGTCAGAAAAGGGAAAAACAGAGGACGAGTAGGAAAGGAGGATAAACAATTCAAGAACTTGAAGAGGCAAATAGTAATTGCTGCCAATTTGAGAGATGGAGAGATGGAGAGATAATCAGCTGTCTTTAGCCTTCTAATATTTAATGTCTTTCCCTGTGTTGCAAAGACCATGTGTGGTGTTTGTTTCATTAAAGGTCACATATTTTGCCAGATAAAATGTTAATGTGTCCCTTGTCTGTCCACAAACCCCCCAATTAAGAGAAAAGTCCACCCTGTCTGTCCTCTGCCTGCTCCACTTTTCAGAAAATGTTTGCTCAAACAGGCCTTTTGGAGATTTTCCCTTTGTGACATCACAAAGGGCAGTAACCTGTCACCCAGGTGGGTGACACTCCCACAGCTAGGTGTTTGTTCTGTCCTGAGTCTGCCTCCTGACTGGAAACACTTGAGCTCCATGCTGGAGAAAACCTGAGGCACCCACAGACATGTTTTTTGAGACATCACATTTAAACTTGCTGAAAAGGAGGATGATAATGTGACCATTAACATTTATATATACTTTCTAACTGTAACCCCCGTGTCTTATATTCAATAGGAAATCATCATTACGGTACGAGCTCACCTCCAACTGTGTTTGCTTTAAAATGCGTTGCTGCTGTAACAGTGTAGATTTCTCAGTTTGTGAGATGAATAAAGGTTTATCTTATCTTAATTCAGTTTTAAAACAAATCACAAATAGAGGAGCATACCAGCAAAGATGTTGCCATAGAAATGCTCCCACAAAAAATGGCTCTGATGGTAACTCCCTAGTGGTCTCTCACACAGACATTTGAGGCAGCCATTTCCCATGAGGATTTATCATGCGAATGCCGAACATGTGCAGAATCAGTATTTGGTTTTCACCCTCAATCTCATCACATCCCTCACAAGCAAACACCAAGCAAAGCGTAGCAGAAAATGGACTGACCACGAAAAAATGTAGGCCAGCAAAAGTCCAAACAAAATGCAATACAAAAAGATAGGAGCAATAAAATAAAGTACAAATAAAAAAATACGATTTAAAGAAAATTACATAACCTATAACACATATAAACCTATAATACATAACCAAAGGTTATAGGCCTACATAAATAACACAGCAAGAAGATACAAATGCTTTTTTACACTGTTAGGAGTTATGCCTGTCCCTTTAAAAAAGAGTTCTGTTTGTGTGTGTAGTAAGCTTGGTCTGCTTTAAATTATTAACAGAGGTTAATGTCTCTATTATTTATTTGTACAAATAAAAACTAATTGACAATATAAAAGAGTTAGATCATAGAGAGTAAGCTGAAAATAAATCTGAATCGGCTTTGCAACATGTTTCTGCTCGAAAGAATAGTTAGTTCGGGTTTCATTGATGTCTTTTTACCAACCACCATTTGGAGCAAATGTGTCAGGGCTTGAGCCATGTCATAACTTAAATATTAGAAGACTTAAGCATAATGCCTTAAAAGGCACTTAAACTGTGTAATGAAACACTTTTATGTAACGCTCAACAGTCCGTTAATGAGTGCAACAGAATATGAGTCATTCCACAGAAAGGTCGTAAAATTGCTGGAGTTCATTACAGTTCCAAGCAGTTTGGTGAAATGCAGACTGTTTTGTCTGATGTTAATGCAGTACAAGTGACCTATTTTTGATGTGCTGTGTGAACAGTCTGTTTATGTTCCTTCTCACTCTTGTAGTCTTGGAATAATGCTGAAATCCCATCCTCCCCCTCGTTCTCTTTCTCTGTATTTCTCTTCTAGTTACCTGAATGATCTGGAGAGGATAGCTAAGGCTGATTACATCCCTACCCAGCAGGATGTGCTGCGAACTCGTGTCAAGACCACAGGCATTGTGGAGACTCACTTCACTTTCAAGGAACTGCACTTCAAGTAAGGAGGCACTGATCAGATATTAATGTCTGTGGATCTCAGATATGTTTGAAACCATACACTTAAACTATCATTAAAAAGGCAATCTTACAAGCAATGAAACATTTCATTTAGCAATTCACACTTGACATTCAGGACTGTGAGGTGATTGTTATTAAATAATACTTAACAAACTACTAGTTGTCCCTATGTCATATAAACCACACAAGACCACACGACACAGAGCCAATGCAGGATAAAATGTAACTGTCCTGCTAATTTGGGAGAACAAAAAAAACAAAACACTGACATCTCTGTCCCATTTCCCTCTTTCTTACATGAAATGTGAAGCTTGACATGCTCAATTATCATGATTGCATTGAGAGCTGAGTAAATGAATGAGAACCTGCCCTCTCACGAGCTGAGCTTTAAAGGACATGTTGCTACCATTTGATTACGTCCTCCATGGTTTAGCACTGGAAGTCTTATATAAAATATGATCTGATCCAACCCTCGTGTGTGGGAAAGTAATGGATGTATCTCTGAATAGTATAGAGACACAGTAAGAGCTTTAACCCCCCTGATGATTGATGCTAAGCTGAAGCAGATCCAATTCCTGTATGGGTGAATTTGAAATGTGCAAAGAGAAGATAAATGTGTGAGAAATTACAAGAAAATTCTGATAATTTTACACATTTTGACAGATGTTAGTTTTGTATACTTCTTTTTGGTCTTGAGTGGTGTACAGTATGAAATATCCACATCTGGGTTGTTTTTTTTGTTGTTTTTTTTAAAAATAGTAGCCGCATGAACTATCTGATATTTATCTTTTCTAACAGCCTCAATATTTGCTCTGAATAATACATGGAGGAAATCAATAAGAAGAAAGTCATGTTTTGGGGATCTTGCACAGTTTGCCATATTAATACAGGAAGTAAAGTACTAAAGGATAAATATAATCTTTGAACTATGGTTCGTTTTGATTGTTTCAAATGGAACCTCTTGGTCATCACTCTTTGTATCATGAACATGTCATCTGTCCTGGATGTGGTGGACATTAAACACTCCTGCTGTCTGCAGGTTATTTCTTCCCAACTGCTTTGATCACAGTGTTCAGCATCCTGCTGGCGCTTTGCCCTGAATACAGAGTCTCATATTGACCCTGCTGGCTTTTATCAGATTCCTGATGGACTCCTCTCCACCTTCACAGCACGTTTTTCTCAAAGGAGCCTCATGAAAACTTAATGTACATCGAAGGATGGAATATCATCTCAACTTTCGTCTTCCTTTCACTCTTCTTAGCCTTTTTGTTTGGTTTTTTTTCCCTCTAAAAATGTTCTCCTCAGTGCTTTCCCTCTCAGCTTCACACTTACTGTCTTTCACTGTGACCTTCCCTCAGCACTTGTGCGCACAAAAAAACTAAACGTCTTTTGCCCCTTTGCAGGATGTTTGATGTCGGAGGCCAGCGCTCAGAGAGGAAGAAGTGGATCCACTGCTTTGAAGGAGTGACGGCCATTATTTTCTGTGTTGCACTGAGTGCTTATGACCTGGTGCTGGCTGAGGACGAAGAGATGGTGAGAACAGATCCCCCTTCTCCCAATTAATCTTCATCAGCATGAGAGAGGTTTTATTGTAAGGCATTTAACATTGCCCCCCCCCCCGTCCCCCGTCCCCTTAATATAACTTAATAAGAAGTCCAAGTTGGAGAAATGAACTTAACACAGTTTAAAGATCATTTTACAGTTGATCAGTAGAGTGTAATCTAATTACAACTAATATGTCAAATTACTGACCCCAATTTCCTGAATTCAAAATAAGTGCTCAGGAGAGACTTTGCCAAAAGTCACTTGAGGACCCAACTCTGCCTCACCTTTTATATGTTAAACAACATCTCCCCCTGGTGGCAGCTCATTTGATTTGTCTATGCGCTGAGGATGTAGGTCGTGACTGATTTTTTTCTTCCTGTCTTTTTAGAATCGAATGCACGAGAGCATGAAGCTGTTTGACTCCATCTGCAACAACAAGTGGTTCACTGAGACCTCCATCATTCTCTTCCTCAACAAGAAGGATCTGTTTGAGGAGAAGATCACCCACAGCCCACTCTCAATATGCTTCCCAGAATATACAGGTACTAAGTGGGACTACCAGGGGCTACACTTCACCTGAGAGCTGAGCTTTAACATTTTAACATCCACAGTGTAACTACAGACGGTGGCTTTAACAATACTAACAAATCACAGCATGAAACAATCCATAATCTGTCATATTATTAACAAAGTCATTCCTGTGTTTTCTCAATACTTCCGCTCTCTAGGAGCAAACAAGTTCGATGAAGCAGCAGGTTACATTCAGACCAAGTTTGAGGACCTGAACAAGAAGAAGGACACAAAGGAGATATACACACACTTTACCTGCGCCACTGACACCAAGAACGTGCAGTTTGTGTTTGACGCAGTTACCGATGTCATTATCAAGAACAACCTGAAAGACTGTGGTCTTTTCTAAAGGTAGGATTGAACAAAGTGTAAATGTTATAGAACGTTATTTCTGTAATTCACGTGATTTATTTAGACAGTTTAGAATTAGTTAATATATTATTCAAGTTAAATTCCTTTTTAGGCAAAAATGGCTAACAATATCTGATCTATTCTTCTTGGATGAGAATATGCGTCAGTCTCTTTCTCTTCTATAATAACGTCATTGTATATTGTTGTTTAACCTGTACAGCACTTTGCTCAGCTGAGGTTGTTTTGGAATGTGCTTTGAAGAGAAACTTTGTTGACTTGACTTTGACTACTTCCTACTTTTGTATGATGTTTTTAAAAGGCTCTTATTTCTCTTCTTTGTCTTGATAGGATGATGCCTGATGCACACAGACTGCATGAGAGACTGCAACAGCCATGTGATGATTACTGCTTTTCATAATGAAAACCACAAACAGACTTGACTCCTGTAGGGGAAACCATAAAAAAAAAAAAAATCAATAATCACTGATTGCAACCATAACATTCCTTGCCTATTTTGTTGATGTTCATTTTAAGTTATATATTTCTTGCAAAGAACAGGCCTTCTCATACTATTGATACTGAGGAACTTGAGATCGAGATTTGAGGCCCATTCTGCAACAATCTGTTAACAATTAGAGGCACACAACTGAAAAAATAAGTAACACATATTCTATTATTCAATTGGTTTGGGTTGGAAATATTTTTTGGAAGAGCGTAAACGATCTGTACAATATGCTGTTATCTAGTGATGCAGGATGGCAAATCAAAATCAAGATTTATATATGGGTCATCCTCAAAAAGGACCAGTTGGAAAACAACAAATCTTTTTCATCCAAGTTTTTGTTTGAGTGTTAACTTGAGTTCCTTATCTTTTCACTTTGCTTCAATTTCAGTGTTTGGAGTTCATAAAAAAAAAAAAGGAAGGGAATTAACACTTTCACATTGGTCAATTTAAGTTAGCATTGGATGAACCTTTCCACTGCACAGAGCTTATTTTGGAGAAGAAGCCAACCCCGCCTGGAGAACAAAACTGAACGAAGGGAAATGTTTTGTTTTGAACAATGTTTACACAGAATCAATATCCACACTTGTACTATAGTCGTCGTTCTGCATGACTGCCAATAGATTAGCTCGCACCCCCACAGACTGAACAACATTCCTTTACTTCTTTAATGAAACAAACAGTTTGTGTCACCTTTACGATATCTGCAAGTTTTTTAAGTGGTTTTGTCTGTTCATTACATTGTTCTGTACCGTTTGATTGATTCAGTCCCTTTTGTTCTTTACATATGTTTGTGCCTTGATATCTGTTTACACTTCTTCATTACACTCATACTATCTCCAGTGTGAATTAGGGCTATTTCTACTCCACTTCAGCTGACATTTTCCATGGTTTCAGACTCACCAAACACAGAGAGTTTAATAATGGAATAAGATCAAAGTCATTCACTTGTTTAATGTAAATAAACGTTTTCTCACCTTATGTTTATCCTTCTGTATGATGTGTCCAAAGAAAAAGCGCCATGTCACTATGTTCCTGCACATTTAGATAAAGATCAACTAAATTAACAATAGAAGAAAATGAAGAGACAATTTTATTCCACTCTGCTTTGACATAAAGTTACATGTTACAGGTTTCAGATTGTACAGCATCATACAACTAAGACATTACTAGATAATGAAGAAACTAGCGGTTTCAGCCCCCTTTCAAAAAACTGCTTACATGTGTTGGATTGCTGCTATGACTAAGGTCAGAGTCTTTTTGATTGGTCAAGTACATGTAGGCATGAAACAAATTTTATTTCGTATATGTAGCCTACTTTGACATAAAAGCTAAAGTGAGAGGTAAAATGTAGCTTTAAAATGAGTATAGAAAGAGAGAGAGAGAGATAAAGTACCATAGTTTGTGAGGCTTCATTTCATTAGCTTTCTTTTTGGTTTCCTTCTACAGCTGCCTGTGGCCTACACTTGAAAAATAAATTGCCATAAAAATCAGTTTGTTTAGCAGCTCTTTGACTTTGCACAACACTTTTTGGCCAATTAAAAAATTAAAGCAAAAACACATTTCACTCGTCCTGTATTAAGCAATGACCACAACATTCATTTATTACTACTGATAATCTTATATTTCCCTGAATTTGTATGTAAGTAGCTTCAAGTCACTTTTAGGTTCTAGATAAAGTCAGTTTTAATAGAATACATTTTGATATTAATAATCGGGCAACCAACTTTACCTATTCTCTGTTTTTGAAAGGATGACTTGAAGACCTCCCTTGGAGCCTTTATTTGAGTATTTGTATACATTTTACAGTGATGACTTGTTTCATAGCAGTAAAGTACCTGACCACGTCTGTCTACACCTGTATGAATTACAATACAAAGTGTTGTCACCATCCTCGGACGAGAGGTGTGGAGCTGCAGCCATGAATGGTTAGCTCATCTACAAATCAAATGAGGCATGAGCCACATTTGCATTTCTAAACAACCATTAAGAGGAGAAAGATGAATGGAGCCTATGCAGAGGTTTATATTCACAGACTATGGAGAGTGGGTGCTTAAATGGAAGATGGTGTTTACAATGATCCACAAGGTGGCGACATGCAGATTTAACTATTCATCACATGTAAGAAGGGCTTTTTACCACACTGTAAATATTAAGATATTTATTTAGAGTAGTTGTCAAAGACACTTCAACAGACAGACAGATTTGTGATTATATTCAAGTTGTTGTGTTCGAAAAAAAGATTTCCACCAATAATAGGCCTGCTTTATTTATCTATCTGGATCAATGTTAAAGTAACTACTAAAGTAGCAATTCAAGTAACTTAATGTGTTGTAAAACATTGCAGATCCGGCTGTTAAGTCGCCTAAAGTGAAGGGTTTTTTTACCCTCGATTTGGGCGACCAAAATCTCCCTTAAAATCTCCAAACTAACTCAAGGAGAATGGCAAACAACGGTAGACAGCTACAGAAAGTATAAAGCCTTTCAAAATAACACACCATCAGCAATTACATATCTGTGATAGATTTTTTTTCAGCTGTTTTAATGACTTACATTTGGCTGAAGATAGAGCCACGCTAGTGTACAGTTACATTAGGACACGCTGTTATTACAAGGGGAGGGCGGTATCTTGTTTCGGGCGACTTTTGACTGGCTGAGCTGGTGATGTCGTGTGCTGATTGGCTGCAGCTAAAACCTCAGCATCGTCAAAGTCCACGGACAGACCCTCAGCAGGATCAGTGGAGAAAATATTCAGACAGTGGTATCAACTCTGAGACTGTGGAGGCTGAACTTAGCACGGATCAATTTGGAAGCAGATGCGAGGTGAGTGACATTACTCATCAACAAACAATTGTTTTAAAATTGTGTTTGGTGGAGAAAACAAATTCCTTATCTGATGCATCCTTGTTTTCTTGCAGGAAAAACTACCAGGATCCTGAAGTTCTCTGCAGATACTTAGTGAACGGCTATGGTAAGTTTTTCCTACGAGCTAATATGTTTTTTAGATTTTTTTTTTTAAATGCATGAGTAGTTCCTTAATTTTGCAAAATATCGATAGCCAAATTGTAAGCAAAGTTTCCCTCCGTTTAGGCACATATTCTTAACATTTCCCCCCTAATGACTGCTCTTTTGTGCGTTTTTTAAAAAAAAGCTACCGTCTTGAAATCCCCTCAGAGTCAGAGTTAATTCAAACCCAACTGTCCTTGCCAAAGTGTGTAGAGTTGGATGAATCCTCTCTGCTCCTTGTGTGGAGGCAGCCAAGGAGAACTGAGCATTTTAGGAGGAGCAGACTGACCACTGAGTCCCACTGAGGATGTCTCTGTGTGTCAGATAAGACCCTCCCCTGGAGGCCAAATGGTCCAGCACCCACAGCTGTGATAACATCATGGCATTGTGTTGTCCTCTCCACTCCTAGCCAAACACTGACAGTTGGGGGGCTCAGAAAAAAAATATTTTATTAGAATTTGACTAAAAAACAAAAAGTATGATGGTAAAAAAAAAAGGCTACTGCTTTGACATGTTTTAGCGGTCACTTAACCACAGGATAGCTTGTTGTTGTTGTTTTTTTCCCCATTGTCTTTATCTGGAAAAGTTATGAGGATTATAAACTGGACAGCAATGATCACAGTTAATCTGTGTGCAAGAAGATGTTGTGATTTATAATTCATACCTGAACAGTCTTTAATTCCAAAATGTTGCTGACATTTCCTGCTCTATAATACAAGTACAGACCACATCCTGTAGGGGATTTTTGAGAGGAAAAGCGCCTCTTCAGCCCTCCATGATTCAGCCAATAGGTCTACTTTGTTCAAACTTCCCGTCCAGCTTCGGGGGGGGGGGGGCAGCAGACAGGGTTTTCCCAGTATAAAATGTGCATCCCGTTCTCATAGCCACCACTGGGATCACAATGCATCGGATGGTCTGCAGAAAGCTGCTCTGAGGTTTTTCAGGAATGCCTCACTTGCTATGTTGGTCAGAGAGAAAAGTGATCTCAGCTGGTAAAAATCTTTTTTGGCCCGGTTCTGGAAATAGCTCTTGGCGCTGTTAGACCACAAACTGCTCGGCAGATTTCTGTTAAAGTCCACTGTGTCTTTTTTGAGTTTTGTCGTATAGCAGACTTTTCTACCTCTAACTCTTTCTTATTCTTTTTGTTTAGCTGTGTTTAGGAGACTCTGCAGACTGCCTCCGGGACCATATGCAGTGCATGATGAGATCGCTGCAGGACCTGAAACAGATCAGCAGGCCCAGGCCGCTGAGTGAACCATGTGTCCAGTCCTTCGCCGTCACACGGCTCTGCAAACAGAGGGCACAGCAGGAGCGACTCATCCGTCTACGGGTTTCTGACGCCAGTGAAGCCAGCACGTATGACTCTGCCTGCTGTCTGGCCAGCCCTCTGGAGGAAGAGGAGGAAGAGGAGCAGCAGCAGCAAGAGCACGAGCGCTTGACCCAAGGCTCCCCAAGCAGTGAGAAAAGTCTGGACGTGGACTCGGGCTACTCCGAGGCTTCATGGCATGATGACGGTGTGGTGCTGAGGAGGACCAGAAATGTGCGGGTCTCTTCTTCTGCATGTCTCCGCACAAATCGAGGACACACTGGTAGAATCAGGCCCAAATCAACCTCAGACGCTTGCTTGGAGCGCTGGACCTCATTTGAGGCCAGTGAGCAGGAGGACTGGACCACATCCCTTCTGAGCCGCAGCAGGAACAGACAACCACTGGTTCTGGGGGACAACAGCTTTGCAGACCTCATAAAGAACTGGATGGACTTACCAGAGTGTCCCGAACCAGCAGAACTAAAGCCCAGCGCGGGCAGGCGTTTGGCTAAAGACATTTTGGTGAACATGAGGCGCAGGCTGGCAGGGATGTCTAAAGGTGTGGAGGTCAAGATGAGGCAAGGAGACCACATGGGGGTCAGCAGAACTGCAGAGGCCTCGAAACGGATGTCCTGCCCTGTGGGACTCCAGGCTCTCAAACCTTTCTTTCACCAGTCTCACACTGGCCTGCACCAACTAGACACTGACTTCTACCAGTTTACTGCTCTGATGAAAACAGGCAGCAGACAACCAATCATATGCAACGACATCATTGGATACATTTAATTGAGTCTGTATTACCAGACTCAAAACACTTATTGTATTAAGATGGTTCTATTTTCATACTTGGAATTTGTTCAGAATGTTGATACAAGTGTAATAAACGTTCTTTAAGATTTAATGGAAAGTAGTGTTTTATTCATTTTTTGACTCATTTAAGCTTCTCTGTGATGTCAGCGGGGGAAAGCGTCTTGTTCTACATATAAGAAATAGGAATTTGTGTCACCTTTAAACTTCATCATTGAAGATTCTTTTTCGAGGGTTGCACTTCAAATCTCAGCCCAAGTGGTAAAGATAAAGTAGAGGGCTCTGAAGCTTTGCAAATTAGCTCAATGTAATTGTGTTCCTCAACGATTTCAATGGTTGTAGTGTAAACAAAGTGTAAAATGAAACAATACTGACCCTCACAGGTGCATATTTATTGCATTATTTTGAAATAGAATTGAATCACAAACAGCATCTTTAAATCACAGACCATTACACAGTGATGAGTGCCATTAAAAAGTTATAGCGGTGACAATTCATTAGAAAACCATGAAAATAAGAGTATTATATCTGCTGGGAGAGAGAGAGTGTGTGTGTCTGTGTGTGTGTGTGTGTGTGTGTGTGTGTGTGTGTGTGCTTAGAGAGCAGGACTTCTGTGGTTGCAGCTGTGTCCAAGTGGCAAATTATCCTGATTGGTCAAAGCATGATACCTACTGGGCCAACTCCCTGTTCTGACTTCACTGCACCACATCAACATCTTGCTCGGTCCGAATCAGAATTAAACTCTGAAAAAAGAACCAACACTGCCCCACCAGCTCCTGATCATCGATTCCACAGGCCTTGGGGGGGAATATTGATTACTTCAGAGCTGACTTCTTTAAAGGCGAGCTTTACATGTAATTAATTCTAAAAGTAAGGAAACAATTTCAACATTTTTCTGTTAGAGGGAAAACTGAATTTTTCCCAGATCATTCTTTTGCTATTCAACTAAACAAAAATAGGAGTAAATTGTAGTATTTCTGGGGGACACATCTAAAGTATTTAGAGTAGATTATAGATACAAAAAAAATATTTTTTAAGCTTATGTGATTATATTCAATTACAGGAAAAGTGATCACAGAAAGCAATGCAATATAAAAAGCACTATTTTTGGGGATTATAATGAAGGACAACAAATGATTCAAGTAAAACGATCTTTGTTGGTACTCTTTAACTGACAGGGTGTCAAAGGACTGCTAGAGTTGTTTGAACACAGTGACGCCTTTCTCTCTTCATTTCATGTTGTTCACATCACAGTAGCAGGTATCTGATAACCAGGCAGTAGTCAGAGTCAGAGTCGTCCTCTTCTGCAAATGAGGGAACCAACTCCAGCATCTTCTTATGAGGAGGGATTTCTGTCCTGGTGACCTCCCTCACTACATCAGACACACTGCAAACAAAATGTAAGAATGTAAAGTAACATCACATTACGCAGCATTACAGTTTCACGTTTTTGAACAAGAACTTGCATTGATAAATGTTCTTTAAAGCGACTTTATGATAAGGAGTACAAATATAAACAATAGACTTATTTTTCTCCTGCAAAGAGACAAACAACAATTGTCTTATTCCATTTATAAACAAATCCTATACAAAGACCAACACTGGATGATAGTCAAGGTTCATCTGAACGATTGTTGTTCGTGCATAGAACACTTGAAACTGCTCATTCCTGTGTAAACAAACAGCATCTGTCTGCCAGAAATAGACACTACAGCGACATTGTGTATTAATGCATGTCTGAAAAAAAGCCTCAAACAAATTCTATATATATTCCTGTTTATGTGAGGTGTGCCATAAACAGCCAATTTGCTATAAATGACCGAGCAGCTAAAGAAAAGCATTGAACATATTTTAATTAGCAAAACCATATATATATATTTTTTTACAGATTTGTCCCCTCAGTGGCAACAAAAGAATTTGGGGCAGCAAAGATGGTAGACTCATCATGAGAAATAAACACAAAGATGGGAAATGTTGTTTATATGATTGAATACTGAACGATTTTCAGTTATTCACGTTTGCAAGCTTCCTACTTTACTGGCTGAAAACAGGAAGCTTGTGGCACGGCGACTGGACGGAAGTTACCGTTGGAGAGGGCATTTATCATGTTCAGCCTGCTGTCCACATGAGCAGCACTCTGCTCCTCTCCCCCTGTGGCTTTATCTAACCACAACACCCCCCCAAAACGAGAGACTTCAGCATGCAAAAACAGAGAGAGAGCTGCACATAGTTTGTTCGAGTTGAACATGAAGACCTCCCAGAAAGAATTAAGCAAAGTATGATTAGAGTCACATGCTCTACGTTTTAATTTCCAAGTATAGGATTGACTAAACACGCTCAAAGTTTAAGCCGATATATCACGGTTTCTCCCTCCTCCTGAAATCAAAACATCCCTGCGGCTGCATATTCTGCCGTGACTCCTAATAAACTGCACATTATATATCTGATTCGTTTCAAACCCCCCGCGGCTCAGAAACTCGGTCAAAAAGAGTGGTGCACACTTGAACAGGCCTGGACAGCTCGGCTTCTCACGTGCAGAGGAGAGAAAAAAAGTTCACCCTCATTTAACTGTTTGACTCCTGCCTCAACAAACAGAAGGACAACAGAGGAGGAGCAGTATCAATCGTCAGGGTGCAGTGATGCATGTGAGTGTGTCAACAGGCTCTCAGAGGAAACACCTCATCCTGCCATTAGCTTTAAACAAACACAGGGAGGCTGCACATTGTGATTCTTTGAGTGTGCCGAGTTGCATGCAATGTGTACGCAAATGTAACTGTATCTTTGTGTTTACTGGACATACCTCAGCTTGAGCCTCTCTTTTTGTCCACTGTAAAGGATGGCTGGTCCATAGTAGAGACTGCAAACTGTTAAGCTGCTCTTTTCCTGCAAAAGCACAAATAATCACATTTAATTTATTTGCCAATAACAGTGCATAAAGTACTTGGGGATAAAGAATCTTTTGCATGTTTTATATAAAGAGGATTTCTAACTAAAGATGCAGAGATGAAACACGTTCAGCAGTGCAGGAAGCTCTTCAGTCTCCACAAACAGACCAGGGGGAACCTGGCTAGTCAAAGGTTAAACAAAACCCGGTGCAAAATAAGATGACCTGCCAATTTGTTTTCCATGATTTCTTCTTCATAACAAACCTTCGCAGAGAAAAGAAAAGAATTTCCCGTTAAGGGCTGGAAGATATGAGCAAACAAACAGGCTACTGCAGGTGTTCGGAAGTTTCCATAACGTGACTTATATCAAATCATAAAGACCGTGACCTGAATGAATAAGAGCAAACGGACAGTATTAATCTAAACATCAAGTATTTATATTAGAAGTGTATCATCACGTGTCTTGTGTGTATGACTTTAACAGACACGGAAAAATGACGGTGATACACAGCACATGGACGAGGGGCTTGTAGAAGTAGATGATGTAGAGCAGTGTTTCTCAACTGGTCGAGCCTCAAGACCCACCATGACCAATCACGACGCAACTATCTGATATTTTTCAACCAATTAGATGTATCTAATAAAAAGTTGTGCAGTTCGTACCTCAGACGGTAGAGAACATTATGACCAGAACGAGAAAACAGTTAAATAAAAACCTATTTAAAAAGGGCTTCATAGACTCACTCGCTACCCACAGAAAGCTGCTCTGCGACCCACCAGTTGACAACCACTGATGTAGAGGACACATTGTGTATCACTTAATGCGCTTATCTTCTGTTTGCTGTTGTAAGAATGGATCAATGTTAATTCAGGCAGTAACCAAAGTCCCCGCTCATTTTCTAAGATAACTCATCTAGTTAATGGAAGTGAAGAAATGTCAGGAGTTAAAGATCGGACAATAGTTTCCAAATCATACCCATCTGACAAATAAACTAATGATTGTTATATAATACAATACAACAGGCTTGACATGTTTATCTACTAATCTATTGGTCATTTATTTCAGTGTGTAAGTTTACATACTGTTGTTTGATGAATTTTTGGCTGTGATTTAGAATAGAAGACTCCGAGAGAGCTGCCAGATATGAGGCTACCACAAGCAGCTGGCTAACTTAACTTAGGATGGGAGGTGTCTTTCTGTTTCATGGTTCTTTTTTAACCAGTTAAACAAAGGTATGCTTTAGGGATATGAGGCAGTCACTGTTTTTCATGAACCTGTTGTTCAGCTCTTTTCTCAGCTTTAAGGAAAGCAGTTTAAGTAACCACTTGGCTGAATTCTTGGTTCAGTTTGTTTGATTGCAGTAAAAACACGGCAATCAATGAGGTGAATCAGTAGGAATTGTAGGAAAAGGGTGCAGCAGACTTTGGGGGCAAGTACACAACAACAGCGTGACCTTCTTTCAGGATTTTAGAATAGATGCCTAAATTTGTGAATGGAAGGTGTAAAGTGGCCAATCATTCAAACAATGGTCATTGTGTGCACTGGAAGAAGGTGAGGGGTTAAAAAAAAAAAAAAAAGATTCTGCACTCAAGGACACCGGGTGTGAAGAAAGTGTGTTTCCTAACTGAGAGGAACGAGGAGGACTTACCTTGATATACTGATGCAGCTCTCCCAAGGTCATTTCCTGCTGACCGCCACGTCTGCCCTCAACCAGGAAGTGATCCCACAGGGTGTATTTCTTTCCTGCGATCTGCCGATAGACATGTTACACACACACACACACACACACACACACACACACACACACACACACACACACACACAGACAGGCAGTTGATGGATGCTTCTTGTAGTGAAAATCTTTGCCTCTATAATATGAGTCCTGGATGTTCACAGACAGAGAGGCTGCATGTTTCATCACTCTGCTGTAGAGCAGCTGAGAACAATCAGCAGCCCTCTTTAAAGCTTCAGTAAAGACCTCAACAAGCTGCCATAAGGTCAAGAAGCTGCTTCCTCCTATATGATGAAGAGACTCTCCTGCTTTACTTAAGGTTTCATCTCCAAGACTTAGCTCAAACCTCACCTCATCAAAGATTGGCAAACAGCCCATGCTGGTAAATGACACATTCAGCCATGTTGTCATAGTTTGAGGAACATTTTTTTATAAAGTTGAAGATGTGGCTAGTGTGGTTTGAAAAGTTATCCTTCTGGAAGTGATATAACAACTGTGACATATTTCCAGAAAATTAACCTTTATGCAAGTGAAAGATCAAAGAAGCCCTGAGAACATTTTATTTACCCAGGTCTCCTGTAAAAAAGTACGTTATATCTAACTTACCTTATTAATGTAAGAAATGAAAGTATTGTTTCATTTAAAACATGCTTTATTATTTTAAGATAAGTAATATGTGATCTTGTGAAAACTATTCAAATGAACTCATTGTCACAGGAAAATTGGGTAAAAATGGAGTTGTCCCCTTAGGGCTTCTGTAAGTTTGAGCTATGAAGAGCCACTTTCTTTCCATTTTTGTTTTTCAAAGAGCTTTGAGGTCTTCTGTATCAGAGACACTTTTGAAATCTGGCCATTTAATCTGTGGACTTAAAAGCGTAATGAAGGCGTGATGAAAGTCTCACGAGTCTGAGTTGGATGACGCTCAACAAACACAGTCATTCATTGAGGCATTTTAACACAGTTCAAACCCATTTTATCTCCTGCCTCAGGCCCCACTTTGTCCTGCAGCATCGCCGTCACATGCAGATATAAGAATGCATGACCTCACTGTGACTCGGCAGCCTGCAAGTGTCTTGTATTTTTGACCTTATGACCTTTAAAAACCGAACATGAAGGTCCTGACACCCAGACACATCAATCCAAACCCTGCACATATAAAATCTGATCTTCCTCCTCTCATTGGACAATTAACAGTCATCACATGACTCTACATGTAACCATAAACACCAAAGTCCAGACTTGCGGGACCATAAAATAACATCACCCGACCTGAAGTGGGTCATGATTCCTCACGTGCAGAAAAAAAATGTCAAAATATGTCACAGTGAGACGACCCCGCTCTCACAGGCGCTGTCTGCTGAGAGGATCTGTGAAGAGCAAAACTTGGCTTGCGATGTGAATACCAAAACTCCAGCTAAACCTGGGTCCAATTATCTCTGCTCCAGCAGCCAAGGAGAACTCTTCGACAAGCCTTCAAAACTCCCACCACTTACAGAGTTTGGGCTTATAGAGACACACTGGAGGCAAACTTCTCCTCAAGTCTGAAAGGGATTTTTCTCCTTTGTTCGTTTTTCAGACATGGGAAGTTTTGTTTGCAAGATCACATCTTATCGCCTCTTCTTAGTGTCTGTGTTTGTGTTAATGCAGAGAGAATGATCATTGCAGTCTCCAACTCTGCTTCTGTAAAACAAAACCTAAGCCTTAAATGCACTGAAAGTACCTCAAGCCATTGTTGCTTTAAAATGGCCCTTGGCCCCCCCATGGTTTCACACTATAGTTTCTCATGTATACTTTGTGTGCAGATGCTGATTTTACACAATGCCAAGGCAGCATGTCGGCTATTTTCACTCTTCCTCCACCCTTCCTCACCCATATCTGTCAAACAGCTCCAGCAGGAACATGAGGCCAATCATCTTCCCCATCGGTCTGTGTGTAAAGTGACGTAGAAGTAAAAAGCAAGAATGCTGGACACAAAGTGGCTGCTGGAAACAATTACAAATAGTTTTCCATAAGCACAACTACGGTATCTTTTTGTCGTGGAACCTCAGGGTACCATAAAAAAAACCAACATAAAATGTACCAATGAAACATTTCTATCTTGCAAGGCAACCTTTTGTCCAATCAGATTGCCTGGTCAGAACTAACAGATGATGATTATCAGCTGGGTCTCAATAAAGTTGGGTAAGGCCGTTTTGAGGTTGGAGCTGCAGTCCATCATCAAGATCAAAGCTGGGAAATTTGGTGGCCTCATATAGTTTTACAAAGTAGGCACGACTGTGTCTGGACACGAACATAAAAAAGCAGCCATAAAGCAAAGTCCCCTACTTTGAAATCTGTTCCCGTACTTGGATATTTTCCGAACATTAACAAAGCCTTAATAACTTATTTTTCATTAATCCATGTGCTAAGTTTAAGTCAGTCATATTTCACTGATTCTGCAGATCCAGGTCTGTTTGGACATAAAGCAGGTCTTGCAGTCGTGATTTTGGGAGGTTGAACTCCACCGAGTTTGACTTCAGAGGATAAAGACGAGACAAACGGCTGTTTCACAAGTCTGATCAGGACCAACGCTACAACAGTGTTTTACAGTTAAGTTTATACTCTGCTTTCTCTAATGTTGGAGGACGGCCAAATCTGTCATCTGCTCTACAAATTTAGTTCTGTGTTGTAAATGGAGTTTTGAACTTCCTCCTAAAACATGACACAGCTGTTCTTTACTAAATAAAAGGAACACAGAAACAATTCAGGTTTTAAATGCTTCTCGTTTCAAAGATAACTGTCATAGTTTCGGACAAAGTTATTTTTAGGTCAATTGTCCATTGCATGTCACTTTTACGTTAAGTAATTTCCCTTTTTATTCTGCCCCTCTTATCTTGAGGTATAATGCCACATTTTGAGTGCTGTAAGTCCTTAATAGAATCCACATTTAAATCATTTCAGCTCTTCTGATTCCGAGACTTTTGCACAAGTAAATACTTTATTCCTAAAGTTTCTTAACAAAAAAAAACAAACAGCCCAAACAGTGAACACTGCTTCCTCTTGTTGACAGGAAACCTGGCAAGCTTTGCTTCTCTTCCTGAAAAAAAGAGAACAACTATGTGGGACAGTAACAGCTTCCAGGAATATCTACAAATGAATCTCATCTTAAAATCATCCACATATCAAATACACACACATTCCCTTTCCTATTTATTGGACCAAATAGAAATGAAGAAATATATGGGCACACATATTGGCTACGAGGGGTCAGAAAAAGACTTTCTTTAAAAAGTGTAGGGGCTATAAAAAAAAAAACCACACATTTAAAATAGCGTAGCTTAACGTATATCACAGATGTGATAGTATTGGACAGATTTATACTGAATCTCATCAGATGTAGGGGAAGATTAATGACGTTTAAAAAGTCCAAAGCATTTCAAGTTAAAGTGTGAGCCATTGTCCAACACTGCAGAGTTAGCTCATCAAAGGTCAGAAGAATCTGGATATTCACAAAGTGTTTTTTTCCAATGAGTCACAGAGCAGTCTGACACATTGGAAATCTCTGACATGGTATGAATCAAAAGTCGTCTAAGTCTTGACTCAAAATCAAAAACTCCCAAAAAACAACTCAGGGAATATAAAGAATTTAGGAGTTTAATTGCCATTTGTGTTTCGGCAGACTTAAACTTCATTAAAGATTCAGGTTTATGTACAAAGGGTCTCCATTTTTTGTACCTTCAATGTCAAACTAATTTAGCGTTTGTGTCAGCGTTGTGTTCTGGATCCTGCTACAGTAATTGGCTTCATAATGCACTTCAGCAACACAGGACCTGAAACACAATAAAATCTCTTTTGATAACAAGTGCAGTTGATAGATGGAGCCAAAAATAGATGCCTCTGTCTGCAGACATATGTGAGGACGTGGGAATGTAGTGTAGGCAAAGGAAGTTCAGCCAAATGAACCTGATAAGGAGTAAGAATGAATCCGTGTCTGATTGTGACCCCCTTTAAGGAACACAAGCATGCTGGTCATGTTGCACAGGTCACCGCATCCAGACTTAAAATGTGAGTTTTCAATCTTGCCCTTTGGGACAATGAAGGGTTTTTTGGAGACAGGAAGCTGAGATCAATTGGCAAACCTTGATAAGTCTGCCACAAGAACCAGCACTACAGAGACACAATCCAACCTCAGCTTCATTATCTGGAGAGATTTCCAACAGTGGAAACGTTTTTATAACCCGGTGTGGCTGCAGGCCTGTTCCATCAAAGGCAATGGTGTTCGTTTGGAGGGCTTCAAAGTGAGCTTTACAGGGGGGCATATGGAGGATCTGTGTGGTCTTTAAAGTTCATATTTTTATCTTTATCTTTTACAGCTTTCCTTCGCTTCCTTTATGTGGAAGATATGCTGGCATTTCACCAAGACTCCCTGTTCTTCATCAGTCCTTCATTGAGTTTCAAAGTCCAACCACAACCAGTGGTGAACATATGGTAGTGATACTGCCAATTACCATAAATGGGATAGACTGCAGTACGGGCAAGTATACAACACTTTTGATAAACTGGAAAGGTAAAAGGGTGGACAGTCAGACTTTTTATAAAAGTAAATGAAATGAAAGTTATCAAAGACCTTTACATTATAAATAAAGTTAAACAATATCAATTCTAAATGTTGTATAACAGCTGAATTCACAAAGGCATTACATAAAAGTATTGCATAACAACGGACATACCAATCTCTAAAACTGAATCCAGGAAGTCATGTTCAACTGGAAAGAAAATTGGACAATCAATTCCCACTTCACTCATCCCCTAAAAATACACTAAGGTTTACTCCCAATAATACGACATCGAAGGATGTAACTGCTCTTCAAGATCACAAAAGCACACCTCAGGTAGTTTACTTACTATGTGTGTGTGTATGCTCCACGTAAAGTTACATAGACAGGATATGTGTTTAATATTTAATTGAACCTGCCCATTTGATCAAAAATCACATTTGAATGCATTATGAGGGGCGACAATTTGAACTGAGGTTTTAATGAATCTGAAAATGTAAAATCTGAAATTGTATCCCCTTGTAAATGTTTCTTATGCAGCACAATATTTTATGTGACGATGGCCGAGAGTTCTGCAGAGGAAATCTTAGGATATGGCATTCAAAAGAAAATGCTTTTAAACCTCTGCTGCTATCTCCTCCCCTCTAATGTTACACATGAACTGCCGTCAGCTGAGTTACATTGCAGGTAATATTGGGGTCCAGTTTTGATACGCAAGTAGAATGTGTTGAATGAGAAGACACATTCGGTGCAGTGCTACATTAAGTTAGTTTTATTGCTGAATAAATAAAACCCTTTCATTGTGACTACGATAGAGTTTTAGGATGGCAATGCTGAATAAGTTAAGTTTTTTTTTTTTTTTTAAATATTTAGAAAGGTCAGAAAAATATAATCTGTCCTGTTAAAGAAAGGTTGTGTGATCACACATGAGGCTGGTTGAAAGCAGTTAAGCTACAATATGTCTGCAGGGACTTGTTTGTTTGTGTTTTCTTGCATGGCTTTTTCTTTTTTTTTTTTAAACAAAAGGACAATAGCACTGTCATGTAAAGTGTGCCTTTTGTCTGAACGGGAACGTCATCTGCTACCTGATCACTATTGATCACCACTCTCTTTTGACTGCAATGAAGGAACAGATGGCTGGGACCTCCAACTGCTTGGCAAGATTTGGCAATTAGCAAGATACCAGCCCTACAAACTGCCCATACATTTAAAGATAAAAAAACCCAACAACGTATTAAAGGTTCTATAATATTTCTGGTGTTTATTTTGATTGATGACTCCTTTGAAGGAGATTTATTAGAAGCAGCTCTCAGCAGACTGCAAACACAGGAGAATGTGGAGTTTGACACACAGACTCAAAGCAGGCCCTTCTTTTGAAAGACTTTTATTGACATGTAAAACAGCAACAGAACCTCAATGTGATTGTCTTTTAAATGAGAATATAATAGCACTGCACCTTAGTGAAAATAACCCGGGGCAGATGACTGAGTCAATAAAATGCTTCTCTTACAAATGGGCCTACCAACACGCTGGAGCCTGCAGAGACACCCGCACAGCAGAGTGACAGAGTCGCAGTCATATATCACATACAATCAAATGCTTCAGAGTCATGCATCTATTGGTCCCAAATCAAGTGATGCATCTACTGCATCCTGAATCTCACCAAAACATATCAAGACATTTGTTTTCCTTCAAAGGAATTTGAGATATTTTTTCAAATGTAATGACACATCAATCAACGTTTGAACGGTTGGATTATTTACCGTACAAATCAGCCAACAACATTGATATCCTTTGTGATATTAAATACACACTCAAAGATTTGTCACTAATGAGCAAGAAGGCAAAGCTCTGAACATATGCTAAACTGTCCTCAGAGTGTCCAGTGTTGTGCCATCCCAGTTTGATGCATCGATTAAACGCTTCAGTAACCAAAGGTCGTGCTCTTTAGTTACATGTCGTAATTTTGTGTGTTGGTTATCGGAGCAACTTATTGACATCCACAGATCACTATGATGTCCTACCCTTATCAGCATTTAAAACACTTTAAGCTTAAAGGGATACTTCACCCATTTACATGAAGCTGTGTATCATTAGAAACATGGTAGTAGCAATATGACGCTTTTTGCATCACATGAAGAAAACTTTCAAGCAAAGAAAAACACATTTTTTTCGTCTCAGGGCAAAATGAGGGCTGGATTCATGACCATTCAACACTACTACCATTTCTAATGCTACACAGCTTCATGTAAATGGGTGAAGTATCCCTTTAATTGATGTTCTACATGTATAAAATTAGGAACATTAGACATCTCTCTCGTTGACCATTCAAATTGGGAAGGGTCAAAGTTGCAGCTACTGTAATTCAGTATTCTTGGAACTCTTGAAAAACTGATACAACCTACTTCTCTACCGCAATGTCCACACTCCCTGTGTAAGATTTGAAATGGAGTCAATGCGGTTTTGCTTAAGAAATAATCGTCATTTACTGTAAAGGTTGAGACATCACATACAAAACTGCGATTGAGCGCGCTGCATGGTGATCAAGAGACGGGCATACAAAGGGTGTGACCCAATGGGATGCCGAGGGAGTGTTTTTGGAGGCTTTTTTAGTCTATTATCCGCACAAGCCTTGACAAGAAACAAAAGTATTGGGAGAGTGTGACGAAAGTGATACTGATGAGTTTTCAACAATAACAAAATATTAAAGACTACAAGAGTGAAGATAATCTTCACTTCATCTGAACCTCAGTAGAAGTGTGAGTCACTACATTGTCCATCCAAGATGTTTTACATTTAGCTGAGTTAGCAGCAGGGTGCTTGAAAAGAAAAGTTGCTCTGTTGGTTGCAACAATTACTATGTTTCTGATGCTTGCTATGGAATATATAGCAGTACAGATTTACGTTCAGTTCACTATGAATTGTTTATGCTTTGATGACAAGACACTGGTGCACTTTTTAGCTGCATAAGCCCATGGCAGGCCTTCCTAAAGCTGTAAATATGGAACATAATACTGTATGACTCATAATTCAACTGACCTGAACACAACTGAGCTTTCGTTGCTTGAGCCACTAAGCTTTGCTAAATGGATTGTTGGCCAATAGACACCATTTCCTGAAGTCATTACAATGGAAATGGAGGTAAAATTATAATTTGGTGGTTGGGGATAAGACACATGATAAACAGTCATTCAAAGCTTGAATTAACCCTGCAGCTACAGTCTGTGGATTTACACACACATACTGCTATGATTCCTTTATGAGCCCATTCATGTGGTTTTATAGACCTTTAAAGTTATTTTATGTCTATTTCCATTACAGAACCAGGACACATGTGTGTGTTGTTAGTCAGTACTACCTCATGTGTGCTGCATACATCAGGCGGAGCAGTTTACAGACAGACAGCAGGCAAACAGACCGACTGTCCTGCTGCCATGCAGAGCAGAGGATACAATATGCACCACCTGTGACAGTATAATTTCAGTCATGCTTGTAGGTTTGCGTACGAGTGTTTGTGTGAAAGGAGAAAAGAGAACAAATGCAAGGCATACAAACTGCCTTCAGAGCTGAAAAGAACTTTTTCTAAGACGTGACATCAGAACCAGACTAGAAAATTACATTTAATGTCACTAATGAGAAATCTGCAGCACATCTCCTGCCAGTATGCTGTTATAATGAGAGAATAATGAAACAGGAGGACAGAGACCTGTAATAACTTCCACATGAGGGGCTCGATACAAAAACAGTTCTGAACACAAGACGGTTCGTCCTGAGACTTAAGGCAGATGAGGAGTAAAGACACGTAAAGACAGAGAGAAACATTATTTACCCTTCAAATTAAGAGCTACTAAATTAAAAACATGGCAATGGCAAGCTTGTCATTTCAAGAGGGCTGCCTTTATTTTTCCTCACTTTTTAGACACAGCTACAATTAGCTGTGGCTAGCTTTTGTTAGACACAGCTAACTGCTAACTTTGTTAGACACAGCTAACTGCTAACTTTGTTCGACACAGCTAACTGCTTTTTCCTGTTCCTAAGCACTTTGTTCCTTTGATTTTGAAAAGTGCCCTGTTAATAAAAGTTATTAATGTAAAAATAAAGGTTACTATAATTGGACTGGGCTGGGACTTAACACTACTTTGCTCAAGGACTCTTCAGAAAAGAAAATATGACCTCAGTGTTAACCCAGGAGTTTGAAACATGAGTCGACCAGATGAAGTGAAGTCTTTCTCACAAAAAAGCCCCCAGATAATATCTTTTCATTAAAGACCCTGAACAGTGGCTTTAATATGTATGAGGTAAAAGGATAAGGTTGAAGACGCCTTGAAGGAGCTAATCATTAGGCGACTCAGCGCCTCAGGCTTTTTAAAATGATAAAATGGGGATAAAGAATGCAGAATTGATCAGCTCCATCATGAATGGTTCTAAATAAATAGATCGTTAAGGATGCTTTTACAACAAAGATCACTGTCTGCTAGCCAGACAATTAATCTGTCCGATGAACAACAAATATCAGTTTGGACAAAGCAATTTGATTGGACGTGGTATTCGATAAGCGAGGATAGAGTGTTACAACATTGCTAGGACTGTTCGGAAACAGCGAAATATTGGTGTCCAAGTCTGCGTATTAGCATTGCCTTACAGTTTAACAGAAGCACAACATGAAGAGGAACGGGGGAATCACTTCGTCCCCCCATGAAGCCTTCACTGCTAACGTCACTGCTAACGTCACTGCTAACGTCACTGCTAACGTCACAGCGATGTTAATATCAAGCCTTGAACGCAAAGTCTTAAATAAGGCTTGTGTATGACTCGTTTGCAGTCAGTACAACATCACTCCCTCTAGTGTGAGAATGCTGAAACATCTGATGTAAACAAACAAACTCTTACATGAATTACTGTGATGACACAAAATGGGAAGTTCATCTGTGAGGAACTACACAGCAGTGATACAATACAATGTAAAAGAACATATGACTTAAAAGCATAAGGTCAACCCCATTATAACACCAATAACAAAAAACAGCTGAAAAACAACAGACGGAACAAGGCTTCGATGTTGATCATAGATTACTCATTATCCTGTGAGCAATAGTCATGTCTGGTTCTTGAATTACAAACTGAACAATGCAGCTCAATGCCCGAGCTCCCGGAGGAGTTCTGAGGGCCGAGGATCATGTTCACCTCTTTTTTTTCTTCTTACCGGCACAGTCTGATGAGGCAAACACAGATTTAACCACACGTGAGGAAAATCTCCCCTTTTGTTGTCTTGTTTCTCTCTTTAAGCCAGTCCCTGCTATTAGAGTGGCAGATGTGTGAACTTCAATGACGGCGGGCTGTGCATTCTGATGTTGACAAACACATTTATCCAGCCTGGAAAAGTTGAAACATCCATTTCTCTTAATGATTTCCCAATTCATATAAAAAAAAACAACAACAAAAAAAACATGCAAAGCAAGTTGTCAATGGAAGTTAATCAAAAACAGACGCTGCAACAAGTGAGCACAAAATTCCATCCAACTTCCTGTGAGATCATGTAGCTCTCACTGGGAAATCTGGTTTCAATACACAGTTTCCTGTCAAGGCAGGAAATAGTCCTCATTTCTGCTGGCAATTAACAAAGAAACCAGTTTGAGCATCGACCCTGGAGTGGCTTTTTTGAAATCTGCAGCCTGCTAATTCAATTAAAGACCAAAAGGGCATGCCGGGGAACAGGGGCACCAAGGGAGCGTGAAAGGGCACGCATTGAAGACCAGGGTGTGGAGGATGTGTGCAAAGACATGAAAGAGGGAGTAACTGCATGGCACACATCCAGCAGGCTGCCTAGCAGACAAGTAAAGACAGCATACATACGCTCATACAGAGAGTCAAGCGAACTGCTGGAGGGGTTAAGATAGAGCTATTTAAAACCCAGCTGCAACACGTCCTCCTCTGTCCCGGCCTCGAGGATGTTTCTCTGATCTACTGAAGTTTAGCTCAGATGCAGCTACAAAAGTGTGACACCTATTGATTTATATTGCTGTTTTAATATCTGTTTGAATCTTTTAAGGTTGTGTTTTCTGCAACGAGACAAGCTGCACTGCAATCTGCACTATGTTCGAAGTTAACTTACTCCTTCTTACCAAATAAATTCTAACATTAGTCAATACTTTTGTCCAACAAAAAAAAAAAAGAGTTGAGAGTGTACAGTCAAGAAAAAAGCCTTTTATAGACACATCACGTTGTGAACACACATGAAACTTTCTAAAATGGCTAGAAATGTCCTAATTAAACATATTCTGTAAACTTGCTGGGATAGCTCCTCCTTTAATGGTCTGTGCCTCGTCCCTAAAACCACAGAGAATAAACACAAGAAGGGAAAACTGCACTAAAGCATTACATTGTTGAGCAGGCAAGGCCAGCCTCCCGTTTGTTTACATATTTCTGCCTTCATGCAGAGAATAGCGGCAGCAGGGAGAAAGCCAGGGGGGAACTTCCTATTTTGGGAAACAGCTGCTTTAAAGCAACAATTTCTGGAAAGGGGAGTATCATATGAGAGGGAGCAATAAAATACAGTTGTTTAGGAGAGGATTCATTCTGTGCTGCAATTTTTCAAGCCAACCATCTCAGCGTCGTACTGTAAAATCAGAGTCAGTCGACAGTAGAACATCAGCTTGTGCTGCAAAATGATGGCTAAAGAGCACAACATTGAAGATGGACCCTGAAGTGGTCATGGCTTCCCGGTAGTGCAATTCTTAGCGCTGTTGCCTCACAGAGACGAGGTTCCTAGTTCAAATCCTCCTCAGAGAGAGCCTCACATAGTCATTTTTGTTCAGTCAACTGGTGACTCTAATTGCCAGTCGGTATGAATATGATTGTGGCTGGATGTTTGTCTCTATATGCCCTGTGATGTAGGCCAGGATGTACCCCCCCCCCCCCCCCCCCAAACGGGAAAAGTGGTTAAGATAATGAATGGATGGATGGATGGACCGGAGTGGGCCACCAGTACAACCAGAGAGACTTCAGTGTTGTTAGATGATATTAATGAACTGAGACTGAACTGATGAGCGTAGAGGTTGAAGAAGTCATAGCAGAGGTAAGCTGAGCTCTTAATATAGCATGTCTGATCAGTGATATTAAACAGCTGCACGTCTGCTGTAGCTTCAAAGGCTAAGTAATATAACCGCCTCTTATGTTGGACAGATTAGGGAGATAAGAGACTATTAACAGGTCTGCTGCCTTTGTTACTGCTTTTACCCTGCAGGTGAATATCTGCTGCTTCAAATCCCTTATTTACATTTTTATATTCATGGAAAGTGCTCTAAAATGTATTTAGAAGACTGAAAAGCAATACTACTTTAATGTGTCAAATCATTATATGATGAGATATTAACAACAGTAAAACCCTCATCTTAATCAATGTTTCCATCCACATTAAGGATGAAGGAGCAGTGTATTGCAAGATCTTACAAAAGATCTCGGGGGAGTCCTGTACTTTTTTTCCCACCATGTCTTGTAAGGGGCTTCGTAAAAAGGAGAATTAGTTTCAGAAAAGACAATAAATTGCCAGGCTAAGCTTTTTTTGTCAACAGGGATTCTTACTCTGCAGACTAAAGACTAAAATGTGTTCAGTCAAGGGTACATCAGAGCTTCTCTCACTCAGACAGCTGCAGGTTCGGCAGCAGACTATCTCTCGCTCACCCTTGCTGTAAGCATGAGCCTGTTTGAGTGTTGAATCACACGTGTTCCACATGTACTAGGATGTACTGGCATTCAGTTTTCCAGGATTTTGTCCCGAACCCTTAAATTCCTGACCCTGAACCTCAGCCAAGCCCTTTTTCCTTGGGTTGTGTGATGTCTTAACCCTAAAAGCAGATAATGCAAAACTATGTGATGTCCAAAAGCCTGGATCTGCAAAATCCCCCGTCCGCCCATATCTCTAAATAAAAACAATACTTGAATGATTTAACCCTCAGCTGAGATGATGTCAGGTATCCCAGCCAAGGGTTAATTAGAAATGAGAAAATTAGAAATTAGAGGACAGGATAAATAAAGGATAAAAGGAAGGGGAAACACTTTCACCAAGTTAACCAAGCAACAACTGTGAGAACATTGTGGTCTTTGTATGCAGGGCCGAGAGCATGCATGGAACTTTGGAACTGCACAGAGAGTCACAGCTGCCTCTGTCATCACAGCAGGTTTTAATGCAGCTGCAGTATTTCTGTCTGTAACCGAAGCTGAAACCAGACCTCCACTGTCTCACAGCTCCCTGTCAGAGCACCCTCACGTCCCACAGGACACAGTTACCCCACTCACTGACCCCCAGTGACCCCTGTCTGTCAGGGTCTCAATGCTCTGAGGGAGAAAGCTGGAGAGGGCAGCTCCAATATATGATACCCTCTATACGTGAGGCATTGAGGATTCTGGCTTTAGGGGAGGCGGCAGAATTATTTTACAACATATCCTCACTGCTTTGACCTAAAATGTGACCAATAGAGTTGCTTGGCTTTTAGATTGTGTCTTGCCACTCTCTCTTTTTGTTATAAAGCTCAACTTATACGGCATAGAGAACCCAGTATGACTTCACAAACGTGGTAACCTTAAACGTTTGGTTGGATTTGATCCTAAAAGGAGTCTGTCTGAGGAGAATAAGCTCCTGTCCTTTTTCTTGAAAATACAGCAGCTTTGAGTTCACTTAATTTGTGCAAACACAGAGGAAGACGTAGACGTGTTTGTGCTTTACCTGCACCGAGGTGCCCTGAGGATTACTCTGAGCTACAGCTAAAGACTGCGCTTATGTGCTTGAGATTGACAGTTTGCTGTTGTCTCTCATCCTGAGAGCACTCATTCATGACTTAATGCTCTCCAGCCACAGAGGAAGGATGTAAATTTCCAAAGGAGCCTACAGATTTATCCTCAAAGTGGGCAGACTTTAATAATAAATGTATATACAGTAAGAGTCTGTCAGGCTGCATAAAGAGCGATACTCAGGTACTGATTTTTAGTGTGGGTGCAGAGAGCTGTTACTCACTTCGAAATGCGGGGGCGGGCTTGGCTGGGACATCACAAAGTGCTGAGAAGCCAGGGTAAAGTAAGCCGTGCGGTAGGAGCTGATCTTCTGGTGACCCTGCACCAGTTTGTAGAGCTCCAGGCACATCAGGCCCGCCACTGCAGCGGTGGTGGTCGCTATGGCCGGGATGATCCTTCCAGCAATGCGCTTACTCTTTGGAGGAGACACAGGAGAGTTCACTGAGTTCATGTTTTAAATGTTACTTCAACAACTATTTGTTTTTGTTTATTTATTCCGAACATGTAACATAATAAAAAAAGTGAAAATAAAAAAATAATTACAAACAAAAACAATAATTCTGAAGAAAAAAATAAAATAAAATAAAACTATTTAATATTACAGATTTATTTTGCTTCATTTTTTCGTTTCTTTTACTTTACATCCAGATGATTCAGTTGTGTAAAAAGGCTACTGACACAAATCTCCTTCGATACACTCTTGTGCATTGCCTCTGTGAGCTGCACGTCAGTACCCGTGTCTGCTTGGACCTGGAGCTGTTTGTTGGCGGATCCTGGCTTGTGGTGAACTTACTCTTAGATGTACAGTGCTTGGGACATTATTATCAGCTCAATGAAACTGTATAAATGTGCATCATATACAGGGTAAAATGATCGTTCTATAATGTACAAACAACTCCATTAAAAGAAAGAGTCCTGCATATTCAAATGTTCCAACAAGTATACACAATGTATTTAAATAATTAAAACAAATTCACACAATTGTATGTTGTTGCTTCTCAAACGATGCAATGTGATAGATTGAGTTAGCTAACAAGCTCGCTAACAAAATAAATGTCATATACAAAGCATCAGTATAACAACACATTCAATGCTTCAGGTATACGTTAGCTGGTATTTCAGTTGTGATGAATATTTGACCTACTTAACAGACTCTATAGAGTACTGCTTTTCAGTACAGTTTGGTTCATTGACATTATTTTAGACACACGATGAGAAAAGTTAGGCTTCTCCCGAACGATATAAAACATGTTGAACTCTGTCTGATTACACAAGAGTGACCCTCTTTTGTCTCCCCTCATTCAGCTGCAGCCGCCCCCTTCCTCCTCCTCCTCCTCCTCCATCTGTCCTGGCTCTGTGTGTGTGTGTGTGTGTGTGTGTGTGTGTGTGTGTGTGTGTGTGTGTGTGTCTACAGCAGCAGCGGCCTGGCTCAGGTGTCACCTCCCAGGCGACAGGTAAAGTGCTGTGATTAGTTCTGCCCCGGGAACAAAAGGAGAGGAGGCTGCTTCTGTGGCTGTAGGGCAGGTGTGTGCAGCACCAACTAAAAACATGACCCCAAGGGAGGGGGGAGCGGTCTGCAAGGTTTTCTAAAGTGTACTGCCTCCTACCACAGCTCCATCCCTCTGATATCCCTGCTTATTGTATATTTATTGCCTAATATATCTGATAATTGTCACTGTATCTCATAACCGGTTGCTTTAACATTACCTCGCCACTTACTGCACAACATATCTGACTGGCTGGTAAAGTATTTTTTGCTTGGCAGTTAATGGGTGAAAAGTTCACTTCATATTTAATAGTCAAAAGTTTTAAGAATATTGTATTTTTATTTTTGTCCTATCGATTCTTATTTTATTTGCACTTTGCATATGCATGCTCTTCTTGTCTTTTTACTGCTGCATCACTTGAATTTTCACTTAATTTCGTATCCTATGAAGAGTTTTGATTAGATGTTGCACAAATTAAAAGAAAAAAAAAAGGCTGACCTCATGCCGATCGGCTGCAGGGATGTCGTAGTTCTCTGCTCTCAGGTTAGAAGCTGCAACGATGTAGTCAATGTGGAAGTTACTGTCATCATCCTAGGCATGAAGAGACGCAAAACAGTTAAAAATTCAGTTCTTTAATCAAACCTTGATGCACAATCTTCCGAGGGCTTTTGTTGTCACATCATTGGTTTTTATGACTTGGTCAACCCATCAGAATGTGCTGGAAATCAAATTCCTGTTGTGACTGTCGTGGGCTGTGAGGTCATGCCTTTGCGGCTCTACAAAGGCTAGACAGGCGACTGTCACTCAGCAATGCCTTTCAGGGATGTGTGGAAGATCCTAGCAAGCAACCTGATGCACCTAAAAACCTCCTACACACATACCATCCATCTGCAGTCTGACCTGTGTCTGAAGGGAAACGAAATAAAGAGCAGGGGCTGCAGGGTAGTTTAGGGATGTCATTCTTTTTTTGAGATGTCATTTGATATATACCTCACTTACCTCATACACCTTCATTACTGGTTCCCCTGAGTCACTGCATGGTTTTACAGAATCTCATCCAGGCTGCAGATTCCTCTTACACTCACCTCTGCAGCTACAGCAACTGCATCCTGTCTGAAATGCTCATTACTCTTTGTTCAGTGTGATGTGCGACGAGTCTGAAGTAAAGATTCAGTCAATGTGACACGAGGAGGTTTGATTGTATCTCCACTGTCATTAAGACTTACAGAGGCCAGAATTTTAACGACTCTGTTACTTTCTCCAATTTTCTAAAGAACTCGCTGGAGGGGTCAAAAGGTCAACAGGTAAAGTGGAAGTCAGAATTTTCCCTTTAGGAGGTAATTGGATGGGACAAAAAATGCAAACCTATTAAACCAATGAACCTATGGAAGTATTACACTGTTGATGCCTCATCTTCTGGTCTCATTATCACACATTTTGTAGCCTTATTCAACAATCTCAACAATTTCATTTAATAATGAAGGTGTGCGGAAGCATGTTTGGTGTAAGATCATTGATAACTTCGCAGAAAAGATAAGACATTGACTTCTCTCTGCACCTGGACAGACACTTTAAGATGTCAAGCGCGTGTTAAACCTGCTTTAATGTGCAGTCAGAGAGTGATTATTTGTTGAGAGGTGGTGTAAAATAGTGAAGGTGAAACAGTGACAAGGTGTAAAACCAATGCTGTAGTATAGAGGGGGAAATACAAGTCAGGCTAAGTGTGCTACTTCAAAGACATAGTTGACACCCTGTGGACAGTTTGTCTCTGTCTCGAGTTGTTAAATTCAATGCTTTTCACCAAAATGTGCTAATGCACCTCTTACAAAGACCCAAATTCTGTTCCACTTGAGCTGGCAGACTAAATGTGTTCCTTCTGCTTGGATGTTAACTTCTGAAATATGACTTGTTTTAATCCCATGTGTGTTACAGCAGCAAACGCAGAATAAAAGCAAGCTCTGTTCTACCAGTGTTTCCAGGAGAAGCACCGATTCGGGTCACTGAGGAACCCAAAGATTAAGGGGGAAAAAGGCCTTTTGTGAAGGGCACCTACAGATTTCAGAGACGCTCCCTGCTAACGCTCAGTCGCCAGTCTGTCTGTGGATTTTACAGATTGTAGCAGCAGAGATGTCACTGTCCTGCCCTACCTTCTCAAAGTCCATGGGGAACATCTGTATGGCTGAGCCTTTGAGAGCCGGTGACGCCAACTTTTCCTTTAGCTCCTCAAGTCGGGCTTTTTCTGATCCAGAGTGGGTAGAAAAAGAGAGATAGAGAGAGAGTGAAACAACACAAGCTAGGCAGATAGTAAAAAAGAAATAAGGATGTACCCACCAGCCTCATCCCTGTCCTTTTCTTTGTCCTCTGTCATCTCTTTGTCAGTGAGATAAATCTTGACGGAGGATTTAGGAGTGAAAGTCGGCACGGAGACTTCCTCTAAGATCTTTCTGATGGATGCTAAGTCTCTTGTTCCGGTGATATCGTAGATCTGACTGTACAGATTAGCTGCTGCTACAACAAAATCCATACAGGAAGACTAGACACACAGATGGGAAATGTATTAGTATGTATAATCCAAAGGGTCATTTTTAAACACTGGAAATAACGTCTATAGACACATATAAATATTAAATATGGACCAACCAAAACGCTATTGTATCATTGGAAATCTCCTGTATATGCCCCTTTGTATTTTATACTCGTGATTGAAAAATAGGATAAATGTTAGTTTCTTTTTTTTAATCTAAGGACAGATCTGCGAACTTATTGTATTGTTTATTGTAAAATAAAAAAAAATAGGGACCAAAAGAATTTAAGAGTGAATCAAGACTAGAAGAACATTCTTTTATCTCTTTCTCACAGCCATATTAGCAACCCGCATAATAAATAGTTTTACTTCCTCACCGTGCACAGTGTATTGTGTTGGAGTTGCAGGCCTTACTTATGCAGTAACTGACATTAAACGTAACATAAGCTGCCTTATCAGAAAGTTTGTGGTCAAAAGTGACATTCAAAAAAGATACACCACAAAAAAAACACAACTCTCATATAGGAAGCAGAAAGAGAAGTAAATGTTCAGCTTATCTAGTGTTTATGAGGAGAGACAAACATGTTATGTAAGTTTATTTTGAGAATAAAAGGGGTTGTGAAAATAGGCCAAAATATTATAGCTCATAAAACCAAAGAAACAGAAACTGATTTTAAACACCATACAGGTGCAACTGTGAAAACGCTCTTTTTTTGTATTAACTGCTGCTGACTCTGCACATTTGAGATCTTTACATTGTCTGACAAACATGGAAGCTTGTAAAAGATAAGACGACAACAATACAGAAAAATGGAAAGGCAACAAGAAACACTGAAGTCAGACGGCTGAAGATTAAAGAAGGGCCGATTCTGATAATTAAACTTGTGTTACTCAACATGAGAGGGATTTCCTTAGGAATCAGCTTTTTTATCAGTGATGTTGACGTGTGTGGAGGTCAGACTATTATCTGCCTTTCATTGTCCATCTTCAGGTTAAATGACATTCACAGCTCAGATAAGAATTCAGCATACAGTCGGAGAGAGGAAGAGCAAAGTGTCGGCAGCAGATAAAGAAGGAATGTGAGCGGTCGTCGACAAATACCGGAGCATCTTTCCGTCATTCCTGTCCACTGTTTCAGGACGCATATGTTAGAATTATAACTGAATCAGGCAGGGGACCAGACGCTACTCACACTGTCTGGGTCAAAGGTCAGCGGGTGAGGGCACCTCTTGGATCCAGACCAGAAGGGTAGACCAGAAGCTGTCATCTAAAGAGAACACGTCATAATAATCAGCAGTTGAAAACACTTTTTTTCCTTCAACAAAAATCACTCAAATTGTCCTTACTCCATACAGAACATTTCAAATAAATGTTTTTGATAAAACATCAGTAAGGCCTTCCGGTAGGTGACACAGCAGGAGACCCTCAACCTTCCTTGACACAGCCAAGCTAATATTGTTATCAGCTTTGTGCCGACAACACAATTTGTATGTCTGATAAAGGAACAAAGGGGCTGAGACCTTTGACGTCGCCAAATGGTCCAAATGCTGCGAAAGAGAGTATCCCACTGTTGGTGCCACTATTCCCTGCAGGAGGAGGATTTCTACAACAGCCAAAAGGCGTCAACAACATTTGCCTTTTTCCACTTAGTTTTCTTTTTGATTTGGGGCAGAAATGTGACATCAATGACACTTTCATCTGCCACTTTAATAATGTAAGCTGTTCTCATAGACTAAAAGCCCCCGGATGAAAAGATTGGAGAAAAAGAATCTTAAGATAAATACTTTTATTTGATAAATCTTGTATCTTTATTTATTCAGTGTACTTTTCTGATTGTTGAAGCCTTGTAGGGTAACTCTGAGCTATGAAGGCTGAAGACAAACTCCCAAAATGTCTTTGGTTCCAATCCATTCATTGTGTCAAAATTTGAAAAACATACGTGCACACACACAAACCAAGCTCAGTGACTCTTATGTTGAATATGTGGTTATCTGTCATTCTGGTGTACCCATACATCTTTGCTCGGTTTGTGACCGTTAACTGGCGTTAGCTTGCGGTTCAAAATTGCACAGAAAGTTTGTGGTTGAAAGTGAACGCTCTATGTGGACAATAAAAACAAAACACTCACACAGACGTGTGGGACAAAGAAAAATGAGAAGTTATGAAATGTCACTGCCACAGTTTCTCTACGGCATACAAGGCTAAACAAACATGTTATGTAACTGTCTAGATTTGTTTACAACTGTTACTGATTATCACAGAATTTTTTTTTAAAGGTCAAAAATAATTTGCCACTTGTGTTGTATTTTCTCACAAACTAAACAGGGGAGGTCGTGCCCCACCATAAATGTACTGTAAAGCACACATTACACAAAGATAACCATTCTTAGTGAGAGGAATTTCAACAATCTTTCAGGAACTTGAAATGATGTTAGAAACATCCAGTTGCTGCACCAGGACTGGGGTTAGTGAGGGTCCGTTTGGGTTGATACTGATCCTCCCCCACCCCCCACCCCACTACAGGTGTGACAGCAACAGCATGTGACATCATTCTGGCGGCATGCTTCACCAGATTACAAGCCCTCAGAGCTGCTCAGAGATATCAGCAAAGATTTCAGTGGATCAGATTTCAAACAAAGCTAATCGTGGTCTCTGAGCCCCGGGGAGATATGATGCATGACTCTATGAAGTAAAGTGGGAAAATTAGACACTCACACAGCAAGCAATGGCCTTACATAAACAACAGTGCCCCCCTATGTCTTTAAAGATTAACTACAACTTGAAGTTATTTAGAGTTATGAAGAAGTTAAATCCATTTACCTGATGAGGAGGGAAACAGTGAAGAAGCTGGCTTATGTCATTTTTAAAAAGGGTCTCCCATTTGCAGCGTGCCCAGCTCACACAGTCCTCCCAGTTCAATGGACGTTGTCCCCCAGCTGTCATGACCTCAAGGCTGCTCCAGACCCCCCCAAGGACCTCCAGGGCCTCACAGTCTCCGTGGCCAAGAGTCCTCCCAACAAACCCAGCATCTCTGTCAGAAACATTAAAGCAGTTATATAAATCCAATAAACGAGGTGATAATAAGTGGATTTAGAAAAAGTGTCATTTTAAAATCTTATTATCTAACTTTTAAAATAGAAGCTTTTATATTATTAATGAATACTTATTATTAATATTATTTTGTGGATTTTTTTTTTGAAACAAGATCAAGTTGTCATGGAAACATATTTGGCTGTATCAAGTACAAAGGAGCATGACTAAATAGATCTTTGTAAATGAGGGTGTAGTCTTGTTTTTGACTCAGAGGGAATGTATTGGACGCTTGGCTGTGTACTAACAGGAAAGGACGTGTTTAGTAATCTTGGAATACGCCAGTCAGTGCAACCCTCTACCAAACACCTGAAAAGTGATTGCAGCATTATCATTTGCCAGCTCATCCAACGTATCCACGTACTTTGGAAACGTTGACAGTCTGACTCTTCAGTTCTGAGTTTCATTTAAAAAAACAAACAAACAGGATCATTCTGAGTCATAGTTGTGCAAAGGGCTGTACAGTTAGAAGCACAGCATAACAAATGTGCCCATTACTTTCCATAGCCCCAACACTTTTCTCTGACTGTAGTATGTCGCTGACCAAAAGTTTCCAGGAGGGTTTGATACTATTGCACTACAAAGAGGAAAAACGGGGGTGAATGTAATTCACCAGAACACAAAACCTTCATAGATTTAATTATTTTTAACATACCATCACAGTGTAAAGCAACAAACACTTCAAGCTCAAGCTGTCTCAAATGATTTTTACTTCAAAAGAGACAAGAAAGTGTGTAAGTACTTCACAATGCAAAGGGATAATGTGACATCCCATGCAAACAAACAGGGAAACATCTGAAAACATGGCCCGATTCAGGGGGCTCAAAGGCTCAAAGCGCGGACAAAGGTTGTGTCTGGGGGCTCAAATCTGTCACCGACATTCTGTTACATTATAATTAGTTCAAAGCTTTGTAATCAACACAGCCTTTTTTTACTCTCGTGATGTTGTTTGCAGTGTTTTTTATAACTCAAAGGTAGGGATTCAAAAGAGAATTTAAATAAAAGTACCATAATAGTCACTGACAAAGCCCCTGATATGTTAGTCCCCACTGCTTCTTCCTTTCAGATGATGTTTCTTCAGCAGACAGCCCTAATTAGTTGAAACACTTTACGTTTTATTTGGAGAAAATAGAGCTGTTGTGAACACATCTCAAAGTGCAGCCAAGAGAGAAAGACTGTTTATGTCATTTTTACAAGGGTTTACTGCTTAAAGCCAACCACATGTTTTCCTGTTTAAAAATAAATAAATAATGAGCCCGGGCCACTTCATTAACTTTTGTAGGTTTGCTGGAATGCTTTGTGCGAGAGCAGAGAAGCTCTGTAAAAAATGAGAACATAGTGGTCATTAAGTGCCAGCAGACTAGCAGCACATTCTTGACTGTTAGTTTCTCACGTTTTGCGACAGGCGCCACTTCAACGACACATCATATCTTACCTCAGGAAAAGATTCACATTTTCTGGTGTTTGTTTGAAAAGGCCTTCAAACTGGTCCCTGGCCCACTGAAACGATAGTAGTGCAGAACACCCACCAACCATGATCAGTAATAGAATTACTTTTTAGGCCTTACGAAGTTAAACTGAGTGACACAGGAAGCAAAGAAAATCTTGCACACTGAGAAAACCAAATACATCAGTCCTGTGATACTTCTGTCTTGGACATACTGGAGTTAGACAGGCAGGAATTCAAATCGGAGTCAGCATTAAATGTATTTATTTAATGTTTTTTTTTTTTTTTTTACTTGTGCAGCTTGTGGTTGGATTGTAATGCCACTTGGTATATGGGTTGGATTCAGAACTCTTAACTTAACTTTCCATTTAGCTCATTCATCTTGTCATATTTTTCTAATTTCCATTTAGATAACTGGAACCCTACAAAGTGTGTTACCAAGCTAATCCACACTTTCTAGCTAACAAGCTGGAATGCTAAAGCACTGAACTGAGAATGGTACATTTGGTACACTTGTAAGTGTTGCAAAGAACATCTGGCAAAGGGCATTTAGGCTGGCACATTAACATGTCTGAATGTTTATAAGGTACATTGTCCCTCTGCAGAATAAATCAATAAGCAGAAGGTTGCTTGCTCAGTTAAGTCTTGCTTGCCTCATGAAGAGATTCTCAAGCTGTATAGGACAGTGTTATACAAAAGTAGGAATTTCGCCCTTTGTAAACCATGCAAAGTAAATAAACACTTTTCAACATTGAGGAAATCCAATTGAACATTTCTTAGCCGCAAAGAAGTCATTACAAAATGTATTTTAATTAGCTTCATTTTACAGTTCTGATCTTCATTTTAGGATTTGAAGTATTCTGAGGAAAACTTTGTTTAACTCAAAGCGTGACGAGACTTAATCAGAAGTCTGTTGTACCTGCAGGGTGTGCTCAATGCGATGAGGGAAGTTCTTGAGAGTACACAGTGGGATGCTGTTTTCAGAGTGAGAAGTAGCCCGTCCATAAGACTCCGTCAGGTTGGGCACGACCACCAAAGTGTGACCCTGACTTCCCAGAGTTCCTCCTTCCAGCATTGGTTTATGGTACTGAACACAGCGTTCATCTAGGTAGACCCCTGGGCAGAAAAAAAAGGTGCTTTGGTATGATCGCTGTGCTAAAGTGAACTACATTTTTTTTTTTCTTAAGAAAATGTCCTCACTAGCTTCCACATTATCAAGGGCTGCGGCCACTCCATCGAGACCTATGAAGAAGTTGTAATCATACACTCCTTCACTGTCGGGGTCCAGACGGTTCTGGTGAGCAGTGATTTTCACCTGCGGGTTCATCGCTCGCACTGCTTGGGCTGCAACCTCGGATTTTGCTTTCTGTTTGAAGATATAGCATGTTCACTTTTTTTTTTTCATATAAAAATTATAGGAAAGACAAGTTGAGTGGAGATGAATAAAATCATGGATCAGACTTGATATTGTATCTTTCTGTGAAGCCGTTCCTATTATCATTCAAATATAGGGAGGAGACGTTTGCTGAAAATGCACTATACTCTGACTGTTTCCCTCACACACAGCAAAATCCGCACATTCCTCTTCAACATACGACAGTCAATTATGTTGCATAAGATGTCTTGACACTGTTAGGAGATCAACTGTCTGCTATTCTCCTTAAATAAACTCCAAAAGAGGTATAATGGAGCATGTCTGCTGTGTGTAATCTGAGCTAGCTACCTCACACTGACACAATACCTTCACCCCTACGTGTCCCATTAGTGAAGCCCTCTGACCCTTCCACTTAACCAGGGCAAACAAGAATCAGTGAGCTCTGACGGCAGGTGAGAGAGGAGGTGGTGAAACACCGCCCTGTGTGTTTTCTCACCCCGATATCCTGAGACCTGAAGAGGAACTGTCGGTTCAAGTTGGATCTTTCTATGAAGTCCATGTCTGTTACAGTGATGCATCCTTCTTCTCCTGCACCGAGACCGATGAGTGCGAAGTTTTTAAGAAGCTCACAGCCAATAGCACCGGCTCCAACCTTTGAAAATAACAACAAGAGAGAGTGTGAGGTGAGACTAACGTGTAAATGCAATGCAGGTGATGATCAAATTAAATCAAAAAAATTGAAAACTAAATAAACGTTTGCATTGTAGCAGAAACTATTGTGTCTATCAGTGTACATTTCTAGTTTCCCATCCTGACACTTTGCATGCAGTTTTTTGATGTGTGAAAAAAAACACATGCCTACAATCTCTTTTACACCAGCAGCCAGTAAACAACAGTAAAAATAACACTATGAAAGGAAACAGAGAAAGGGCTTGGTGCTGTTGAATGGCCTATGTTCACCAAGAGGTCAACACTGGCAGGAAATAGTGCCTGATAGAAGCTGTTTCCTGCATGTGCCATCATCAACACCAGACGTGATCAAAGAAAAACATACAGACTGAGCCTACGCAGTCCAGTGCAGGGAGTGAGCGCCCCCTGCTGGACAAAAATCAAACCTGCCCTCACCAGGAAGTACTTCTGCCTCTCAAGCTTCTCCTGAAAGGCCGAGCCAAACACGGCAATCTGACCGTCGTACCTCGTGCCTTTCTGCAAGAGAGGGGAATAACATGTTAAAAGTTGCATCTAAGGCCGGCTGACTGTTACTGGGTGAAACGGTGTGAACTCAAACCTACCGCTGAAAAGGAGAACTCGTCCAGTTGGTCCTTCTCTTCAGGGAGGCACTCCAGGGCATCAAAATAAAACCACTGCCGGAGAGGCATAAACTTCCTGCTGCACGCCTGCAGGAGCGTTATTGTTAACGCAAATCAAATTAAAAAAAAGAAGTACATCAAGTCAAATGTCGTCTCGTGTAAGTCTAAGTGCTTAGCCATGTGTTATAAATAAACACAACGTAACAACAGCGGTGTTACACTCAACTCCTAACCTCACCTTAATAACTTCTTGAGCAGCAAGGCCTCCAATGAAAGCACAGACAGGAGCCAGGATCCCCTGTGCTGTGTAGGACAAGTTTCTCACAGCCGCTTCATCCAGCTGCTCCAGCTGTGCCACTGTATTCAGCTCTCTCACTGTGGCAAGCAGGGATTCTGCATCTGACTGCACATGAGGTATCAAGTCCAGTTACTGTTTCTATGATCATACGAGATCACCAAAGCTTGGATAGCTTGGTTTCATTATGTATTATACTGCTTATTATGTGAACTGAATAATACAACTTCAGCTCTCACAAACCTGCGATCGAGGACGAGGGAGTCTCTGTTCTTTCTTTACAAAGCTGTGCAGGGCTTGAAAAGCCAAGTGCAGGGTCTTGTGCCTCAATATTTTCCCGTAATCATTCATGAGCAGTAGCTCCTGGTCCAACAGTGCCTCGCTCAGTGGTTTCTGCAAATGAATTTGTGGTTATCGTGATTACAATGGGTGTGTACTTTAAAAAGCACTGTAGGCACTGTATAAACATCATTTATACAGTGCCTTTCTGAACACATGGTTACAAACTGCTTCACAAAAAAAAAAAACATGCTAAACACACAGAGACCAGGTGGGGATTTTCTAAAAGAGATTTTTAAAACAGTCAACGGATTCAGCAAACTGAATGTGGGAGAGATGATACTCACAAAATGAAGCGTACAAGGTTCTTTAAACTCAGTTACTACTCCACCGCGTTCATACTCAGAGAAGGCAGAAGTGTCACCAATGCTGAAAGAATATGGGCCTGGTGATAGAGACCACAATGTCAGCTTGTGAAACACAAATACATTCTGATGAGAACTCTTAAACTGCTCTGGCGTGGGATGCTCCTTGGAATGATAAATATGTTAAGTGATGAATGCAGGGCTGGAGTGAGGCTTGTAAAGAGTCCAAATTTAACAATGACTACATGGTGTGTTGATAAACAAAGCTAAGGAAATAACCTGTAAGGATACCAGAGAATCATGATACTAACTTCGGTATTTGATCTCCATAGGGCTCATGCCGTTGAGCTCCGTCATGCCTTGAACTTCAGAGAGTATAACCTTCGAGCCATCTGATAATCCATGACTCTTGTCATCTGGACAGAGCACCACACCAGGATTGTCCTGAAATAAAAACATACTGGCACTTTGAAAGAAATATCTTAGCAATAACCATCTTAATAAATACAAATCATCAAAAAGGTAAGAAACAATCATTCTTAAAGGAAAGTATGTCATGGACTTGGACCCATAAGAAAAAGTCAGGGACTCTATGTTTTCCTGCATAAAGCCTAACTCAGCACAAGTCTCTTAAAAAAGGATAACTACACATGTAAGATGAGCTTTCATAATGCCAGAAACACAACAAAAACTCGAGGTATTACCTGTGAGATACTTTCTATCATTGCTGTTACAGGCGCGTTTCCATCCTGGTCCAAGACCTCAAAATTCTCCCCGAAGTCACAGAATAACTGACTGCAAATAAATCATAAGATTATCATTGAATTATTTGCCTATGAACCAGCGCAACAAATCGACGATGGACTGTTTCTTGTACCAACTTACCCACAGAGACCTTTTGTGTCTGCTACAATGAACTTGATTCCACGTGAATGACAAAACTGACCGAAACGCTTCTGATCATCCAGTGAGGACTCAGTGAGGACCACCACCTGAAAAAAAAAAAAACAGTCCCACTCCCTATCAATATAAAGTTTTTTTTTTTTCCTCTAAAAAATTAGCTTGGATGTTTGAGTTTCACCTTTAGCTTCTTAAGCAAAGTATGGATACCTGGAATTTCAGAAGCAGGTCTTCATCCAGCGGTCTAGTGTGAGCGGACACACGCACATGTGGGTTTAAGTCAGAGAGCTGTTGAAGGGAACATGTTGCACGGTTCTGACCAAGATGAGACTCCTTCAGGAAAAACTGTTTAAAAAAAACAAAGTATCAGGTTGAAAGAACAATCTTAACTCAAGGTCTAGCTATTTGCTTGTTCTGAAGCTTTTAACTGCTTCATACACGCTTCTTCAGCAAATGTTTGAGTTTTCTAAGTTGTAAAGAAACTATCAATGTTGTAAATGAATGAATGTTTCATCAGCTGTTTCCAGGGTCAGGACCACCACAATTAAAATCAAAGTTGATTGATGGAATTACTTTGTGAAAATTCTCTTCTGAGACTTGTCAGCTGCCTAAGAATGCCTTTATGGAAAATATTTACATTTTACAGGCATCAGAGGATCTGGGTCGAAAAATTAATAATGTACACTGACTCCTTTGAAAAAGACAAGTCTACTCAATCACACCTACCTCCTTTTTTTTTAAATTTTTTTTTTTTTACTTTTAAACCAAAGTTATTCACGTATTGTCAATTATCATAGTAGGCCTACCTGGGAGGAAAGGTCTGACCAAACCGTCTGGCCTTCGTCCTGGACGGTGACAGACTTTACTCCAGACAGAATCACATTTTTTGCGATTTCCACTCCAAGACCACGCATACCCGCAATGAGGACATCAGCGGTGCCCATCCGGTGCATGGCATCGTGACCCAGAACATACCTGTACAGGTAAAACAACAAACTTGGTGGGCCAGTAACCACACACGGGTAAAGGACACCTTTTCGGTTTGTACAGGCAGTACTTACAGCTGTCGGGAGTAAAAGCCTTCATCTATATCACCAATTCCGCCGGACATGATCAGTGTTAACACTCTATTCAGTTAAAACTGACGGATCTGGACCGTGAACAACCTGTCAAACAAGGAACAGAAAGTACACTGTGACAAACAACAACATGATATCATTATAAAAGAAAGAATTTCGCTTTCGTTTCAGAAGATTCTTCAGAAATTTTGTGTTGTCCAAAGTTTCCTTTTAAGCCACTAGAGGGCGACACAGGACAACAATCTACTGTACTATATTGAAGTAGACGCAGGGCTGCTGTTAAAATCTAAATCAGCGCTGCTTACAACCCCAGTTTTTCAGTTTGAGATAAAACTTTTGGAGTGATCTTAATTAGTGATATTTTAGAAAGCCTGACCAGGTCTTATTGAACACAAGACATGTTTAAAATCCGAACAACATCAGAGGTGTCAAAGCCAAAATGTAGATTTTAAATTAGTTTACTTTTAAATGTCATAAAAACAACAAGTATAGGGGACATTTAACAGTTCAACAGTGACAAAAACAATCCTGCACTATTGCTTGACATGTTTACCATTCTTTTGGACAATCTCAGTCTGTGAATGGTGAACCATGACAACAACAATCAAAAAAAAAATCTTCCAAAACCACAAAGCAAGACAAGCTAAGGAGTGACCAGAAATGATTCATCAAGTTTTGTGCCAAAAGTATCAAGTTTTGGCTCAAAAGTATCAAGTTTTGGCTCAAAAGTATCAAGTTTTGGCACAAAAAAAAAGGGGAGAAATAAGGTCACTAGTGTGTGAGACAACACTCAGTATCCAGACTTGAAGTTCCAGCTCTGTTTGACAAAACAGAAAACAATCAAGCTGTTAATTAGACTGGATAACTGAATAATGAATACATAGCTGAGAAATGGCTCTCCAACTATTTCTGTTTGTCTTCTTACCTTTTGAAATATCTCTCCATTCTGTTCTGATATCTTTAAAGGCAACACTCACCTGAATCCTACAATCTTACAGATGTGAAAAACATGAACAACAAAAACATGTGAGCAATTTTTTAAAATGCAGCTAGAAAAATCCTTTTCCTACAAAAACTGTAAACACATCCTCTTATTTAGGCTACTGACCTCTGACAAATCATTTGAAATCTTATTCTCTGTTACACACTGGTGTAGGCCAGTCAATGTTTCACACAGTGTTCACAGTTGTTTCAAGTTATTCGTCATCATTAATTATTGTGTACATGTAAAGACTCAGCCACTAGGCTCCTCACTCTGATGCATTCCTCTGCCACACACATATTCATACCTTACTAATACCCTACACTGTAAATCATTTTCCTGTAAAACAACAGTAAAGAGGCACCAGCTCTTTACTGTTGATTTACAGTATGCTTTTTTTTTTGTTTCTCTTTATTTTACCATTAATGCAGGCTCCATCTCAGGAGATACCTCTGCTTGCTTGATGCAACATGAAATGTTCCTTGTATGGACAAAATCTTAAAATAACGTGCTTGGCCAAGTTCCAGTACACTGCTACATGCATGTTTGTTTTGTCCCTGTCTCTTGAGACATTCACTGATGGATGGATGTGAACATTACTGGATGTGCCTTTCTGAACACTTGTCTGTTTTATCACTCTCTCAGTAAGAGCGAGTTAGCGCCAATCATAACTTCAGTGAAATACAAATTGTTGCTCCTGCAGTGCCAATTTAAGTGGTATCTGTAACATGATTGATCTGATGATTGAGCTATATATTTATGGGTACTGAACAGTCAAAGTGGGAAGACAACACTACGGTACATGTCCTATTCCAGGAATAGGCTTTTATTACTGAACTTTGGATCAGCTGGTCGATGTTTAACTTTTGTATCTATAGCATGCTTCATTATGTTGAGGATAACCTTTTATTTTGCACATTTATTGTTGGCAAAATCCACCATGAAAAGTCGTGGCTTGACTGCCTGTTTAAGTGATATTAGGCTTTTTTTGTGTGTGTTTATCTTGGATTTAAGCGATGTTATTCTGGGTTTGTTTTCTTGTAACCGTTTATAGTCACGTTGTGAACTTTACATGAGGTGTCCTGTGCTTAGGTTAAAAAAGCATTCTTGTCATATCTTCCTGGCTGGAGTTATAGTTGAAGAGAAACTTCATTCCTCATCTGAAAGCAATGCGTTTCTGGCAAAAATCCATCAGACTGTTTTCACACTGTGACAATGAACACGTTTTCCCACTAGTTTAGGAGACGCCAAAGTGGAAAACTGTTCGATATGCAGATGTGAAATATATAATGACTTTTGGGGAAGACACGAAGAGGATACTTTTAAAGTAGGCACATTTCGCAATGTTTCAAACTTCCTCGTTGCGGGCGCGGCTTGACATGGCAGCAACCACTTGGTGAATATCAGAGTCAAGTACGTCACACTGACGACAGCTGTTTCGTTCACGACTTTCAAAATAAACCGTGGATGTCTTTTTAACAGGATTTTTGAACGAGCAGATGTAAGTGAGTAGAACTGCTCAACATCTAATAACTAGTAGGCCTAATGGATTTGCAAAATGCAAAAATGAAGTCCTGTAATGGTGGGTTTCCAGTCAAGTACACTTCTAATCTAATTGACACTTTGTTTTTTCTCATAAATGTTGTCATCCAAAAAATAATGGAGACTACATAATAACTAATGTAGATTATCTCTGCTGTCTATTGCATAATGATCAAACCCTGTTTTATGGTTCAGCAAATTGTTAGCTTTTGTAATGGGTTGCCATCAATTATGGTTTGTTTTATAACGTATCACAAAACAGGCTTGCTATTTAGTTATTTTCATTAAAGTGAAATGTTCTTTTGACTACATAGAGTAAATGTGCATATAATCAAATCAGCAGTTGATTTTAAACTTGAATAATAATTATTACATTTGATAATGCATTAATAAATCAATGAATGGAAGCAAAGGTTAATGAGTCACCACTGTTTGCATTTGCCAGTTAAACTGTGACACCAGACATCATCGTAAAGTCTAACTGTTGGAGAAACCCAAAGTCTAAAACTCATTTTGTAGTTTGTGTTCAGGTCCAGGACATGCACCCTTTGTACATGTTGTGTTTTTTTTAATTATTATTCTTTATAGTTAAAAAAAAAAATTATATATATATATATATATATTTTATATACAGGTAACTGTTTCTTATATTTTATATTCAGTAATTGCTATTTTAGCCATATTTCCCATGTTAATTTGTTTTTAGCACAAATACACCAGACAAATTCCTTGTATCTGAATTCCATGTATCAGAATTATAATCGTTTTTTATTGCCAAGTACATGCAATGTTCTTGGCAATAAAAAACTATTGGCAATAAAACCTATTCTGATTCTGATTAATTGCTGAGATTTGTGAGATGTTTTTTTTGTGTGTGTGAGAAGGACCATCATAGCCAGCCACAAGGACATAAAATACATCTACATCTCCATTATGCATCCAAAAGTGTCAACAGTATAGCATTCCATAGAAAAGGGGTTTTTTTCTGTGTTGCTGTCAATCCAACTGCAAAAGACACTCCTCCCTTACATCTTCACTGCGTCTCCATGTTTTTCTCCTTGCTTGCTTTGCTTGCTTTGTTGTTTTCCGAAGTGCTCGACTGCTGATGTTATTGTGACATACTGGAAATAGGTCTATATTGACAAAAAAAATCTGTTCTGTAGACAGTCAAACTGTCACACATCTTTGTGTGTGTGTGTGTGTATATATTTGACATTGTGCTGTTCATCCCCTTGTCTGACACCTAAACCTAGAGGCAGCTTTCAACAGCATAGCAAATAACTTCATAGAAATAATACATATTATTAATTGCCTTTGTAGGTCATATAGGATCAGGACGAACTGTAGTTTATCTCATAACGATTTTAAAACTCCTCCCTTAGGAGCTTAAATGATTTGTCCCTAAGGCACGCTTTTATTTTGAAGGTGAGTGTAAGACGTCTAGGCCTATATGTCATTGTGCTTGATGTAGTCCAGTCTCTGTGTAAACTGTGGAGCAGTGAGTCCGCGGCGCTGTCAGGTGAGAACGCTGTTGCAGGTTATTGCGAGGCGCTTTACGAACACGGGAATCTAAAAAAAAAATCATTCACATTTTGGATCTGTTTGATAGGAGGAAAACGGCATCCCACTGCTTTACAAAGCGAGGTAAGAAGGTGTATAGCATATTCCTTGTCTGTATTTCTCTTTTTGGGGTGGATGGGGAAATAAGATAGTTATTATTGGTGCTTATGAATGAGCAACTCATCAGCATTCACATCCCACCAGTTTATAACTAGCCTTGTTAACTTAACTAGTTATAAATACATATTTACCTAAGTATTGGCACTTTAACATGAACTTTCACGACTTTGTTTGGCAGTGTTCTTTAATAATAGTTGCCTGGAGCACATATAGCATCATTGCCCTACTGAAATATCATAACATTTATTGTGATATATGTAGGCTATACTATAACTTTTTGACAATATTAAAGATATTCTCCTATTCTGTGAATGACTGACGTTGGAGGCCTGAACATTTCCATAGTTGCTCCACATGTTCCAGCAGGTCTTGTCTTGCCCACTGTAGAGTTTATCTCGACTATTTCAACTTCTTATTTTTCCATTAGCTCAATGAGCCGTATTTCTTATGTGTTGAAGACATAAACTTAATTTGATTAATCTTCTAGAATCAATCAATGAGATTGAAAAGAAATGACCACATAGACCCTGAGAGAAAACAGCAGCTTTTCCTCTTTCCTCAGTTTAAACAAGCTAAAATGTTTACATATTCCACCTCCACTTCATAAGCATTGGATCGCTGTTGAATTTGAGAATTAAGTATCTGGCCTCTGTCTGTTAAATCTCAGCTTTCCTAAACGTGTTTTTCCCCACAGAGAGCTCCACCTGCTTCTCCAGAATGTTCTCTTTGAGGACAGGGTCTCATAGGTAGCACTCAATCTTCTTTGGACGGTGACGTGGAGATGGTCACTTGGGCTGCCTTGCTGACAGTATGCATATGGATACAAACACAGACTGCTTCAGGACAGCACACATGTGCTTCTACTCCACGCACGGAGGTGGATTATACCGTAAAATACTCCCTCCCTTATTTCCAAACAGACAAACCCATACAAAACATAGCAGTGAATGGGTTTTTGGGACAGAATGAGGTGTATGTTGCTAGCCAGAACATAATAGAGGCAACTAATTCTAATATGGACAAGATATGGGACATAAAAACTGGCCCTGTTGGCAGTGCTGACTGTGAAACCTGTCAGGTGTGTGACATCGAAGCAGATCCTGGAGATCCTGTGGATACAGACAATAAAGTTCTAATTATTGATTTTGCTGTCTTTCCCAATCCCTTCTTGTACATCTGTGGGAGTACTTATCATGGCATATGTCAGGTCATGGAGATTGGCCTTTCAAAACCTGAGCCCAAGTGTTTATATAAAAAAGACAGCAATTCAACTACAAGCTGTGAGGACTGCCTGGCAAGCCCACTTGGCACCAAAGTCGCCGTTGTTGAACAGGGATTCATATCGCTCTTCTTTGTAGCAGCCTCTGTTAATAGTGAGGTGGCACAGAGGTATCCCAGGAGGTCAATATCAGTGATGAGGCCGTTATCTACCGAAGACGGCTTTGAGCAGATCAACAAGGGCCTAACAGTGCTGCCGAGTCTGCAGGACACGTACAAGATTGACTACATCTACAGTTTCTCCACCAAGGCCTACGTCTACTTTCTGTCCCTGCAGAGAGAAAACCCAACGAGGAGCAACTCAGCTTTCCAGACACGTCTTGGACGCTTGCCGATTGCAAACCCAGAAGTGTGGATGTACAAGGAGGTGGTCCTGGAGTGCAAGTACAACCAAAAACGCAGGAGGAGAAGAAGAGATGAGAAGATCATAGTGTACAATGGGCTGCAGGCTGCATATTTTGGGCCAGCAGCAGCAAAGCTGATCGAGGAGCTGGGGTTGGACAAGACGGAGGATGCTCTGTACGGAGTGTTTGCAGAGGTGAACGAGAGCGGACAACCTCAGAAGAACTCAGCCCTGTGCGCATTCCCTTTGTCGAAAGTGAACAAAGCCATTGATAAAGGCGTGGAGGACTGCTGCAAATCAGGCTCTGAGCAGCTGTCCAGAGGTCTCTGTCACTTCCAGCCATGCGAGAGCTGCCCACATGAAGTGAGTAACTTTTTCTTTTTTAATGCCAGAGGAGCAAAGGTCCTTGTACGCCCAGACAGGAAATGACCTGTCCAGACAAACATTGTGTAATGAAGTTGCATGCGATCCAGCCTAGTTTAGCATTAAGAGTAAATGGACTTGAGCAATAAGGGATCGTCGGAAGGGGAGAAAAATCAAGGTGCTCATCAGAAAAGAACAAGAAGCCTTTACTCGACTTGCTATTTCACAGTGGAAAAGCTTAAAGGGCTTTATAATAATGAGGAGACACTTGTTCTGTTTAGTTTGTTGTTTCACTCTTCAAACCAGAGATTTCACTCACAGGACCATTTTCACGCTCTGAGAGACGCAACTTCAATATTTCCTCTGGCCTTCATTTCTGTCCTCCAGTTCTCCTCACTGTCTTTATTAAGTGCCGATTCTAGGCTTAATATTAAGTTAAAATGTGTCCTGGAGCTTTAGAGTTAACCGTTTCATGGCCATCAGCCCTAGAGAATGACAGAGTTTGAGGGCATAAGCTAAGGGCTTGTTTTTCCTCTGTTTCCATTGTCTCACTTTCTTGTTTTCTAAACTGTTCTGTATTGGCTCCTACGTTTGTACAAATTATTATTTAGATTTTACAAGATACGCAAAATAATGAAGAAGACAAACTCTAGAAAAAAATACAGAAAATGCAACGCTGCTTGTCTCCATGGCTACATTGACACGTACGAATGGTGGGATGTTATCTGCGACTACGACTGTCTACCTGCGTCCACATTATTTCCAATCAAAGAAAACCATCATCACACTGCTTGCACTTCTGAACCCTCCAGAGTCAATATTTTACTATTACAAATCATAAAAGACACAAATCGTGAGTAGTGTAATATTGTTCGCCTGTGGCAGCTCAGCCGAAGGTGTGTGCCTGTGTATGTGTGTGTGTGAGAGAGAGAGAGAGAGAGAGAGAGAGAGAGAGTCGAGCCAGATGAGAGAACTGGGAGGGGTGGATGAGTCAGTAGTGTGACCTGTGCGTTGCCACATCGTTTCTCTGCTCTGTTAAGTTTCAGTCTTTCTTAAAGATGTTTATAGCACAGAGATTAGATTTGCTTAAAAGCCGGATACGTGACAGGGTTTGTTTTTTTTTTTTTTTATCAATTGCCCACAACTCTATGCTAGAAAGGAAAAAAAAGAGGACAGCTTGCTTGGGCAAATACTTTTAAAAACACGCACTCTTAAAGCAACATCATTGAATAGAGCATTTTGCTCTGATGCTCTAATAATAAAGGTGTGGTCTTGTTTCCCTTCATGGAGTTCAAACTGTGTCCTTTGAGCTCGCACAGCCGTGTGTACACCTCCAGGAATGCGTGCCAAGAAACACAGAGTTATAAATCCTGCAGATAAAAAGTTGGAATTTCAGGGGGAGGGACAGTGTGCCTCGACTTTGAGTGTTTTATTGGCGTAGGAAATAGATGGAATACTGAAGGTATGAAGATTTGGTCTATCAATTAATCATGGTTGAGTCTGTCATGAGGCATTCTTTAAGTCAATTAATGGCTTTAATTAAAAAAAACTTTAAGAATTGGCTGTGTATGATACAATTGTTTAGAAACTGTATGTTGCTTTTTGTGACTCACAGAGACGTGCTGGGGCAGGTCAGCTTAATTGCTTTGTTGAGGAATGTTTACCATATGTTCCACCTTATTAAGTAAAGCAACTCATCCACTCACATCTGCCAGCGTGTGTTTGATGTGTGGATGTGCGTAAAGCCCAGTTTCAGTAGCGGACAGTCTGTAATCAAAAACAGACCACATGTCAACAAACTGAGCTAAGGTCACTGCTGTTTTATGACCTTGTTCCTCTCACAACTTTTGACTGTGACTCGAGGCAAAGCTGGAGCACTTCCTCCTTAAATGGATGAATGGAGAGCCTCCCTGTCTTTATTGCGCTCCACAAAAGTGTAGGCATGTTGTTTATATGTGCGTTGATGCACACTGAGGCTGACAGAGGAAATACTTACACTTTGATTTATGTATGCGATTCCTGTTAGTGCCTTAACCCTGACATCCTTGTTTTTCCACGTTTCTCCCGCTTGTGCAGAGCTCCGAGGATCATGAAATGTGCATTAACAAACCCACTCTGGTATCGAAGCCGTTCTACAGACTTGACATCTTCAACAGCCAGATGAGAGACGTCCTTTTCACTGCTGTCCTGGTCACCACTATTGAGGATCAGACTATTGGCCACTTTGGTACCTCAGATGGACGAATACTGCAGGTAGCAATAAAGTCATACATAAAGTCTTGATACATTTTAAGGATCTTAGACGTTGTGTTTGTTGGTCATGATAAACAACACATTTAAGCCTTATGTATGTTAACTGCAAGAAAATGGTTCCCCAAAATGGAAGTCTTTAACATGACCTCTGTGTTTTGTATCTATGTTTTAGGTGATTCTCAGCGTGAACACCCCAATTGTTTTCGCCAACTATTCTCTTGAAGGATCGGAAGTGTCTAGAAACGCAGCAGTATACTCCGAAGATACGCTTCTTTTTGTCGTTGGAAATAAGGTAACGTTGGATGCATTTATTCTTAAGCACTTTTGTTCTGATAGAGGACAGAAGCATATTGATTAAATGTTTGGGGCCTCCATAGTGCTAACAGACAATTTCGTGTCATTGTGTATTCATCAGAATCAAAAGATACACAGTCAACACAGGAGGTGTACAATGTGTATCGGGTAATAAGCTGAACAGGATTTGAGGTGTTTATGAAAACATAACCAAGCGTGTGGGTTTAATCTTAGTGACACACTCTGCACTTTTTAATCACATCATTAACACAGGAAGACAGCTACAAAAAGTAAAAGTGTTGCATCCGTCAAGCATTCATCGGGTAGAGGAAGCATGACAACTTGAAAGGCTTACCTTTGTTCAAAGTGTGTCTGGGAGAGATCAAGCAGATCAAGCAATAGCCAGGTCTGTGTTTTTATACTTGTTTTTGTTTGTTTGTTTATTTTCTTCCTGCCAGATGTTCAAGGTGCCCACGACAGGACCAGGGTGTACACATTTTACGACCTGCCCCGAATGTTTGAAGGCGCCACTCTTCATGAATTGTGGCTGGTGTTCGGGAATCTGCTCGAGGCAGCATGAGTGTGCCTCTCAGTGGAACCAAGACACTTGTGCGCCTGTCATAACAGAGGTAGATCTGCCGGTGTTAAGTGTAACTGATTAGCTAATGAATTAACTTTTAAAGATGAGTCATTAAGTCACACTGGCCACACCGATTGTCCTGCATGCTTACTGAATGTTAACTCTTTCCTGTGCAGTTTTACCCCAAAGTGGCTCCTGCCGGCGGACAGACGGAGGTGACGCTGTGTGGCTGGGAGTTTCGCTCTCCCATGCCTCCTAACACCATAAGCGGGGAAACACATGTCATCACAGTGGGCTCAGGGACCTCTTGTACTGTTAATTCTGATAAGAGCAATAGTGAAAAGTAAGTAGCCCAAATGCAATGTTGTTGTTTTTTTCAGACATTTTAGGCACCGCAAGCCACAAGTAGAGATGATTACCAGGGAAGATGAACGGAAAAATTTAAAATGAAAAAGAATTCAAACAGGCCTCTCAAAAAAGTCAGATATGTTTAAGGAAAGATCTGATTTAAGTCTATGAGGACCTTTTAGTCTTTCCCACTTTTCCTCCCCTCATGAGTTCAGTGATTAACAACAGTCGTGCTTGACAATTATAAAAAAAAAAAGAGAGAGGAAAAGTAATTTCATACTTCTTCAGGACACAAGAAGTAAACTGTAATTGATTGAGTTTAAAGCAGTGAACACGCATTTCAGTCGCTCCATTAATTCTCATGTCTCTGGTTGTTGACTATTATTCAGCACTCATGTTCTTTTTCTGTCTTCTCGTTTGCTGCTGTTCATTTCTGTCACACAAGCTGCTGGCTCGCAGGAGTAGCCTCATCCCAAAGAATTGATCAACACATCCCTCATTGTGTCTTTAATACAGGCTGGTTTGCACGATCAAGGAGCACAGTCCGAGCGAGAACCTCACCATCACTCTGGATGTGCACAAAGGGGGAGTCAAGGGCCGCTACGCCATCGAAGGCACGGCTCAGATATCTGGCTTCTCTCTTGTGGTGAGAATCATCATTTATAAATCATTTAAACCAGTTGTTTTCTATGTGTTGCCTACTGGACCTGTCACCTCCATGTAATCAGGAGCCCAGCATAACAGAAATTAGGCCTGACTATGGCCCTGTGTTTGGAGGAACCACCGTTACACTGACAGGCCGATATCTGAACTCTGGGATACAGAGAGATGTCTTCTTGTCTGACAAAAAGTGCAACATCCAAAGGTAAGAAACACAGAAGCCTTTACCTATGTTCAGATATATCTCTAATCGCGCACGTTCAGTAAACACGACTGCTGCTCTTTTCAGTGCTCCTGAGGGAAGTGGAGCTCTGTCCTCAATCGTCTGCAACACAGCAGCTGCAGCAGGTGTGGGGAATGTATCTGTAAAAATCTTGATCGACAAATTTCAAGTTAAGACCACCAAGACATTTCTCTATAAGAAAAACCCCGTTATAACCTCTGTACAACCTCCCTGCAGTTTCAAAAGGTAGGACACTGACCCCATGATTTCTGTATCATGATAATACAAAGTACATTTGTGCACCAAACCAAAGTATTGTGAATGGTACGCTCATTTGTTCGTTCATGTAGGGGCTCCAAGCTGTTGATAGAAGGTCAGAATCTTGACTCTGCACATACAGCTGTGGTTCAGTACACTTCGAGATCTCCGTACCTGCAGTCACTTCAACAAGTGAGTTCAGTCTTTGAGTTTACTAATGAAAGATACAGCATTCATGTGAATGTGTGCAGCACGAAAAGCTTAAGGTAATCTTTATCCATGCATTGCTTTTATTTTCTAAGAAACTAGCATTTGTGATATCAACAATATTTCTCTTCAGGTCTGCAATGGTACAAAGAATGCAACCCATATGGAGTGCTGGGCCCCTGCTTTTCCTGAGGAAATGCCAGAAGACAAGTCTGACACCGGAGAGATTTTCATTCACATGGATGGCAAAAATCATATCTGGAGAGGACGTTTCGACTACCACCCGGATATTAATGTCATTCCGTTTGAAAATGATGATCGTTTACTACATCTGAAACCAGGAGAGACAGAAGTTTCACTGCATGTGTGTTTGAACTCCCTTACAGTCCTCTAACATGTGTTTATGCATCTACCAGTTTGCATTACCAGCTTAACAATACTTGTAGCTATAATAGCAATATGTTTCTTCAGCAAAAATAATTATCATATCACTTTCTTTATGTCTTTCAGCATAGCAAACTGAATACAGTCAGCACATGCATGAAGATCGTAATGACCATCGCAGGTGTGAACTGCAACGCCCAGGTTCTTTTAAATGAGCTCACCTGCAGGATCCCTAAAGGCATGATTATTCCGAGTGAGGGGTTACCTGTCCGGGTGAGAAAGACTGCCTCTTTAAAACAGTATATATACACACACACACACACACACACACACACACACACACTAGTATGTTGTGTCAATTCATAGCAAACAGTAGTAATCTAGTGTTCCACTCCTGTAGGTGTTTGTGAATGGAGATGTGTACGATGTGGGTACAGTAGTGAACAATGACACCAACCAGGGGACTGTGATTGCGGGCATTGTGCTGGGCATCCTGGCTGCTTTGGTAGCAGGTGCTGGCCTTGCATTAATGGTGATGATGCATTTGAAGAAGAAAAAGAGAGGTGAGAAAATGCAGCTTTTAACTAATAGTTACTCATATAGAATACTTGCATCTGTTATAAATGTTACTGCACAATTGTTTTCTTTTTTAACTCCAATTTTGAAGTTATTTTAATTTGTCCTTTGAATCCTTTCAGCCAACATAGAGAATCGTTTAACAACAATGCTTTCAAGCAATCGCATGAGCAGCGCCAACAATACATCACCGACGGGGGACTATAGACGAGGTGGGACATTCCAACTAGTGAATTCATAGACAAATTTTTAGCATTAATATTGTCTTGTTTCATCCTCTTTTCTAACCCCAAGCTAACCCTGCTCATTTATTGATATTTCTGCCAAATGTGTTTTATGTTGAAGAAAAAAAAAGTTTAATTCTTTGATGGCTTAATGGTGAAAAAAAATATGAACAAAGTAAGGGGTAAGTAGATAAATAAGCTTAACCATAAAGGGGTCAAATATTTGTCTTTTTTTCAAACTTGCACAATTAGTTTCCATTGTTAATTATAGTTGATGGATTAATAAGAGAGCCTCCAATGATCAGAAATGTTTAGGTACTTTTTCCATTGCAACAAATGCTTTCTCTTTGCACATCCATTTTTTTGTAATGTGTGTTTTTACTGGTGTGTTCCAGTCGATCTGTCCAGTCAAACATCAGGCTCAGGAGGAATGGCTTTTCACGGGCTATTGTACGCTGCCAGCTATGATCATCTGGCTATCCCGCTAATGCCACGAGACAGTCTCTCGATGGTCAGTCTGAGTTCTGACCTTCTCGAGGAGGTCAAAGATGTCCTGATCCCTTCTGATATGCTCCGCCTCGAAGACAATCAGATTATTGGCAAAGGTCAGCCTTGTGCTTTTTTTCAATCTTTGTTTGTTTCTCTCTTTGAATATTGGAGCATAACATGATACAACATGATAATAAAAAACACATTTTGGTCTCATGCAGGCCACTTTGGAACAGTTTATCATGGGTACCTGATAGACAGCAGCAAGCAAGAAACCCACTGTGCTGTGAAATCTTTAAACAGTATGTAAATACTCCTTTTATTAACTGGGATCCTCATTTTTTGAGCTTCTGATTGTTGGATCAATCTCAATTCAATTCAATTCAAAAAACGTTCTTTGTCCCCGGGGGGCAATTCAACTGTATAACAGGAAGTGATTGTATTTGACAGGGATCACAGATTTTGGGGAGGTGGACCAGTTCCTCAGAGAGGGCATCATCATGAAAGGTTTCCACCACCCAAACATACTGTCGCTGCTCGGCATCATGCTGCCCAAAGAAGGGCTCCCTCTGGTGGTGCTGCCGTACATGAAGCACGGGGATGTTCGTCATTTCATCCGCTCTGACAAAAGGGTAACTTTGTGGATTAGAAGGGTCATTAATATTTGCTTGTTTAAATGCTGTAATTTACTGCTTCTAACCTGCTCTGGCTCTATTGAATGTGCATTCTGTCCTCCACAGAACCCAACAGTGAAAGACCTGATTGGCTTTGGGCTTCAGGTTGCAATGGGTATGGAGTATTTAGCCAAGAAAAAATTTGTCCACAGAGACCTGGCTGCTCGTAACTGCATGTGAGTGTGAATCATAAATCAATTACTGAACATGTTTAATAACTTAAGCAATGCATACTACAGTGTGCGTATGCATTTGGACTTTGTTAACTGCAGTACTTATTGCATGGCCTTGCATTGCAAGACTAATTCACAACTGCAAATGAATTTCAGTTTATTATTGTAAGCGATGGGTGCAGACTAAAATGTCACAATGCTTGACATGGCACTGAGACTCTGTTCATAAATCCAAATTCACATTCTTTCTTGCTCGACATAACTCACAGGAGCTTGGTGTGACAAGATTTCGTCGTAAACAACTGCCACAAGCTGCTTCTATGTAGTGAAAACTATTCCTTTCGTACCTTTCATATCAATGTTCGCCGATGTTAAAGGTACTAGAAACACTAAGAAACATTTATTTATCCTGATCATGTACTTGTTCAAATCTTTAGGAATCCTCTTTCTGTCAGATCTTTTATTTAGTCTTTATCATCAAACATCTCTATTTCAGGTAGTTACATTTATTAAGGTTAACAAAGAACAGTTTGCTCTGATGACAACAAAATACAATGTACTTTATATTTTACTCTCTCTGCATGTCGCAAGTTCATGGGAAATCTTTAATGAGAACCTGATTTTGCAAAACGTTTTCCTGGCTCCTCTTGTGCTCACCATGAGGTTAGAGTTATGCCCAACAGTCGCTGACAGGGGTGTTTTATATTTCGTTTCAGGCTGGATGAATGCTTTACAGTTAAGGTGGCTGACTTCGGCATGGCCAGAGACATCTATGACAAAGAGTACTACAGCATTCAGGATCACAAACGAGTGAAGCTGCCTGTGAAGTGGATGGCCATCGAAAGCCTGCAGACACAAAAGTTTACTACCAAGTCTGATGTAGTGAGTGTACATGCCTCCTGAAATAACGCTCATCCTATGCAGTATGTTCTGTATCTACAACACATTACTTTGTTCTTTCCCAGTGGTCATATGGCATCTTAATGTGGGAGCTGCTGACGAGAGGTGCTAGCCCGTATCCAAATGTGGACCCCTATGACATCACACACTACTTATTGAAGGGGCGTCGTCTTCCTCAACCACAGTTTTGTCCTGATAGTCTGTAAGAACCACACATACACGCACTCCTGTTGGTTTTCACACAATTATCTTGCCTTGAAAGTATTTCAGTTTTATCAAGAGCAATGATAACAATTAATATGGATCAGTTTCTTCCGAATTGGATAAATAATTTGATGGCTTCAACTTTTCCCTCTTTCACTCATTTACCCGTTTTTTCATTCCCACAGCTTTTCTATCATGCTGGCATGCTGGGACCCGGAGCCTGAATGCAGACCCTGCTTCAGAAGCCTAGTTTCAGAAGTACAGCACATCCTGTCCTGTCTCGAGGGGGAGCACTACATCAGTCTAAAGGCGAACTATGTTAACTTAGACCAGCCGAGACCTTACCCTTCTATGACTGGATCTGCAGATGAGGCTGAGGCCTCAGACTCTGACTCGGAGATGGAGTGTCATGCTGCCAGCTGAAGGTGTCAAACCCCATCAGTCTCTGGCAGGAATTTTATGCGAAGAGCACACAAAAAAGACCCCAACTTGGCCTGGATCTATTTTAACATCACACCGATTTTAAATGTCTGCAAGCCCCTATGGAAGGTCTTTTGATTTAAAAGACACAGTTCCCTGTGCCTGTTCTGCGCTCTTCATTAGCTGCAAAACTCATGTGAAAGACTGCAGGGAGTTTTCTCAGCTATCAGAGCAAAAATGATGAGAAAAAAACCAAGCCTTCACAGACAAACATGCATAGCCATTTAAGTAGTGTAGTTAATTTGGAGTTATCACTTAACCTTAACTTCATTTTTTTGAACGCTGGACGGAGGAGGAGGCTGGACTGGAACCAACCAATCCAGGTATGAGAAGAACATGAAGGCATCAGACAGCGGGGGTAGGTTTGAACTCACAACTTTTTTTCTTAGGTTCTGAGTTCAAAATAAAGACAGCATTTCGAAAATTAATGTTTATTTGTTCAAACATGTAAAGCACAAGTGTGAATGAAACAAAATGAATGTAAAATGGGCTTTTGTTCTCATATGTGTAGACTAGGATATTGAGTTATATGAGACTATGTTGTCATCATATGACTGTTAGACACGGGGGTTATAAATGCTGATATGTGCTCAGGGGCCAACATTTGCACACAGTTTCACATTTTTCTGCTTTTTGAGGATATATTCATAGATTGTTCCCCTTCATATTCAGCTTTAGTCAGCACAAGTGGTATTGAACAGGTGCAATAATTGATCTACCTGCAGAAGTACTCGGTCAGCTCAGATTTTGAACCAAAGATACTGAAAAGCTCTGCACCCGCTGAATTAAACATCGAGCTGTCGGTTCTGTTCAGACGTCAGCTAAGGCTTACAATCAAGTGTAGTACAACTCATCACCACGAGAGGACAACAAATGCCTCCTCCTGAATCATTAGCTGCTTCTGCTGCAGTGACGCTCTGCTCTTCAGCAGACAGCTCCACACAAAGGTGTTACGCAAACAACACACCTATAATCATCTTCACGTACGTCAGCATATCGTTCTGTCCCGCAATGTTTCCAGAATGTCTTTTTTTTTTTTTGCATTTAATTTAAATTATCTAAAAAAAACCAGCCAATCTAAGATCTCATGATTCATGCACTGATTTTTTAAAACTTCAACAGACAATGCTTACAAATAGTTTACTGACCATCAAGCATTCCACGAGGATTCATAGATTTGATGTTTTTCTCTCCTTTCATACAAAACAATCGTGTGTTTTTTTTCTTTGATCTATATTTGCACTGAAGAGTTCTGTACAGATAAATAAAGGATTGTCAGTACTTGCCTGTGTTAAGAACATTAAAAGTCTTCCTACACTTGTTTTTCCTTGCTGTGAATTAAAACTCTATGTGTATTCTAATAAAAATGCAGATTTCTACAGTATAGGACGGTCCAGTAGTTCTTCATGAAAGCTTATCATCAAAGCCTTTAAAACAGACAAAAGATGCTGAATGCAACGGTAGATGTGGGAAGCAGTACTGCTCTTGTTCTCTGCCAGGTGGATGAAAGATTAAAAAAAAAAAAAAACATCCAACGTTACAGGTCTGCATTAAAAACCCAACTGAAAACTGCATGCTTCTGCCAAATCTGTGTATCTAGCATTTGTAATACTATATGAATAATTTATAGATCTATAAAAAGCTTTGTTTTTTGTTCCCCTTGCCTTCAGGCTCTGAAAAGGTGGCAGTATTAATGATGAGCTCTGGGTGTGCTTAGATGGGTGTTAAGGATTTCAAAGTGAGGTGAAGTTTGCACCACTGAAATCATTTCACTTTGAAACAATTATCGTGTTTGAGTTTCTGGCTTCATTTAAATTATTCATAAGCACACAGTGTGTAATCCGATTCAATAATGGGATGATGAATTTTATTTATTCCAGCGTTCTTTTAAGACATTTGTATTCTGCAAATGTGAAAGGAGACGAGGAACCTGAAAAAAAAAACAGTGTAGACAGAAAATCAACATAGTGAGCATGAGCCTACAGTGGGGAAAAGATGCACTTTAGTTTCATAAAAGCTTCCAAATGAAGTATAAAAACAAGTTGCTTTAAAAAAGTATGCACAGGTTTGTCCTCCAATTCTTTTCAATGACAACTTGAGTTGTGATCTTTTAATAAACTTGCCAGTGCAGTGTCTCTGTAAAAATCCGCTCTACAATGAAAATATTACTTAGCATCAAACAAAAACGCTGTTATTGAATTCAATGCAATGAAAACTGGGTTCTTTGTGGGCAGCGAAGGGTTATTTATGTTGCTTTTCTTGTGTTTCTAAAGATTTTATATTTTTAATCATAATATTTGGTTTCTCTCAAAGCACAGAACAAAGGTTGTTAAATCCAAAATGTCCTGGACTATTACATCTTTATTTAGAAAATGACTGAGAGAAGCCCTCATTTACAATGATGCAAATGCAAAAAAGAATGCAAGATAAACAAGAAAAAGAAAAAAAAACAAAGGCAGATCTTATAAGCCCCGAAAGAACTCTAGGAACATAGGGGAGCATTCATTATACCAGGTTTGAAGTGCTCCAGAGGATCGGACTAGCATGGGGGTAATGTTAGAAGGAAGCATCCCAAAAAGTATAGTTTGCAAATCAAATCTTTCAGAGAGAGATAAAGAGAGGACCATCCAACCTTTGTGTTCTGGATGAGTGCTGTAAGCATGACCTGTAATTACAGAATGCTGAACCTGCCTGCCTTTCACACCCATGACAGAGGACCGGCGGGGAGGTTGGAGGTCACAGCGACCTCCACTGAATTGTAAAAAACGTTGATGTCACTTCAACTTATCACAGTTTATAATAGATAGGCACAATCGATAAAAGAACTAAATTCAGTATTTTAAAGATGTATAATATCAGTGCAACTAAGAACACAACTTCATTATTCTGTAGGCTACACACAAATGCTGAAAATATGCTTTAATGTGATATACAAAAAAGCAATACAAACTTATTAATGATTGAATTAAGTTAGTGTTATTTGTAACAGCGATGTCAACATGAATGCTCCTACTGTCAAATTAAAACAACAAATACACTGTAAGGTGAACCAAAGATTCCAGCTCAAAAGGTTTTGAGTAGTAAACAGACATAGCTTAGAGTCTGCTTTAAACTATGTACAGTATGCAATAAATGTAGTTTCTTAAATTTCTTTTGAGTAACTGACCCTTACCAAACATTAAAACATCTAAGGACGATAGAGACAGACTACCTTTATCGCTGTCAATAGTGGAATATATAGGTAAATATATATATATATTTGCAATAATACTGCACATTTAGTTATTCAAAACAGATATAATAAAGACAGATATTTTTCATTTGAATATTACATTTTAGTATGGGGAAGATCTTCTTCAGAAATTGATTGATTGCTAAATCAAAGACACTTAGAGTTGCTACACTGCTAAAAGAGATGCATTACAAGGTGCAAGAGATACATTAAGTGATAATTGACTTTTCCCGACATGCATGCATGCATGTGTGTCATTTAATGCACTTTACGCTGAGGCCAATCTACAACAGGCTTATCTACAAATAGGTTTACTGAATAAAGATGTGAGCTTGAAAATATAGCAGCTAAACCCCTTTAAAAAAAAAATCTTATTAATGTGCCTTAAATTTAACTCAAATAACATCACAAGAAGGATTAGCTGGCTTAAGAAAAGGCCTTCATCAAATATTACACACTATTTCACAGGCTGAGGTGTCCTGATGAAGAGCAAGTCAATCTTCATGGTAAAAACTCCTCTTTAAAAGGCATCTGTCGCTGAAGGAAAAAAAAATGAAAATGAGTTTTAGAGAAATGATTTTAATCTTGTCAAAGAATGGGTTAATAGATAAACTGACTCAAACGCACACACACAGTACTCAATACCACCCCAGCATCTCAGTGAGGAGGAATATCTGCACTGAACAAGCAGAGAGCAGATCCCCAAAGAGTCTTGTCTAAAATTCCTTTTGTTGCCTTCAAGTGTATATATTTATAAATATTTTACACTTTTATTTCACACTGTGCTGATTTTCAAGCAGGGTTTAGTTGGAATCTGCAAAACTGAAAATATTATACAGCAGCTGTTGTGTGATCCATGACAAACTGGACAAGGAAAAAATAAACATGGCTTGCTGCTTCCTGTCAAGACTCATGCAAATTTGTTCCCCACAGTTTAATCAGGAACATCGGAGAAAAAAAAGTCTGCTTAGGACAGCCAATTAGCACTCACAGTGGAGTCGCCAAAACCATCGACATGTTCATATTATTCTGAGATTCATCTACATCCTTAACAGAAATGATACAGTCATTTAGCAAGCTTTTGGCATGCATGGTCGTCCGTGACTTTCGATGCTCTGCACTGCACCATTCGGTATGAAATGGCTTAAGCAATAAGAAAAATAAACTTCTGTGATTCACTGAAGCTGAGCCTTTTCTTGCAGGTGTTTTGAACTGGGCTGGGTAGCTACGCAGTCACTGTCTTGAGGTTTATTTTTCCAGCTCTGCTCAAGGTTTCTCAGTTTTTTTCAAGGCGTTGGTGAGAAAAGTCTGCATAGAAAAGGGGGAAAAAAATACAAGACTGAAACTGAAGGGTGCATATTTTAGTAGTCACTGACAAGCTTGTCAGTTAGTATTTTGTAAAGAACACCTTTAAATGTACAGCATAGACACAGTTTTACTAAAAATGTATACTTCAAACATTCAAAATGACTAGCTTAAAAAAATCCTCTGTTTTTTGTTTTATCAGTAATAAAAAATAAACCTGTCATAATACTTTTGTTTCCTCATCAAATCATACTTTTTAATCACCATTTTTCTTAAGTAATAGTCTGAATCCTCTTCGTCTTAAATGCCTGACGTCCTCTGCAAAATATCTTGCAAGTGGGTTTCTAGCCTTTCTCACACTTTGGTTCTCTGAATTGAAACTGGTATCCTTGAGCTTGTGTACCGTCAGTAGCTACCTGAATAGAGCTGCAATCTTCCTCCCTCTCCCTTGCTCTTCACCATTGTTGCCGTGCATTCAGAGGGAGGATGAGGAGCTGGGAGGTCACAGATGGAGAGAAGTGTTATGTGTGTTCCCGTCTCTGCTCTAAGTGAATGTCTCCACAGATGGGATTATATTGAAAGGCAAACAGAAATTTGCAGAGCGATGAAAGCGCTTCAGAGGCACAAGGCCATGCCTGGCAGATAGCTAACTGTACTTGTTAAGAGATTTTCATCATCCATCTTGATATCAGTATATGCAGTGGTATTTGTTTCTCATGCCCACCCTGTTGCTGCAAAGATTCACGTAAAACACACTTAATACTGAATCTCTATGTACTGATTTGTTATTAATATGACCACACATAATACTGATTACAGAATATATTCATCATTTTTCATTCTAGGTTTTTATGTCCTGACTATGTGTCATTGTAACACTACATGTGTAACCACAAATATGTACGTTTCATACTGAAATATGTATGCATGTGTGTGGTTCATTGTTTAAACATTATAAGTGCCTCGTGTTTTTGTGATTATTGACATATCCCAATTCAAAGAATACATCAAGGAACACTTTATAAGCCGAGAGGTGCTCGCTTGTTGGTATTTATGGTTTATAGTAAAGGCAGAACTGATAGTAATTAGCATGCTTAATTTCCCAGATGTACTTCTGGATTACAAAGTGTTTGTTTATCAGTGAATGATTTGATGTTGTGTTAGCATCCTGCTCCAATAGCTAAGCTCTCTTCCTATTCATTTTGTATAGTTGTTTTTTCCCTGAGCCCAGGATACTCTTGTGATAGGTTTAAATCCAGCACACTGACAGCTTTCCTCCACTATGAGATATTAAGCTGTCAAGGTGTTTATTGTATAGAAGTCTGCTTTTGGAATTTGCTGTCTGCAATAGAAACAGTAGTAACAGTAGTAGTTTAAAAGGCGGCCTGTACAGCCTCCCAAGTCTTGTTTATACACAAAACTCTCCTCTACGTCCCCCCAACGCTATAAAAGACTTTTTCAACTATTTTATCCTTTGTTATGAAATGTTTAAAATCTTAAAGTCTTCACATCTACGAGTATAAGCAGCAACTACAACTGTGTCTTTGGACCCAGCCCATTTCCATTTACAAATAACACTGGCAGAAACCATTTAAACAGCAGAGACAAGAGTAAGTTGAAATGTTGACTTGTTGTATTGGCTCACAGAATGATCTAATGAAGAACTAACCTATGTTGAGTGACAGAAAATACATCATTAGTTGTCCCTTGCTTTTGATTTTTTTCTTGGAAGTGTTGTCGCGTTAGTAATACTGTCAGTGTAATTTTCATTTGACCATTGGCTCAGTCACACTTATGTAACCTCATTCAGAGATAGAAAGGTAGAATGTGTGGGATTTAATTGCATAACAGATTGAAGCAACTAACCCCAGCCCTAACCCTAATCCACTGATTCTCCCTTACCTCATTCTTCCTTAACTACTGCTCAAAAGTATCAAAAGGCCCTTTACAAAGTATGTGTTTCAACGGTCTGGTTGAGGCTACCATACAAAAATGGTGATTTAACATGGTGGACTTATTAAGGGGATAACCTTCTGCCTCTCTAAATAAGAAAGAACTTATTCTGAGGTAGTGAACACCAATCCCATATATGTGTGTGTTCAACTGGGATGCTCATCTGCATAAAGATATGAGATAGAGTCAAAATGCTGTTAAGGTTATACAGATTGGCTATATTTAAGCGCCCCAAAGCTGCCCAACAATTAATAATTCAACATAACTGTTAATATTGTAGGTAAAAAATGTGCTGAGTAGGCAAGGAATGCATCAAATCTCCACCAGGCAAAATGTAGTCTCTGAAGGAAAAAAAAAAATCCTGCAGTAGATATTAAAGAGTTGTTTAAGAAACATTTTTCAGTATAGTATATTAAACCTCTAAATAAATCATGTACTGAAGAGTTTTACTTCAGTGGCGAAAGCAGGAGGTTGATCTCTTAACCTGATCATAACCTGCTCCAGAGCAGGTTATGATCAGGTTAAGTTACCATGGTGATCAACCTCAGTTACAAGTGAGCCCCATTTCTAGCACAGAAAACCCAGAATAAACTACTTTCTAAGCATACACCCCATTTATTTTATTATATTAACATTCATAATAATGACGATAATATACATAAGGACAATATTAATAATCATAAGTTTGAGTTGGGCAGATCCAAAGCAGAGGCTGTCCACTCCAAGAAACTATTTAGTAGCTGGGACAAAAAAGTCAAATTGAAGTCATTGGGTCAAGATATATAAATTCAAAAAGGAGTTAGAGTGTACTTGACTGACCAGCATATCTGCAGCTAACAAATACGATGGTCCCTGTTTAATGACTTTGTGATTGTTTGTGTCCAAAGCAGCGGTAGAATGAGATTTTGGTGTGTCTGATTTCATTTTGCTATTTACACAGTGCATATCAGAGTGCTAAGCGATTTATACTATGAAATAGGTTGGCTTAAGTTGTTTGATTATGCATGTGGCTTTTGGCCGTAACATGAATGTAAGGTGGGGGTTCCTATTTCTGTGTTGAATGAATGAGGAGAACATTGTCAAACAGACCTAAGGATCATCTTTTTATTTAGCCATGGTCAAATAACATAACTGCATAATATACATCACAGACAATTACTCAAGCATACTTGACCAAGACTTCACAATGATTGACAACATGCTTCATGACCAGAACCTTGCAGTTACTGGCATGCTGCTAACCAGGATCTCACGATCACTAACATGCTGCTGACCAGGATCTCACGATCACTAACATGCTGCTGACCAGGATCTCATGATCACTAACATGCTGCTGACCAGGATCTCACGATCACTAACATGCTGCTGACCAGGATCTCACCATCACTGGCAAAGTATTCTTCTTCACAGTGTTCCTTATATTCTGATGGAAAGACAGCCCACAACTACTTGACTCCATATAAGGCATGAAGAACACATCTCCTTGACTCAAATGTCAAACATCTATGTTAAGCAAAACCTCTCAGACAACAGACAGTTGGCTCCAAACCAAATATAACTCTGCTACTGTAATGAGATCTCTAACACATGTATGTATTACAGCTTCACAAACCTAAAATGATTACTCTCATGGTTGACACAATTAAAAGATATATCCACAAATTTATCAAGTTGAATTAATTCATAAAAATACATACTATCAATGAATCAAGCCCATCGGAGTAGAAGCTCTCATTCCATTTAAAAGCAAAGTCTGCCGGTGTGGGCGTGTTGCAATTTACACAGCAAATTTCTGTCTTTATTTCTAAGTTCACCAAACCCAGGCCGAGTGATTGAACTTCACTCTTTTGAACAAACAGAAAACACACGGGACACTTTATGAAATAAGTTGATGTTGGACTGAAGTCATGTTGAGAGAAAGCGTATCAGCGACATCAGAAACAATCAGAAACATTTAGGCCTTCCAAAATTAAGAGAGAATTAGTGAACATTTCTGCATGAGGCTATGTGTAACTTTGTTAATTATTAAAACCTCCAGACAGGCCGACAGGATCAGACAGAATTTTCATTAACTGATGTTCTGTGATCTCAACAGCAAATAAAGGCTGTAAACATTTATTGACTTATTTTCTCAACTGGAATCCTTATATATATATATATTAAGGATATAGCTATATTCTCTAATGCATAATGGACACTCGATATTCTGTATCAATCTAACATTTTGTTCCAACTATGGTTTTGGCTTCCTCAAAATTCAAATGAGCTCAAGTTTTTGGTTTCTCACTAACCCTAAGCTATGGAAAAATCTGAACAATGTAGTGATAACTTTCAATACCTAGTGAGTACTATTACTTGGAGCATCAGGAGGGAAGGAAGCTTAATCAATTGACTTCACACAAGACTTTTATGATCATTAAAAAACATTAACTAAACTGAATCGAGAGAAAGAGAGACTATCAATAATATTAATGTCAATGGTTCTGTACCCTCTTGCAGTCAAAATGTGTTCTTGGGAAAAACACTGAAACCCATGTTTATCCAGAGGCATAGTCTCGTGTGTGTGTGAATGTATTTTAATGTAAAAGTTGACCTTTCACTGAAATGGCATTGTCAGAGGTATATACTGTATAATCGGTACTTTCATTCAAACAGCTGATGGTAACTATTTTTAGGTCAGCATTTGTTTTATAAGGTCTGTCTGTCTGTGCATTTTACTTGTGTTTGTGTTTGAATGTATGCTGGTTTGTGAGACTAATGTTGGTATGAATATGTGCTTGCCCAAGTGTCCTGAATCTGTAATGATTAAGCACTTTGTAACAAGTTGTTTAATGGTGTTGAAAAAAGAAGTCAATGCATTGGTGAAAAAAAGCAGGTCCATTTGAGGCTGGCTCCAAAAGACCCAGAAATCTTATAAACACACCATATTAAAATGTCCATTTTGACGGCAGAAATAAAAGTAAAAACGATTTCAGTCTGGATAGCAGATGTTTTTATTGGCAAAGTGTTAAATGCATCAAAAGTAATTTGGTTATTGTGTCACGTAAAATGGGAGGAGCCAAACTGAATCATCTTAGTCTCGGTTAATTGGGTATGGACAGGTTTGTTGACATAAAAAAAATGTGAATAAGACAGATTTTCTTTTATACTGATCTGTGTTTGTCTTCCAAAAGCCCTGTTGTGGCTTGTGAGCCTGTTGCCATGACAACCCCCATTTGATACCAGTGGTGTGTAGGAAGGCAGCGAGATATGGTTGAAAATTAGCAAACCGCTTTATGCATGTTTTATAATCTATTCATACTTTTCATAGTGTGTGTGTTTATGTCAGAGTAATAAATAAATAAAATGGGTTTGGAAGAGAAATACACACACACGCATGAAGATATCATTCATTCATAACACTGGGTCATATTCCTTCTTATGATTAATTCAGAGATTATTATACTGTATATGCCTCAAAGTGAATACTTTACTGTGGGAACGCTGAATACATTTTATTCTTTCTCTAACTTACTGATTTACATCTGCGCTTGTTTTCCTCATGGAGATAATGTGACCCACATCTCTCAGGAGAATCAGTCCCACAACTGTCTCTGCAAGCAACATTTTACCTGAAAGGTCTGCACATTTCATCCTTGTTTAATTTAATACTTTGTTACATAGGGAACGTTAATAATGCCTCGTGAAGGCATTTAAAGTTTGATTTAAGGTGGATGGTGAGCGTTTAGATATCAAGAAGTAGAATAATGTTAATCATCATCCATACAATCACAGCTTCAAGTATTCAAATAAAGAAAATGGCACTGAGTTTATTCCAGGTCTAAATACAGGATCTGAGTGTTAGATTCTATATAAGCTGAAAACACAACATCTGTTACTGGTGATGAGGTAATGTCTTATTCTGTCATTTAAAGATTAATCTATAGTCAGCTGTGTTTCTGGAAAAGATTGATCTTAAAAAAACAGTTGCTACAGTTTATGAAATATAATAATTAAGTATCAGCAGCTCGAGCCTGCATGCATGCAGCAATAAAGGCAAAGAGTCCCATTAAAAGTGGTTAAATACTTTGTGCAGACACAAAGGCAACCTTAAAACTCTGAATTAGCACCAAAGAACCCCAAGATAAAATGCCTTTCCACAGTAGCAAAGACAGCACAGTAACTACAAAGACATGAAACCCGAAAAGGACCTTGTTTTATTTATTTATTGCTACTGATTTGTCCCTAAACAAAGAAGCAGTAGCCTACAAAAAACAAACAAACAAGCTTTTGTCTTTTTTTTTACTTTTTGAATTAAAAGTTGGGGCCTTTGTCAAACAAGCTTCTCATTTTTTCTTTATCAATATTTGTTTGTAATGGATTTTTTGTTTTGTTTTCATACATTCACTTGTAGTTACGAGCTGATAAGCGTTTTATGGACAAGGTCCTGCTGTGATTGTGGTTTCTATGGTAACCTCAAAGAGCACCAAATGTTCTACTCGAAGTGTGAGGGTATCATCTGTGACGCTGAGCCTGGACACAGAAAAAAAACCAACAGTCAAAATCCACATGACTTCTCCAACTGTCTGATTTACTCTAAACGAGTCAGTCTATTCAAATCCCAAAAGAACATTAAAATGTGTTTTTAGTTCACTTGACATTTAATTTTTGCCACTGCACTGTCACTTATTTTCAGGTATGTTTCAGCATCTTTTGCACTACTCCAGACTGCACTACATTCTCAAGTAGGCTTGTACATATTAGTTTATTTGATATTTATTGTTCCATAATGTTTTGTACATAGAAAGCACAGTTTGTCCAAGTCCTTGCGTGCATGAGTGTACCTGGCTGAGGGTGTTTCTGATACATGATAGAGAAAACATGCTCAACTCCTGTAGAACAATTTCTTGTACCACGATAAAGAAGAGCGTCTGCTCGGAATATTCATGGAGCAATTAAAACACAATTTGGAATTTTGTCTAAATAATTTTCTTGTTTGATTGTTATACAAACCACAAAGTGAATTTTAGTACATGAAAAGCATTTTTTGTTTCTTTTCTGGTATTTCACATCAGCAATGAATTGAAGTATTTACTCTCTCTTGGAAATTTTTGTCACATTGTTTAATTGGGAAATTATGTAAAAGGTTTTCTTCTTTGTGTCTTTAAAGAATGCTGTGATATCTGTCAAGATCTTTAGTGATGTCTGTGAGAAGACTCATACCTTCAGCCTTGCACAGGTTTCCATCCCAGACCCCATGACTATTGGTTTCTGTTTCTATGACAACTAAGTTGAACTATAAGTTGACTCATCTTTTACAAGCTTGAGTACAGAATTGTGGAGATAGAAAAATATTGTGGTGAGGAAATGACTTCTAAGCAAAAACCTGCAGTGCAAAAAAAGGTGGCGAGCGAGGTGGGGTAAATTCAGTTTACTTCAAACAATGCTATTTTTCAGGCAATGCGATCACTTTTTTTTCCTTCCTCCAAAATACAATCATCCATTCATAAAATATGAACAGAGAAATGCACCAGGATTAGTTCATTTCAGGTCTTAGTCTGAGACAGTGTTAGTTGAGAAGGACGATTTTACAGTGTTTTGACACAGTGCACATTTTACTGTATGCCTCATCCTTCTTTGCTGAAGTGAGCTGTTTGATTGCTTTATGATTTTTTCAGATAGATCACCCATTCACACATTTGCAGGATATCATTTATAACTGCATGGAATGGAAAACATTGGATATCTATTCAAAAAATAGCTTCTATAGTAGCTCATAAGCCACATACTGTATGGTTGTACTGAAATCTAAATGACTGTTTTTTTACTTTTTTATCTCACATGTAAAAAACACCAAATAAATCTCAAGCACTATTGAGAGTCCTCAATTAGTACACTGCGAGGGTCTTCAGATCCATGCAAGACGTGTTGAAACAGTGAAGGAAGGAGTCACTCGAGTCCATTCATAGACTTACAAATGCTGGATTAAGCAGATGCAGCCATGGTAACATGAGGCTGGGCTGAGCATTGAGTACTTTCAGAGAAGCACAGTGAGGCACTGCCTGCGAGCTTTGTGACGCAAATCCCACTTTTGCGTATGCTTCCACTGTATGACAGACCTAAAAAAAACCTTACTGCAGATAATGACAAATGACATACATCACATAAGGGATCATTTTAACATGCATTGAGACACAATAGGCCAGAAAATAACTGGTCTGTCAAAGGGATGTTGCATTGTCTATATCTCAACAGCAAGTGAACAGATTGTTTCTATTTAATCGGAATAAAACAATGAAATTGAAGGACAAATTCAAAGTGGAAATTGATGTTAACGAACTTTTAAATGAGGGGCACGGCAGCTGAATGTGATAGTTTAAAGGGGTTTTATGGAACAGCTTAAAAAATAAAGAGAAAAACTTGCACTGAATTTAAACTTAACCCAATGACTATTAGCAGACGGTTTTCAAAATTCATAATAAATACACTCTGGCTTGGAGGACAGAGAAAAATGTATAATCCAGGAACATTTAATTCTGCTCACTTCAGTCCTGTCTAGTTTTTGGATTATTTTTTAAAAGAATCGATCAAGTCCATATACAGACTTGGGACATCATATCATGTGTGTCTTCCAAGGGGGGCCGCCAAAATCCATACAAAAAAACCCCCAAACAAAACAGAAATTGTTTTAAATTATATATAGCCTATGTGTGAAATTAACAGCTATTTGGTAAAATATTCAAAAGGGACAAAATCCTGTATATATAAACCTGTATTCTATTAGCAGCCCGATCTCAGATTTATCTGGTATATCACTGTAGCAATGTATTGAGTTAAATATTGAAATGGTCTACATCATCTTCAGAAGTGTTATTTGACTCATTTGATAGGTTTGCTACATTTTTCATCTGTACTAATTGTATTGTTTTCTATCATAATATATAATAATAATCCTGACTTTGTTGGGGCATCAAAGTAATCATTATCATTACTACTCCAAAACACACATTTGAGAATTATCCAAAAGGAAAAAAAAACATTTTTGATACACTTTCTCACTTACAAATCATGTTCAAGTTTTTATCCAATCCAATAAGCTTTAATTCTATCAAAGTGCTTTTTTAACAATAAACTATGTAAGTGTGTTGTGGTCTCTGAGCTTAGAAGAAATAAACTGTCCTTTTCCCTATACCTCTTCAGCACATTTAAATGTTGCTGCTTTGCACTTCTTCTGTGTAAAATGACTGAGTCAGATTTCAGACACCAAACACTAAAGCAATATCTAATTCCCCGAAGAGGCTGTCACCAAAACCAAACTATTTAGCTTCAGCACATCCAATAATAACACGTGAGTTTAGAATTAAAGGCATGTTTGAAGGGTGATGAGGTGAGCTGCAGTTACTATGCTGCTTTAACGACACACAAGAGAGTGAAGTCTTGATGCCGTCTTGTTAAGTTGATCATGTATGATCTTTAAGTTTCAGGCACTCTCTCTACTGAAATGAAGATATCTCAACTTTTATCTGAAAAAATACCCAAATCTGGGGTGTACCTGCAGTTCTATTTTTGTCTCCCTGCCTCCTACCTGCTGCTGATGAATAAATGCTTTTGTTCAACTTTTGCTTCTGTGTCACTGGGGTTATGTTTTTACTTCAAAGTGATTTTTTACCTTTGAAACATTTTTAAATCGTCTTCTCCCATTAAAATTCAGGGTTTCTCTCAGGTTGACGTCTCAAAGACATTTTTAGACTGAAACTCAGACAGCTGACAGAGTGATTGAGTCTCTCCTGCTGTGGAGGATTGGAGGAGGATTATGAACGCCCTGCTGTAAAATAATGACGGTGATATGACGGATTCCAGGACTCAGATTTGTGATACAGAACAACTTGTACTGCTCAGAACACCAGTTCTTAAGCACCAGGAGACAGACGAGAAAGAGAGAGAGAGAGAGAGTAGGTGGGTTTTTTGGGTAGGTGGGGAGCAGGTTAAAGATGTTCCATTGCTCGCCTTCCTGTTATCCCAATGGCCTTTAAGCGGCATTACTCATTTGGGAAAGAGACACTCCAGTTACATAAGCCAATGTTACAGACTCTGCCTACCAGCTAAAACCACCTCACATCCTCTGTACCTGGACATAATTGCACTGTGCTATAAATTGTCAGATCAGTTTTCTCTTGCACACATCTGAAAACTGATCTGACATGCAATTGGCCAGGTGAAAAACAAACCCCTGGAGTGTCATAAAATCAATGTTTGCTTCTTCCAGCTTCTGAAAATGTGACTTATGACACATAAAAATGTCTCAAGTGTCGCTCGGATTCGTAAAAAATATTGATTGTTAATGGTAATCACTGGCCTCAATTTTGGGAGACTTGGCACCCGATGGCCGGCCGCCACCATCAGACTGTGTTGTCCCCACAACCATCATCGTCCTCATTCACGCATGGCCTGCTCCGACCTCCACCTCAGCGGCAAAGTAAAAGTGGAGAACAGGAACGAGGAAAGGAGAAATCCTGCCTGCATATCATCTCATATGCTCTTCTGTAAAGCGACTCCAGATAACACTTGTGAATTGGCACTGTACAAATAAGGATTGATTGATTGACACAGAAATTGAAATGTAAGTCAAAAACCAGCTCAAGGAGGGGGCTCACAGTCACACTGTTGTTCAGCCTGTCAAGAACACAATATTACTGAAATTTCATATTTCTTTTGAGTTTTGGGTCATACACTACGGGATTTATGACTCTTGCTGGCATGACTTTCTAAAGCATGTAAAGCAGAGCTGGATCTTTCTGACTATGTGGAGTGGAGTAGTCCACCGTCAGCTGCTTCCCTTCGTGTTGGTTGTGACAGCTTTTAAGCACTATATGTGTCGGTAGAAGCAACTCAAGTGCTGACTTTGTGCTTCTTTTACTGTTAATGTCAAAATGGACCTACTTTTTAGCTGCTTTTGGCTGTAAAAAAAAAAAAAAAGTAAGTTTAAGTCACAAATATAAGTTTGGCCCACATAAAGTTGTCTTTAACTCAACTGAATGAAAGACAAAAATACCAAAAGGTACCCATTAAGTGTCTCAGACTCCAACTATATTGTTTCTTATCATTATCAAGGGACTTACATGTATATTATAATGGCAATTTCTTGCCCTTATTATGTTGCAATGGTTTATTGTCTGCCCTTTATGATTTATCTAAGGGTATTAGGCCATATGGTATCTGTTGACCTTTCCTGATAGATCTTTAATCATAATATGTGTTATAATTGAACGCCTGCACGCATGTGCTTAAGTAGACTATAAGCTTCATACTTGAGGATCTTGAATGTCCTTCTGTCAATACTGTGCAACGTTGTCTTTAATGGTAGGCCTATAGGCCTGTGTATAGAACTATCTTTAACAGGCTTCCAAAAGTATATGAAACAAATCGGGCACCTCCGATGCAAGGCGTTGAGCAGACCAGGCACACATCTATGTGAGTGGAACCAGCAATGTGAGATATTACATTTTTGAATGGGAAAGAAGCTGCTCTTGTTTTTGTGAAATTGTCTATTTAAATGAATGTCATGAACTTCCGGAGGAACTTTTAGAAAGAAAAAAAAACATTTAGAGCATGCTGTTTGATCCCTTTTGGTGCCGGGCAGTTGACGTGAAGCCTTCATCATCACCGGCTGCATTCACTGTTAACTCCCCACGGCGATGATATCTCATCAAAACATTTGCTGCACTGCTGCGCGCGCACACACAAATTTCACAGTTGGACACAGTAGCGTTTTGTCACGCGCGCGCGCGCACACACACACCTCCCCTCCTTTCCTGCATCACAGCCCGCTGTTCCCATCACACGTTCACGTAATACTCCGTGAACACGCTGACTTGTTGGAAATGCTCGAGTATCTCAGATCTGTCTGATAGTGCACACTGGCTGCAGGATCAGCGGAGGGGAAAAAAAGTGAAGCCAAGCCAAAACAACATACCCCATTATTTGACAGAGGATTGGATTATTGATTGGCACTAGTTAATTTCATTGAAGGTAAGTGAGCGCACTTTACATGATCTTTGGCGAACTATCATTACGATTTTAAAGCCGTGCTGCCAAAACGCGAAGTGGGAAATGGTAAGGAATATCCTCTGAGGTTTTATTAACCTGTCTTCTCCTCCTCTCACTCTTGAACCCAGGACACATGTTTGATTTCGAAAAGTTTGGCGGCAATAAAACATTTACAGGAATTATGGCACGTGCTCACGATTCAAGAAACAGACAGGATAGTTTTTATGCGACAGCACCATATTTGTGTTACCTGTATGATGCGTAAATGGTCCACTCGATTTAAACTGTGTAGCAAGGTTTTCACTCATTCCATCATGTAGCCTGATCAGTGACGCCTATTTTTGGTGTTTAATTTACACATTATTGTGCTAATTGCGAACTGCTCAACAAGTTCATTCACAATATGAGCTAAAACTGTGCCTCAGTTTTACAAAAGGCATGATTTTTGTTGATGCACACAGACTGCAGCAGTTCTTGAGTCCACAGCATCCTATCCTTGCCTCTCTTTCATTATTTGTTACCATTCACACCAAACGAGTTTGTAATGTTCCAAATATGCCCAAACTTGATAGACTCCATAGGGAAAGTTCTCTGACATGTCCTGTTATTGAAGATGCCCATTTTTGCTTTATACAATAATACTAGAAAGCCACAGTGAGATGCCCAAGTGTGTGTGTGACCTCAAGAGGTCTCTGCAGGGGTTCCAATGTGATGTGATTTCAGTGTTTTGTAAATGCAATTGGTCAACATCTAGGGCAGCCAATCAGAAGTTTAACATTCATCGAAACTGTGCAAAATTTAAAAGAAACATTGGGAGACTGTGTTAGACAGGTGGCTGATTTGACGCAGGATGACTTGAATGGTGGTGGCCCATCTGCTTGAACATGCTTATAGCTGAACACTCGTAAATGATTTTATGGACACAAGATGATACTGTGGAACACTTTAATCAAGATTCTTTAAATGATTAAATGATTTTTTTCAAACCGCTCCTGATGCAGCAATCCTTTTCAGACATCAATCCGCACTTTTTTTTAACAGGTGTTTCATTTCTCTGCTCCTCACGGCCTTGATGGCTCGTTCTGATGAACAGCGCCCGATTCATCAGTGAATAACCTGTTTATAAGGTCCTCTTCAATAGAGCTGCAGCCTTTTGTTTATGTAACAGGCTTCACACTGAATTGAACGTGTTACCTGGATCATGGTGTGCGTCATTATGCATTCAGCTTATTGTTGTCATGAGTTTCTGTTGCATCCTTTTTGTAAACACTGTTTAAATCAAATCAATGAATGCAGTTTCAGTCACATGAAGTGGCAGTGGTGTTGGGTAGTTTTGATGTCGAGTACGCAGAGAGCTGCTCTGCACATACGGTGCCATGGTGCACTGCATTCTGTAGCACTTGGTGACCATGGCAACAAAACAACATCAGAAGAAGCTGGTCAGTTGAGCCAGTGATGCCAGAAGACGAGATGAATGGTCGACTCTCAGCGTTGCAGAGCTCAGCATAAAGGAGGACTGATTCATGCACATCGCCATGTGCCTCCTCAACACGGACTCTGAACAAACACATTTCTCTCTCTTTTGTTCATGTGTGATGTAATGTCCTTGAAAATTAAACGTGTAAATGTGTTCTTTGTGTTCACAGCTCAGTAAGAACAACATTTAGCTCATAAATGTGGCATAACAGGCTTTACAATTTGGCTCAAACCTCATCAGCACCATCTGCCCCCTGTCACCAAGCACATTCTGTTTGAAGAAGCTCGACTGTGGCTAAATTCATGACTCCCTCCAGCCTGCTCCCACTGTTTGACATTCCTTTGAACAATTCATAATAACATTATTCATCAAAATGCACCAAACTTTTTTTGTTGTTAGGTAATGGAACACCATTACACCACACTCACCATTTTTATCTCTTAGCTGTATCATAAATCAGCAGTGTTATTGTTCCCAGTGCCCCCAAAATTGCATTGAGAAGATGCTTGAACATTTTCTGTTGTTATTTCATAAATATCCTCCTACACACTAATACGCTCACACAGACACACACAACTACATACTTCTCCTTGAACACAGAGAAAGTGTGCTAAGAGGACCAATAAGGAACTGTAACAAAGAAAAAAGAAATGAGCCCCTTCAAGGAAGGGTTAGGGTCATACACTTTTCATCCCAGTCAGTCATACGCCTCAGCAAGTTTATCAGTGTCTGGTTTTCAAAAGTTAAAAAGGATTGGGTCAATGCACTTAAAATAAATGTAACAATAAATTGATACCTACAGGCACGTTTAAAAAAAATGAATTCAGTATTTTGAGGAGACAGCATAACAAAAAGAAGGTGACAACTGTATCACCCCATGTGTCCATTTCAGACCTGAAGTCTGCTGTGAAACATTTAAGTCAAATCAATTTAATATCCAGTCTCACATGCTCTACTACTCTACTCTACAAATCATTCAAAAACCAATACTTTCAGTTGTGCTACCAATGTTCAGTAATTCCTTTTTGGACTAAAACTTCAACAAGGTACTTTTGGGTTGTTTGCTGTTGCTTTTGGCGACCCCTGTGGACAAAGTCCATATTACTGTTATCGCTTGGATGATTTTTTTTACTGTACATACTGTAAATAAGTACTCTTTTTACATCTGCAGGGTGCAGTGATATCTTTCGTCTGACACATTTACCCCATGGCAGGGCTAACAGGCATAAAAACACAACTTTATATTTCCACAACCAAACCAGCCTCATATTGCAATATACAGTAATGAATTTCATAAAAATACGTAGCATCATTGACAAAGAGAACTATTCATGAATGTTTCTTTTTAAGTCTGTTACTATTTGGAGATTATGGTGTGTATTACTTTAATGTAAATTCATCTGAATTGGAAATGTTGTACCTTCCCCTACCTTTGATGCTGCTAGAAATTTAATTAATAGCTGATTCGATATCGTTATCAAATACAACATCTCTGCCATTGTCATTTTCTACCCAAGGGTCTTCAGTTTTATCTGCAGAAGCCTTAATTATTTAAGAACACTTCATTCAGATCTTTTAAAAGGAGAAGATAAAGAAATCCTGATTCAGCAATAGTCGAATGCCTCCTATCTTTTTCTTTGTATCTTGCTGGAGAACAGCATTTTATCCCACTTTAAAAAGACGGAGAACAAGCAGGAATACTGTGGTTCTGTGAGTTAATTATCTGAGAACAGGTGTTGGGATCTATATGATGCATTTTGCTGTATAAGGATTGCATTAAACGGTATCACCTCAGGCTCACCCGTATAAAGAAACTCGGCTCTGTATGGATAGTATTATTCGTCTTTGTGAGGCAACAGATGCTGCTTAAGCGCTAATGCATGCCAAAGAGGGTCATTCAAGATGCTAAGAAGATAAGTTATGTCAATAAAAATCAAACGTAACCGCGATTTCGACCACTCAACCACACCTTTCAAAAAAACACCGACATAGAAGGTGACAAAAAGCTGAGAAAAAGAGGTGTTGGTTCTTGTGTACGCTGTCTGGAGCTTCTTCATGTTTGATCGAGCATCATGGCACAGTCTTGACACATATATGAGAAAAGAAATGATTCTTTAACCACTGCAGGCATTGCTGTTGTGTTAATCAGTGTGAGAGCCACAGAACAGTAATGTGTAATCTGGGTATTGTAATTGCTGGATTCATGCAGCGGGTATGATTTAGCTCATAATCATCTCCCGAACACATCATGCTGCAGACTCACGGTTAACTGACAGCGGCCCTCTTTAGCACAGAAGGGCCAGCGCTTGTTTTTAGAGCTCTGATAAGTGTATCCATTATGTCATTATTTAGACAGTAGAGCCACAGTGACTGATGTTGTTTGCAACATGTTCTGATTGTTACAGAGACAACATAGTACTGTCTCTGGTCTTTTATATTTACACCAGGGGGAACATGTTTTTTTTGTTGTTGTTGTTTTTTTTTTAATTTGCTCAATTAAAGTAACAATAGAGCCTGTAAGTAAACATCTCTTCGATAAATCAACAAGAAAAAAAAACTAAATATGAAATACAAGAAAAGCTGGCCTAATTTTTATTTGACAAAATGCACTATGGGTAATATCATATATCAGACCCATTCATTCATTACATCATTCTTATCTTTATATATTTGTAATATTAATGACTACAGTGTTACTAACACTTAGTTGTTTTGAAAAGTATTTCACAGATCATCTGTTTGGTTTCGCATCACTTTAGGAACTCCATCAAAACTTTCCACAAATGGCTACAATAACTTCAGTTTCCACTTCTGAGCACTTACACTAAAATAAATAGCATGGACTGCAGTGCAGCTCTGTACATATCGGGCCTGGATGAGCACTGTAGATAACATGAAGGGCCAGAGAGAGATCTTATTTTAACTGGTACGAGCACCTCTTACAAACATAAGTATTACTGTTTATGTACTTCAGTGCAGAGGTGGATAAAGCTGTACCAAATGTATTCCTAGCAGTATTTTATCGAAAGTATTAATCTTGTTTGGCTTGTGTAATTCTTCCAGTGGGGGAGTGTTCTGGCGAGAAATGGGAACTCAGCTTAGGTTGCATGTAAAGAAGTTCAGCACGGTGTTGTTGTAAAATTGTTTCAGACCAATAAGAAAGTACAGATGCAAATGTCTGATCATTTCTCACAGCCCCATAAAGAAATCTCCTTCTAATATAGCGAAGTCTTTTGTTAACCTCTAAAAATGTTTAAGAGATAAAGAGTGTGACACCTCTATTGTCCAGTAGTTATCATTCTTTTACAGTGTTTTATGTTTGGTTTTAACCTTCTGTGTTGCTTTTATCCTCTGTAAGGCCACCTTGGGTGGCTTGAAAGGTACCATTAAATAAAATGTAGTACTCTTATTCTTATTATTTTAGTGGCATTTTGACTCGTCATCTCAACAAAAATGGTCATGGTCTATGTGATAGTAGGAAATGAAGAAATGAACCCTCAGCACTGTAGCACTGCTACTTTTATTCAGTTAATGTATAGGACTGCTTCCAAGTGATTCAAAAAAAACTTTCACAAATGTTTTTTTCTCCCGTGGATCAAAGACAGAAAAGCTCCATTTAATCAGTTTCGATAAAGAGGCTCAAACGAGGCCTTTTCAGTTATAATAAACAAGTGTTATACATAAGGTTACACTTTATACATCCGCTTCACGGCTGAGCCTGGATCATAGAGTAATGAGTCCCCTTGTGGACAGTAGCATACTGAATGCGAGGCTTATTGTCTTGAACGTTAAGTATGTCTCCTAAGTCATAATAATAATCAAACATTGGACCTTCTGCAGGCGATGGTCTGCTTTGTTGATTTCAAGTTATAAACAATAACAGAGGATGTTATTGGATTGTTCTCCTTACATTAGCATTCTTAAAAGTTCATTTTAACACATACACGGCCGCTCTTTGATGTGCTATAACAGATACAACTGGATTCTGAAGCAGGCAGGGATGTGTGCCTCTCATAGGGTCTTGACTGAGACTCCAGACAGAATCTCAGTCAGATTTTCTCTACTCCCACTCTACTGTGCTGGCTGCCATTTCTACTGAAAGGCCTGCCAACAACCGGCTCATGTCTTCCATACAAGCAACCCAATTCACCAGCTGCTAGTAGTGAACGAACATGTATCGTATTTTGCTATAAGGCTGCAGCGATTCAGCTCATTTTACGTAATTATGTGATTCCGCTGCAGTACATATGAACGAATTGTCTGGAAAGTTCTTTTGACAAGAAAAACCAATGTCAAACTACTACTACTACTACTACTAGTACTACTAACTACTCATTTAGAAACTCCAACAAAGATTCTTGTTGCTCAATCTACATTTCAAAAAAGGGAAATAATCCAGTCAGCCAAAGCAACTTGTCCATGTAGCGCTCCAGTTATCCAGATTTCATATATTTAAAGAGGCTGTGAAATTGGCAAAGAAACCTGTTAACTAACTTCACTCCTTTTTGTCGTTAGAAACGGTATGTTGCTGCAGAGATTTATCTTGCAGATAGTTGGTATATAACATATTGAGCAGGAACAGGATGCTGGTGGTCACTCTGATCCGTAAAACAGTGACCACTGGGTTTGACTGAGATTCTAATCATTTCTTTATGCAGCTAGAGCGAGGAAATATGTTTGAGCAATAAGATGACACACTGAGAGGCGATTAACATCTCTTCTACCGTAATCAGTAAACAGAGTCTTGTATCAGTTAGTGTTTCCAGTTACACATGACTGAAGAGCTCTGCTCTCAGGCTGTATTGAATTTACTTATAATTAGTACATACATGTGCCGATTTCCCTGTTGGTCAGGTATTTACCATTTGTTTATTGTATTCATAAAGATAAATTAGAAATGCTATATACTCCTCCTTCTATTGAGAGTGCAACTGTAAGACTTTTACATGTGCTAAAGAAAACAGCAAATATCTAACTGGATTATAATGGTAGCTTTGTGTGCAAGCATGCGTGTTACATTGTATCAGTATAATTCCCTTTTTTAATAATTTATCTCCCATGTGTACCTCATTAAAGTAAGCTTCCTGCCATAACGTTCACGTAAAGATGAAGTGCACTGAGCTCCATTAAGTCTGCACATCATTAAAATGTGTATAGTTACAACTCCGCGTTTAAGTGGCTTTCCAGCAGAAATTAAAAACAAATCCTCTTCATTTTTTTTTCTTGAGAATTGGCGAGCCAATTGCTCCATCAACTTTTTTTTCAAAATATGTGAAAAGCAAAGACGACTTTGGTGTAGCTCCAGCACAGGGTAAAGTTTAGAAGAGTATTTTTTAACTGTTGAAAAGCAGACCAATGAATAATTATGCATCTTGTGCTGCTGCTCGGCTGCACAGACCTGACTCACTGCAGACTGATAGAAACACGGCTGGCAGTCTGACAGAGTTCACTGGAGAAGATGATGTTACTGGAAAATCAAATTTTGTATTGTTTTGCTCTTGGGATAATGTGAAATAATATGCTTCCACTACCTTGATTACACTAGCCTACTCTTATGATTCAAAAGGTTTGACAGAGATGAAACAGTTCTAAATTATAACTGCTCCCTGTACTGTAAATGTGCACATTTTGCGGATTTTTTTTAATGGTCCATTTTGTGTAAAAAGCCATAACTGAACAATTTTCACAAATTTTTTCACTACAATTATTTACTTTAATGATACACTTTATAGGTACGATCAATTTACAGGAAGGTCCTTTTATGGTATTCAGTAATGAGACAACAGCACCAGGCTCTTCATCTGTGTTCAGCCCCATTTACTCCATGTTAATTAGCTGTACTATTCAGGAGTCTCTAATATGTTGCATATTTCTTGACAGGTTGTGTTGTGGCAGGACTTCCCCTGGCTAAAGGGCACGAGCTGCCATGCCATTTGGCTGTCTGACACTCGGGGAGAAGAAGGATTACAACAATCCCTCAGAGGTCACAGACAAATATGACCTCGGACAGATCGTTAAATCGTGAGTAGATCCATGGCCAAATGTTAAGACGCGTTTAAAGACGTAAGAGAAACCTGCTGGGGGGGAAAAAAATGACGCATGTCTCTCCTTTTGTTTTCATCACAGGGAGGAGTTTTGCGAGATATTCAGGGCGAAGGATAGGAACACCTTGAAAATGTTCACCTGTAAAAAGTTCCACAAAAAGGACGGGAGGAAAGTGAGAAAAGCTGCCAAGAATGAGATAATGATTCTAAAGATGTAAGTTCAGTTCTGAGCATTGTTATAGAGGAACTGTCCTGGCACTTACACTAAGACATATCCAAAATGAGTAGAAAACGTCCTTCTTCAGTTTGAACCAAAGACAGAAAAGCCTGCAAACAGATATTCTAAAGCCACTTATCCCCAGGACAGAAAGCATCAATAAATTACTGAAGCACTGGATGACATGCACCTTAGTGTACAGGAGTTTACTGCATACATCTCTCTGCTGTAGCAATCCATATATCCTAACAAATATGCTGCTGAAAATAGCAGTGCAAATTGTGTCTTGAGAAATATGGAGACATGAATTTTTATTTTTGGCTGGTGATTTGAATACTTCGCTACCTGTTTTACCTACACTTGTGTTTCAACATGTTAGAATGCTGGAAAGCTACAAAGACTGGGAAAGTAACAGATGAACACAACTTCATCACAATACTTTGGATTAGTGGATGGTAACAAGATATAGAATCCCTCAAACCACATCTATGTAAAAACACAGGTGTTATGTATTGTGAAATATTAGCATATGGTTTGATTATGGTTTTAGAATTCATTGTGTCTGTGATTTGTTCATTTTCACCAACATCAACGCATGACAAAAAGAACTGATCCACAAGGATATCACTCAACTTATCAATTTGAAAAATTAACTGTTGATTATCAGACAGAGTATCAAAAACCCATCATTATATTGAAAATGTTTGTCTTACATATGTTGATTCTTATGCTTTCAAACTGTCAGTCTGCAAAGCTATGAAATACAACTTCTGATGATTATCAGATGTCATGTTCGTCGAAATCATCCCCATCATTTTGCGTGTAGCGCTGTTGCTTGCAGTACTCGCTGACTCTATTTGTTGCTTATTTTAACCCCACTCACATCCAACCACCCTGCCACCCTGCTCTTTTTCCTGCTTCTCAAAGGCTAAAACATCACAACATCCTCCAGCTGGTGGACAATTTTGAAACCAAGAAGGAGTACTTCCTTTTTCTGGAGCTGTGAGTATTATTGGCAGGGCTCGAGAGAAATCTCGCCTCATCTTGCAAAAGACCATTTCCAATGTCTTTTTTGTGTTTGTGTCATCAACAAATGACATGAATTACATGTGCAGTTGTCCCTTTTCTTCAGTGCTACGGGCAGAGAGGTGTTTGACTGGATCTTAGATCAAGGATATTACTCTGAGAGGGACACCAGCAATGTGATAAGACAGGTGTTAGAGGCCGTGGCTTACCTGCATTCTCTGAAAATTGTCCACAGAAATCTAAAGGTATATTACACTGCTGACACCTAGTGCAAAATAAAAGCATTTCACCTTAGGCTAATCAAAGTGCTGTTCAGGAATGATTCTCAGTTTAAACCTCTCTTTGTGTACTTCCACAGCTGGAGAACTTGGTGTACTTTAATCGTTTGAAGCACTCAAAAATCGTCATCAGTGACTTCCAGCTAGCAAAACTGGAGAATGGACTCATTAAGGATCCATGTGGGACTCCAGAATATCTGGGTAAATAACATTAAACCAGGCCATAGAAAATTCAAAGATTAAACTTTTTTAACTGAATGTTAAAAACAGAAAGTTGAAACAAACTTTGTAAAGCTGCAGCTTCAAACTTGTTTCTGCTTTCAGCTCCTGAGGTGGTCGGGAGGCAGCGATATGGACGACCCGTGGACTGTTGGGCCATAGGTGTCATCATGTACATACTGTAAGTGCACAACAATGTTTTCACAGTTATACCTCTGGTGTTTTTCTTAGATATGTTCAGATGATTTGGTCCAAAAGGTTTGATATTCTAATATTTACGTTGTGCCATCTCAACAGATTGTCTGGAAACCCTCCTTTCTATGATGACTCTGATGAAGATGACCCAGACAATCGTGACAAGAACCTTTTCCTAAAGATTTTGTCTGGAGACTATGAGTTTGATTCACCATATTGGGATGACATTTCAGATTCAGGTAGAAATAAAAAGTGTACCTGTATCTGGCATGTTGTATGAAGATGTACATTTTGGAGAAACGGGTTGTTTTTTTTGTTTGACAGCTAAAAACTTGGTGGCATCTTTGATGGAAGTGGACCAAGATCAGCGACTGACTGCTCAGGAAGCCATTGCACATGAATGGTATAACAATAAAGTAAATTAAAGATGAGAAGTCAGACAAATAAAACTAATGTGAAGTTTGATATCAAAGATATAATATCTAGGCCTGGGACTCTTTTTCGATTGGATTCAAATTTGATTCTTGAGGTCATGATTAGATTTAGAAACTTTTTTCGATAAGAAATGATTCTGGATTCATGATTCAAAATCTATTTTTGAATTGGTTCATAATTCAGGATTAATTCCAGTCATCTGTGAGACTGGCTGAGCGTCTTGATGTTACATTTGGCATTATCCTCAGTTAAAAAGCATTGAAAAAAAAGACTTTTGAAAATTATCAATCTATTTAAAATAGCAGAAAATAATAAACTCTAATAATAACATGTGTGTTCCTTTGTCAGGATTTCTGGAAATGCAGCCTCGGACAAGAACATCAAGGATGGTGTTTGTGCACAAATAGAAAAGAACTTTGCGAAAGCAAAGTGGAAGGTATAACTGATAACTTTATAACTGATCTCACATATCAATGAAAACATTTTGCTCATATGTCATTAATCACTTACCTGTTAGACACATGAGTCTATTTTAAATGGCACTGGATTACAAGCTCTACATTTTAAGTATTTTTTCTGAAAATCACAAACATTTGATCTTATAATAGCAACACTGGCAATTGTAGATACACTGTTGGAATCATCAGTCATTGCTGTGTTTTTTCGTTTACCGCTCTAATTTTTCAGAAACCTGCACATATTTATCCAATTAGTCTTCACAGCCGTTTAATTTATTTTCAAAGTTTCTTTAATCCCATTTTTATCTAAAAAACAAACAAAACATATTTCCAAAATGAAAATCTTTTTCTTCTTCCATTGTGTTTTTCAATGCAATTTGCAATCTGGCCTACAAAATTAAAATCTTAAAGCATGACATTTTTGTTGAAGTACCATGCATTAGAATCGATAAATAAGCGTAAGCTTACTGTATGTTTCTATCATTTATAGAAAGCCGTCAGAGTGACCACCCTCATGAAGAGACTCCGGGCTTCTGAGCAGGGAGATTCTGCTGCTGCAGGGGCTGCAGCTGACCCTAACACACCAGGCGGTGCTGCTGGTCCTCCACCTGGCAGTAGTGGGAGCTTTGCTGCCAGTATTAAGGCTGCTCTTAGTGAAAAGGCTCCTGACACACAGACTGCGACCAACCCGACACTCTCCCTCCCCACTGCAGCCAGACAGGAGGAGCAGCCACAGGCGCGCTGCAATGGAGATGTTCCCCAAATGTTGCCGCAAAGCAAGGGAGACTAGGCGTCAAACAAATATGAGCAGAGACCCTCGTCCCACCACAAGCACATGTGCAGTAGAGCCAATACATTTGGCAAGATAAAACCATGTTTATGCTGTTTAACTAACCCCTGTTTGCTGAGTTCTTCACAGCATCATGCTTTTACCATTCTCTTTAGTCTTTATCGTCTTTTGAATAGTGTTATTCACTCTCTCTTGTTATTTTATGTAGAGGTCCCTTTAAAGCTAGTTGCTAAGTAGCTCTTCTGTTGTTTCTTTTTCCCTGAAAACTGTAAAAAGTCATGGTGTATATTAGTGAAATCATCCCATCTGTATTCATCTGCTCTTTGTATTGAGGTGTGGGTGTCTGTTTCAGCCAATTGCTTTTTTTTGGCTTCAGGATTTACTATGTTCATATAGTTACATAAAATGATGAGTAAAAAGCATTGGCAAATTGACAACAGTGAGATTTATAAGAAAAAAGTCAATTTATTACACTACTTATCCTTATTTAAGTTATTTAGTTACATACATACACATACATATAATTGGAATATATCATGCAGAATTTTCTGCCACATGTAGTTAGGCAAAAATGATTTAAACATGATCAAAAAACGTATTCTTACTTATTAGATATGTGCAGTACAACTTCAGTCAGCTTACACTTTTTATGGCAGCAAGAAAGCATACTTTTAAGTTAAAGTGCCTTAATATTTGTTGCAGTTTATGTGCTAAAATTTTCCAAAAGAAACAACTTCATTATAATTGCTCACTGATTTCTCTCAAATGTTTTAGCTGTTTTCTCTAATATATTTAGTTCAATGCTGCTGTATTGATACTTGTGTTCTGTCCTCTTTCACACCTTAACTGAATCACAAAAAACGACATAAAGCATTGTATCTGGATGTTTTAGCTGTTGTTATTGTGTTATCACTTGTAATTCGTAAACTTCAGTGGTTAAAGCTGATTCCATAACATGTACCACCCATGTATATTTGCATTGTATACATGTGTATTTTTTTAATTTGTTTATTTAGCAACATTTAGCTGAGCTAACAGGTTGCTACGCTTGTGAATGAATAAAAGTAGCAATACTCTTATTGCTGAAACTGACATGTTCTCATGTTGTCCTTTCATGAAAGGATTAAATATGACATCTTTAAAAGTGAAATATATTTAAGCAATGTTATTCTTCTTCAAATACATACAATTGAATGTGTTTAGCATAGGCTATCAATTTTTATCTTTTAATCTAAGAAATCTATTTCCCTGATTTTGTTATAGCTGAACAAAAATTCAGTAATGAGTAAATGCTTTAATAAATAATGTGTTAATGTTAAGAGTCAGAATTGGTTTTATTGCCAAGTACATTTATATGTACGGCGGCTGTGGCTCAGTTGGTAGAGTCGTCGTCTCTTAATGGTCGAAGGTGATCAGAATATAACCTTTATTTAACTAAAAATAGTTTGTTGTTGTATTCAAAGAAATTGTGGTTAGGTGGAGGTCAAACAAACCCCTTTTACTTTTTGTCACCTGAGATATTTTAAGCATACGGCCCATCTAAAGCTCGGTTATATTCATGACTCGGGGAAATTCACTATCCAGCCTTAACGTGATACTTCATACTCCTTTTTAAGTCTACAACACAAAAACATAGCATGTTGTATTTTCTACAACCACTGGGTGGCACTAATTGTGTTTACAGCGCACGATATGTCGTATTAAGAAAACCCACGGAGAAGAAGTGCTGCTGCAGAAAGAGAAGAAGAACGATCATCTCCTCGGCCTCTGCGTCAAATCTCGACATTATTGACCTCGAGGAACAGGTTAGTAAGGAAGGCTAAAGCGATACAGCACCGACGCGGTAATGATCCAGGACATGTTCTCCTAATGTGTGTGTAAGGCAAACAGGACCGAGGATCCAGATTTAAACCCGGCTTTGAGAAGCAAATGTTAGCACAGTTAGCTAGCTCTCATGGCGTCATCGTCTGAATGGATTTTGTGTTGAGCTGACCTTCATTAAAAGTCTCTGATGGTCTGCATAACTCAAGTTATCAGTCAAACTATCCTTTGAGACGTCGTTGTGTTGCGTTTCAGCCGTCTCAAATGCCAACTGGCCTTGTGTTTGGTATGTCGTAGATGTGAAAAGGGCCTAGTGATGGCTACAATTAGCGGGCTAATGTATCACACCACACTGTGGGGTTGTAGCACGCCTTTCAGTGTAGTCTGTATGAATCCGAATTAACACCATTTATTAAGTGTTTTTGTGTGAATGGGCTTTATTCATGATCACTTTAATTCTGGCTTCAAAGGCCATGTCTAATCAGTGTTATCGTGATGAATATATATCCGACATTGCAAAGTAAAAAGTGGCGTTAAATTCATGCTCCTTAATGATGTTATGCAAACCTTTTATTTCCAGATAAAATACTGATTAACAAACATGTGGGATGGACCCGGGCCAAGGCAGGGACCACGAGGAGGACCTCCCTTCCGGTAAACTTTCATCACTCAACACTGATTGAAGACGAACTCCAGTGTCAGCCTCTGATTTCGCTTTGTAGGACCAGACAATATGCTTAAGGAGAGGTGTCATACAGTATATGGCGTGGGTGGGGGGGTATGGGTACTTGTTGGGTACTCGAGTAGTAATGGCACTGGCAGTAGCTCAGTCTGTAGGGACTTGTGTTGGGAACTGGGGGGTTGCAGGTTTAAGTCCCTGTGCGGACAAAAAAAAAAAAAGCATAAAATTAGTTGGACAGGTGCCAGTCCAATTCCCAGGCACTGCCGAGGGACCCTTGAGCAAGGCACATACCCCCCGCCCCCCCCCTCACTCTGACATCATAGGATCCTGCATGTGTACTGTGTCTGTGTGTAGCATGATTTCACAGTGTGAAAAATATAATTTATCATAATGCTGTGAAATACACAGAAAGTGTACTAACTTGATATGATGTGTGTATTTAGGTTAGTGTAAATGCCCATCCCTTGTGATACCAAATCATTTTATAACACAATCTTGATTTGTATGGTGACACTGTAGAATTTATTCATTGTTTTATCTGTGGGAATGTGTCCATATTATAGTCACACTTAAGTGGTAGTACCACCCTCTAGAAGTACTACTATTAGCTGATATGGACATGTTTTTACTCTTTCAATGTGCATTTTCAGCATATCTTTATGTTAATATATTAGCATTTTTACAGTGGCGATCATCGTGGAGAAATGTTTGGCAGCAGAGACCGTCCTATGCCAGATTACCATGGTAGAGATGGTATGAACATGGGGCCCATGGGAAATATGGGCCCAAGACATCTAGATCTACCACCGATGGACATGAGACGGACAGATGGGCCCCCAATGAGAGGGCGCGATATGGACCCTCGTGACATGCGAGGTAGAGAGTCAAACAGAGACTTTTTCAGACCAGGAGAAGAACCGGACTTCAGTCTTCAAAGGAATTATGACTTTCCCATCAGAGACAAAATGAATTCTTCTGGTTTCCCTGGGCCAGACATGGGAGGGAGGGGTATGCCACCTCGGGAACTAAACAACAGATTTATGGACATGAGAGACAGAAATTCATTTCATTATGACGCGCCACAGTTTAATAATCCCAACATGGACGGAAGAAGAGGGTTTCCCCAGGATCGAATGGAGCGAAACGATGGCTTTAGGGACATGCATGACAGGCCCCCAATGGGCATTGGTGACAATGAGCGCTATAATATGGACTTACCCCCACGTGAAAGGAGAATGATGGACACTGATAGAAGAGGAGGGCCACCTTTCAATCCAAGAGGTGGATTTGATTCTGATATGGATTTCAGAAATCGCCACGGGCCATCAGCTGAATTTAGAGGTAGGGATCGTTCTCCCTTAAGATATGGAAACAAAGATGTCCCCTCGGAGGGCAGGGGAAGATCAGACGTGCCCTCAGATGTCGCAGGCCCTCAAAGATCAGAGTTTATGGGAACAGAAGACAAGTTGGGAGATAGAGAATATCCAGATTCAAGTGGCAGTCCCCTGATGGATTATCGATGTGGTGAAGAGATGACTCTTGCAGAGGAATGGAAGAACCGTAGGAAGGACAAGAACCCTTTCTCGAACCTAGGTAAAGGAGGTATTGGAGGTCTACCTGAAGCCAGCTTCCCTGTAGGTTTTGGAAGAGACTTGAATGTGAGAGATCCGCTGCCATTTCAGGAAAGGGACAGACCCCCTGTTGAGTTCCAAGGAAAAGATGTTGGATTTCCTCGTGGAGACCACTTTCCAGTTATGGACCTGTCAACACTTGGCAACAAACCTCCACAAGACCGTCCACTTTCTGATATGAGTCCCCGTTTGGGCCAGCTTGGGAGAGAAAACCAGAGCAAACCGTGGCTTGGAGAAAGGGATCCAAAACTGGGCCAGAATAAATCCATTCACGACGAAAGGCCCCCTTACCATAACGAGAAGAATCAGCCCCTACACAGCATTCAGGTGCCAAGTGATTGTTTTAAAGGACTCAAAGATATCCCACTTAGTCAAGAACCTGCCAGGGGGGACATTTTGCCAGAATGTGATATCCAAGGCAGCAGCACTGTACAGGCAAGAGACCAGGACTACAGGGACATAGATTACAGGACAGGGTCCGGAAGGGCTTTTGAATACAATCATGATGAACTCCAAACGACGGAGAAACTCCTCAAAAAATCCGATCCCATCACTCTTCCAAAAGTCAGTGAGTCTGGTTCTCAGGTAGGTGGATTTTTATCTTGACACTTGAATGTTTATTGAAATTGGACCTTCATTTGTTGTGATGTTTCATAACCAGAGTTTTGATGAAAATGTCTTTTGAAAGGATCAAGACTACAGGAGTGCATCACTGGAGGAAAAGGTGTCCAATACGATCTCCATAATTGGTATTCCAAAAACTGCAACAATGGAGCAGGTAATCCAGATATCTGAGTTTGGATTATTATTCTTACTAGACTGATGTTTTCATGGACACTCATTGAATAAATCACTGATGTAGCTGCTTTTTTTTCCTTCTTTTTTTTTTGCAGATTCTTGGTGCCTTTGCTGTCCGTGATGGCGTACCAATACAGGGGATGAAGATAAAAAATGTGGTGCCAGGTAGGAATGAAGCGTCTTTGTGGGCAAAACTTTGGGGCAGTCGATCGCTAATATGTCCCTCGACATTTCGCTTTTTTTACGACATTCGAAACTACGCATTCTTTCTTTTAACATTCTTGGTTGCCTTTTGTTGGTGTTGTTGGTGGTGTGTTTGTGATCACGCAGTAAAGACAGGGGGGAGGGCAGGGGGGGGGGGGGTCTGTTACGCCTTACTGTATCATGTTTGAGGATGTTTGATCCATCAAGATTTGGGGGATTTACCGAGGATTCAGCTTTAAGAGCTTTGAAGGGTGATTTTCAATGTCAATAACCAAAAGTTCTGTGAAAAGTGAGTCACTGAATGCGTCCTGAGTCACTGAGTGTCAACATGGACTAAATGGGGTGTTCTTCATGCTGATTTAATAATCTTAAGAGGGGAAGTTTCGCCAAATGTATTTGCTGTAGATGTAGATACCACGCTTTTTTTTTGTGGAGGTTTGTGTTACAAATGGCATTAAATAAGCATCGCAATACACTTAAATGTTCCTTACGGAAATGAGTGTGTTGCTTTTTGAGCACTCAAGTAAAAGCAAATAGCCCACTTCTCAGTCTTCATGGTGCACAAAATGCAGTCATTCACTGCAATTGGTCTGGAATATTTGCCTGTCAAGGCTCAGCTTCATTAGAGCCTTTCCTGAAAATTGTCTGATTTTGAAATCAGCCATAGACGAGCATACACGAAATGTCTATTTTCCTGGAAGGTATGTGTTAAGGTGCAAAAATACGCTCACACTGATATCGATTTTTATTCACGAACAAAATGTATGTTTTTAGTCCATGACTGACCTTACTGGCATTGACTAACAAAAATCCATCTGTATTTCAAATGCTGTCCCCAGGTTACAGCTACGATACGGCCTATGTGGAGTTTTTAAACCTCGAGGATGCAGTCCACTTCATGGATTCCAACAAGGTGGCCCATTCTCGTCACTCTACGAAGGCCGTCACTCCCAGGATTATAAGGGGTTGCGAGGGCATTTAGTATATAGGGATGGAGGAAAGCTCGGAAGGGTTTGCTTCTAGTTGTGTCGAATTTACTGAAGAAGATTTTGTTAGTTGTTGACATTTAGGAAATGCAATTTAAATCCCATTTTAATCCTATTTTTTTTGCAGTTATTCATTTGGCAACTTCTAGAAAAACCTCATATCACTTCAGTAAAGCACTTAAAATATTTATGGAGAAAAACAGACGTTTTAGGGATAGAGAAAAACCTGGAAAAGGATTGTTTCATAACCTTAAGATTATGAGCATATTGAGAATGAAGTCACTGCATGTTGCAACTGTTTCATGTCTTGTGATCAAGCCTTTTGCACAGATGGGGAATTGAAGGAAACATTAATATTTCATCACTTATGTATTTCTTTAAAAAAAAAGGGTTAGGGTTAAAAGTTTCCTCTTTGTTTTATTTGACCAGTGAGAAAGTCTGGGTTATTTTGTGCTCAACTGTGGATGGAACAATTTCCAGCTACATACATGATTGGCAGAGCAGGAGGTACACGGTGTAGATAGTGAGTTTTGAGATGTACTAGAAACTGCTCTGTTTGGGAAATTCCAATTCATTAAAATTGGGACAATGTATCTTGAGCTGGTTATCGCAGAATGGAATCCTGACGAGTTGAGGTTTCCTCCTCAATAAGAGCCCGCCCGCTATACATTATCACCTTTTATTACGTGGCTGCTTATTAATGAAATCCATTTTTTCAAACAAAATATTTGGTAATTTTATTGATTTAACTTGAGTTTTTGGAATCAACGGTTAACTCTGTAGCCTTCATTAAGATAGTTTACCTAGCTGTTGTTACTCACTGGAAACATGTGAAATAGTGAGACCATATGAGTGAAAATAGATGAACATATTGGCATGAATCAGTGCAGCACAGCGGTTGGTATCCTGTCCTTTCTCCCCATCAAACTGACCAACATCAGGTTCGCTGGTCTTCTTTCTGGGGATTGAGAACGTTACAGTTGCAGTCTGATAAGTTCCTTGTAACTTAGTTATTCTGATTAATGGTGATCTGTCGTGAAGTATTCAACTGTTGATATGCAAATTTGGCCTGTTGGAATAATTGTTTGTCTACTCCAATGGAACTCAACATTGAATTGACTTGCAATTTACCAGTAATCTCTATGTAAAGCATTTACATGGACTAGAACTTGCTCTGTTTTTTGGATCTTGGTGTGTCAAAAGTTGAGTTATGTTGGATGACCCTGTGATGGGTGTGCTTACTGACCTAAAGTCAAATGAGTGAGAAAGAATGTTGTCTTTGTACTATGGGGTTAAGTTTCTCTCAATGTCCCCAGATGGAACCCTCTGTTCTTGTTCAACTCTTGACAATCCAGTTAAATGTTGTTAGCTTATTTACCATGAAGAACTCTTTTGTGCGACTTTCAAAAGAATTGCCTTCATTTGGCCTTTGGTATTTTATTATTTCTACTTCTTTTTGCGTGACTATTCAATGGGTTCTTCTTTGGCCGACGCTTTGTCCTTTCAGCAACTTTCATGAAAATCAGTAGATGTGAAAGTTATATCAAGGAGAGGCATCGTTTTTTCTTTGTCAAGCTGCAGACCTACATTGCTCTTTGGGTTCTTAAGAAATCACCAGTGGCATGGCTCTCTTTATGATTTTTGATGTTTCTGTTGGTGGATGCAGATTGAAATATAACAATTAAATTAAAAGCCTTAAATGTTTGTCCAGCTAATCATAGACCCCAGATCCTACTGATCCGCTTTTACCATCAGTGGGAGCTTCACAATTAGTATTTAGAAGAAGTGTATTTTATGAGCCAATTCATTTAGTCTTGTGAACTATATAGTTGATATTCATCTTCTGTTTAACTTTATCCTTCTTTGATTGTCATGTAGAGCCACAAGTTGGTCAGAACCCTCGAACAAGGTTTCTCTGTCGTCTAGTTGATTCTGCAGATTGTGGTCCAGTGTTCTCAGAGGTGCGGTACTGAGTGATTTCCTGATTGTTCTTTATGTTCATGTAAGTGGTCACAGGGAAATGTCTCAGCTATTGCCAGATGGTGCAGACGTTTGTGGTCTTTGCGCACCCTGCTGATCCCGCGGCTTTTCATCTTGCGCCATCACTTCAGTTTTTCTCGAAGCGTATTGAACAGTTACTGGGTTTTCTTCTCCTTTAACGGTCATTCATTGAAGCCTCGCATCACTGCCATCGCAGGCTTTGTTGTCTTGGCTCAGTCTTACTTCGGCAAGTCTTTTAGCCTGGTACTTAAATCCTCCTTTGGCTTTCCTTTTCATCATATTGTCTTGAACTCATCTTCAGTGCACCTAGACTTCTTCGCTTCGAGTTGCTCTGAGCAATTTGTGATCTTCTTCACACAATGACCAGGCTTCAGGATATGCTGGGGTGCGCTCCAATATTGTAAAAAAAATTGTGTTGTTGGATCAGTTTATGGATCGACTCCGCTACGTTGTTTCAAGAGCTCTTGCTTTCCTTTCCTATGAATATGTGCAGCTTGTGATAGCTCTGAATGGGGAAAAACTGGATAATGTGGAAAGTTGGACAATCACTTGTTCACAATATCTTTTAAGATCCATATAGCTCCTTCACGAACACTTGATTTGTATTTTGTGGGATTATTTTTGAAATGGTTTCAATGGTTATTAGGCTTTGTGTGAATGTGTTTCAATAAACGGAATTAAGGCTGTTAAACTCGAAGCTACTACACGGCCTCAGACGTTCCCTTTTGAAGCAGCTCATTTCTGTTGCTAAAGGAGTCTCGTCTTGAAAAAAAGAGGCCTCTCCGACGGAATCATTTATACACCTTCCCTACTGCGGCTGTGATTCGCATTTCTCTTTGAGATGATTCTTCGGACAAATCTATTTTTAAAGATCCACTGACTGTACCAGTTTTGAAGTTGTGACATTAGCAGTTTTTTTTTTTGTTAGTGTTTTTTTTATCGTGTGCTCGATTTCTTTGGCTATTCTGCAGGAGAAAGCGAACCAAAGATATACGACTCTGAACTGTACGAACAGTGGTGGATACTTGAGTAAAATTTACTAGGCGAAGTGTCTTGGTTTGATTCGTAGAATATTCGTCATATCAGTAGAAAACAAGTGGAGTTGTAAAGTCACTACCCTTATTATAGGTCCCCTTCACACTGTTTAATATATCATTGGGGCTATTGACCCGTGTAAAGCATGACCTTGGATTGGGCTTTGCACACCATGTCAAGTGTTTGCCCGTTTTATCCTCACCAGTTAAGAGGAGGGCTTAAACTGCCACAGTGCATGTTGGGTGTCATTGGCATTATTTAAGAAGTAAGTCTCACATCTTGTAAGATGCTGATCGATCAATTCTGTTGTTCTTCCAGGGATCTCTAAAGGTTGGCACTAGAACGTCATCCATGAGGTACTTCCATCCAGATGAGCATGACAGAGGTGTTCATGTGAGTGATGACTCAAATCAACATAACCTTTCTCCTTATGTTTCCCAGTTGTACTTTAAAGTGCCCCTCCCTGTCTGTGTCTGAATTAGGAGTCTGATCACAAAGTACCTCAACTCCCAGAGCCCCCACTACCCAGACAAGATGAACCTTTAGATGAGATGAAGATCGGCCTGAACGGGTCGAAACCTAAAGGCCCCGTGGAGCCTCTGTCAAACAGTCAGTGGCAGCGTAGCTCTGACCTCACACCAGAGGCCTGGCAGCAGCAGGTGGACCAACAGCTCCAACAGCAAGAAACTGAGCAGCAGGCGGAGTCGTGGAGCAGCCGCAACCCTCCTCCCAACTCGCCACTTAAACCTAAATCTGTCTTCAAAGACAGCAAAAGTATGTTTCATGAAGCTTCTAAAGCTTGCTGCTTTACACGGCAGCAGGCCACAGACACAGTTGTTTTTCTTATAACCATGCAGGTCAACAGTTTTTTTTTTTTGTCTCGTCACTTTCACAGCCATGATCCTAAAAAATGTGAAGCCCACCACCTCGGTAGATACTATCCTGAAAGCCTTGGACCCCTTTGCATATCTGGATGAAAGAAATGTTCGTTTAGTCAAGGCCAAGCAACCAGGAGCCAAGTGTTTCTGCTTTGTGGACATGGACTCCCACGAGGTACCAGGACAGATCTGAACCCTCGTGTTTGCTTTGAGCTTGTGATGGTTGGCTTTTCCATCGCACCCCCTCCCCCATGACTTCCCCCCACACTTAACCACTGCGTCTTTCCTTTGCAGCAAGTGACGCGTCTCGTCGAGCTCCTCACCAAACCCAAACCCCTCTACATTGACGGAGTCCGAGTTTACGCCGAGGTTGCAAGACCCCTCAAGAACCAAAAGTAAGTCACCGACTTGTGAGGATTTTCATAATTGCTTCATCTTTTACCAAAATGATCTCCAGGTTTGAACCCTTGAACCTGACAGTTTATATTTCTTTCAGTTTTAAGAAAGACGTTGATAACCCAAACAGTTCCCTCCTTGGATATCCACCTGACGTCAGCGTGATGGGGGTAAGCTGACTTCTTTATTGTGAAGTTCTCCAGAGTTGAGATGGTTTGGGAAACGGTGCATTCAGTTTCCTTTTTCCTCCTTGACATTTCAGCAGCAGCAGTATCCACCACCTCCACAGTACTTGATGCCACCCTCGGGTGTCCCCGCTGGAATGCAAGGTGAATCTCGCTAAGACACATTTGGGTTTCTCAGACCGAAGAGACGAGCTTCATATCATCAAGCATGAACATAAAGAGTAGTTCAGAGACTTTCCTCTCTGTCACCAGGTGATTTGATGACGGGCAGCACGATTCCTGATATGACACCAGACCCCAGCATGGGACAGGTAGGGGAACGGCACAAAGAGCACTGCTGTAGACGTCTCGTCTGGAAGCACAACAAGTGAATGTATCGTCTTCTGAAACTCTTCATAGGGACTGGGCTACGGTGATGCGAGAGCTGTGGACCCGTCTTACCAGGCTGGCGTACCCCCTGTTGCTCCAGAACTATCCGGAGTGATCGTCCCTGTGGACGGATCACACACCTACGTTTACGGTAAGAAGGAAATGAAGCATTCAAATCCAGAAAATGACTTTAATCAGCTTGTACTTGACAAGCACTGCATTGTAGTAAACATTGTTGCATTGTTGTAAAACAGATTACCCAAAAGATGTCCTCCCCATGAAAGCTTTTTCTCAGGCAGGAGGGGAGCCTGATTTGTAGAGGCGCCTTTTCTTGAAAACATCTTTGATTGAACCTTTTTTTTTATTAGTCTCTCTGTCAAGTGGGTTCATGTTGCGTTGATATCAAACTCTTCTCAATCTGTCCAGGCTCTGGGACTCCTGACATGACCAACTACTTGTTCGATGCCACGTCGGGCTTCTTCTACGACCCTGAGACCACGCTGTACTACGACCCCGGCTCGAGGGTGAGAACACGCGTAGTCGATGAGTGCTCAACAGTAGAAGGTGTTCAATTGAGTATCCACATTCTGCAGTCGATATCCTCCTACACAGAAGCGTTTGAAAAAACGCTTCTGTGTATATTTATTCAACATTTGAAGCTTGTTTGTAAAAACACCTTGTTTTTCACCGCTGTAAGGACACGCATAATAGTTTTGAGTTGTGGGTTTTGTATCACGAACAATACACCCTTTACCTCCCACTCTTTTCTGGCTCTGTCACTATTTTGAGCGGAAGATTAACAAATGATTTTCAGTCTTGAGGAGTGAAAACTGTCAACCACAAAACCAATCAAGGAGCGAAGTGGAAAAAAAGATTGTGGAGGTGTTTTGATTGTTTCTTAGCTAAAAGACTTGTTTAAAGTGATTATCACTAAGTTTAGATTTCCCTTCTTCTCCCTTTCCTGTGTGTAGTACTTCTACAATGCTCAAACCCAAGAGTACTTGTACTGGGATGGTGTTTCAAAGACGTACATCCCAGTGCCAGCAGGGAACTCTGCAGAGGCTCAGCCACTTACCATGACAGCTGAGGACCAGGCCATTCTCTCCAACCCAGCAGCAGACGCTCCTCTGGAAATGAAGAAATCGATGCTACCTCCACCCGCAGTAGCAGCTCCGGCATCAGTTCCCGCACCAGCCTCTGAACCTGTTCCGGTCGCTTCTGCTGCTGCCGCTGCCATCTCTGCCCCAGAGCCTGTCCCGACATTCACAACAGCTCAAGAGAAGAGAGACGAGGAGGAACTTTGTAAAAAGGACAAAGAGAAAGACCTCAAAGACGATAAGCCGAGAAGCCTTGCTGCTGTCAAGGTAGAGCTGAAGTTAACAGAAACCAGAGCACAGAATGTGAAATATAGATGTGCTAAGGGGAGATAATTATGTAATGTGTCGCTGTTTGCAGATCATGAAAGATATGGAGCGCTGGGCGAAGATCCAGAATCGTCAAAAGGAAACTGTCCGTGCAGCATCACCGGTACTGAAGGGTGGATTGGATGACGACAGGAGGCAATCCAAGTCTGCTGACGCTGGGTTTGCCGTCTTTGAAAGAAAGGTTGGCAAGACACCTCTATTCCAGAAATGTATTTTTCTTCCTTTTGTAATCGAGCATAGAAAAAATGTAGACATTTTGTAATTATTACAAATGTTTCATTTGACCCCCCCTCCCCTTTTCTTTTTCTGTCGTTAGATCACAGGTGCAGAGGATCTTTTCAAGAAGCCTCTTGCTCCTGCCAAGAAAGATGAAAAGTCGAAGGTAAAAGCCCTCCTCCTATTTTTTTTTTTTTTTTCCCAACATACTTTATTGGTAACGTTTTGGTCTCATTCATTTTTACTTTCAGGGCTTTATTTCACAAATGGAATAAAAGTGGAAAACAAACTTACGAGCAACATAACTTTTTTTTTTGTTTGTTTTTAACATTAATTTCCTTTACTTACCCAGCGTCCAATGGGATCTCTGGGTCTGCTGGCATCTGACTATGCTGCTGGAAGTGATGAAGAGGTGGAAGAAGATAAGGAGGAGGCAGGAAAGAGCAGCCAGGGAGGCCAGTCTGAAGATAAGGACAGTAAGCTGACAGACTGGAAGAAGATGGCCTGCCTGCTGTGTCGAAGACAGTTCCCCAACAAGGACGCTCTGATCCGCCACCAGCAGCTCTCAGATCTGCACAAAGTAATAACCAGCGACCCCTTTACAAACATCAGTCGACAGTGACCTCAATAATATATCCTCTAATACATGATGTTTTTTTTCTGGACAGCAAAATATGGAGATTCACCTTAAGATCAAGAGGTCAAAGAAGGAGCTGGAGGCGCTGGAGAACCAGGAAAAAGAAGTATGGGAAAATGAATAGATTAGCCAGAAAGCCAAAAGGATGTATCAGGCTGACAGCTGATCATTAAACGTGTGCTTATTCTTTCTTAGCTAAGTGCCAGAGAAACTACCAAGTCACCAGAAGTGAAAAGGAAAAAACATCACCACCCACAGTCACAGCACCACAACACCTGGGCTGGAAGTTCCAGGTAGGTTTTCTTTAAACAGGGCACATATTGGAGTGGTTTCATGAACTAGATTTCTGATTGAATTGTGTTTTCTTTATGCTTAGGGATAGTAAAGTCAGTGATAGACCTGGCTTAGGATCTGAACCTGCCCCAGTAAGTGTGAAGTTGAATTTATTTGCAAATTTTGAGAGTTTTTGTAGTTTGTGTGTTGAACCTTTCATTGCACTTTTGTCTTCAGCAGAGGAAAAAGAAAGAGCCTGTTGTTTGGGACCATGCCACCTACAAGCAAGCAGTACGGAAAGCCATGTTTGCACGCTTTAAAGAACTCGAGTAATCGCATCTTAACTTGATATGTGAACTGTTAATTCGACATGCTCACCTCTTGGTGTAAGAAATTCCCTCGGAAATGGGTTTATCGTCTCTCCATCTGGAACACAATGACACTAAGGATCCACAGTGTTCTACAATGAAAAGATGTGACCCAAAATAAACATAAGGCTTGAGTGGGGCTAAAGTCAGATAGCTATAAATATTTTACATCATGAATAATGGCGGTTGTACAGAAAGTATTGATTGATGCTGTTTGAGATTTTTGTCCTTATTTTAAATGTCCTGTATAAAATTGTCAAATGTCTGTTTTTGTTATTTTGCAACGATGCAGTCACTGGCCACAACAACATATTGTTTTAATACAGAACAATTTTTACATTTTTGTTTCCATGGATGAAAGTGCTACTTAATGTACCTTTCTTTTAAGTAAAACCAGATCATTCTGCTTCAAAGTGTTTGTCATACGTGTTTATTTATGTAAGGATTCTGCAAGAGACTTATTTTCCCGCCTGTTTCTTTCTTACAATTTCCACAAGGGGGCAGCAAGAGGCCATGATTAATTTTGTGACGTGTTCGTGCAAGAATACTGACCAGAATAATCAGTTAGTTTTCTAAATACACAGAGGCACATATAGCTTAAATGGAAATGAAAACAATGAGTAACCTATGGACTCTGGATGGACCATATTTCAGGCATGTTCTGTCTTCTATGATTTTAGTTCATTGTAAATGCAGCTTTAATATTCCACAGTTGTGTAGCAGGAGTCGGAACATGAAGCCTCCCCTCTGACCTTTACTGATATGGAGGGATCAGCCCTCACCCTCCCTGAGGCGGTGGTTCAATGAGTGCAATGGATTGGTGGGTTTAGTGTGCTGACATACCAACTCGTCTGAGAGCCTCAACAAGAACCCAGCAGCCTGTGAAGCCTGTAGTCACTGATGAACAAAAACACAGGAGCATGGGGGCAAACACCTTTCTAGCCTCCTACTGTGTATTCACTATGGGTTAGTAAACCAATGACAAACGTAAGAAACCGATTGGGTTTGGCTTTTTTTCAAAGCAGCAGTCTGGAAAACATGAACAATATTGAGTAACAGTATATGGAGCCTCCCTGTCTGAGGATGCAACGCAGCCTGGACTGTTTTTTTCAGTGTAAACTTGTGGCTTTGCAGCATGACAGCCCAATAAAGAAAACCACTGTGATTATCTCAGGTGGAGATTTTATTGCAGTGAAACCCTGATGTGTTAACAGACTACTGGCAGTTGTGTGTGTATATATATATATATATATATATATATATATATAAAAACTTAGACACCCACCTTTGATTAAAAGGTAGTTTAATAATCTCTGTTCTGTCTCACTGGGAACAGCTGCAATAATTCTGATTAATTCAAGTAGAACGCTGTGAACACAAAGGGATTGGGTTCATACTGAACTTAGTCAGAACTCCCAAACTTGTATCTTATTCATTTTGCCAAGGTTTGCCAACATGCTTTCAAACTGCCTCACCCTTCCCTCAGGATAGGAACAAAGTATTTTTGGGTGTAAGTCAAAACTTGTTCTCGGCCTGTTCATCTGAGGTCATCAAAATTACCCACAGAACTTATTTGCGAAACATTTTTGTAAAATCTCTGCTTAATTTGTGAAATGTGGTGACATGCATGAACAACTCACTAATGAACTTGTTTCAAATGTATCAGCGGTGTTAATGCGGAAAATCTGCAGGTCGTAATCTAAAACAAGGGAAATAGATTTACTGCCTTGATAAAACTAGCGTTATTCTCACACTTAACCTGTTCATCATCTTGGTGGTCCCTGTATTTCCATGTGTCCTTGAATGAATGGATCACTTGGGTGTCTCCTTTACTCTAAGAGTGCCTCATATCTTCAGACCTTGTAAGGCCCTTTAATTTGCTTCCATATTTGCTGTTCTTTCTCTGCCCGTCATGCTGACATACAGCAATAAAGGATTTTGTAGTCATGTACATTTAACTTAATAGGCTGTGTCTGATAAAATGTATTCAATGTAAATGCGTCCTTGATTTTGTGGCAATTATTTTAGTAACTTTCAAACAAAAATGTTTGAGATAGTATCTGCTTATTTTTGTTGTATTAAATATAATCTTTATGTAATTCTAAATTAAGAGAATTATTTATGACTCCAACTCAATAAAATTAGCCAGTTTTTATTTGACAAGCACTTACTGTTATTTTTTATTTTATTTGCTTTATTTGCTTCTCAGTTTCATAAAGCTGTTGGATCTTGTTTGAAATAGTTTTTCACTTTTCTGTGAAAATCCTAGCTGACATTAAGGTTACTGTACAATTCAGATCCTATTAAATATAAATATATCAACAATATCAAATAAAGTCACACTGTGATGGATTATCTAGATTTTCTTTCCTCCCCTAAATGCCAGAGAGGGATCTGTCTTTTTCCATTTTTTTTTTAATTTGGATTCATTTCTATTCTCACAAGACCCCCCAAAGACCCCCCTAGTACCCAGTGACAGATGTCATCATTACCGAGTCCTAACAGTCAGAACAGAATTAATGTGCAGTTGGTCTGCGAGGATGAGAGGCCAAACAGAAAGGAAGGGTGCAGAGAGCTGCCGTGTTAGTGTCCCCTGTGAAGGAGAAGCTTTCAGGCAGCGTGAATGGCAGGAAAAGGTGGACAGGGGGGCCAATTATCTCAGCTGGACAGCTTTTAGCATCAGGCGGGTGGAGCTGGAGCAGCAGTCTGGGGACGAGACGGAAGAAGAACACAGTCAGCAGGACTGTCAGATGTTAAGACGTGCTGTCAGTCGAAGTGAAAGGAGAAGCATCGTGTGATTGCTTTTTAATGGAGGTCTGAAAAAAGACACGCAATGTTGAAAATACATTTAAAACAGACTTGCATAGACTTATTTATTTTCTTTTTTTTACATCCATTCATAACACCAGTGGACAAGCGGTTCACCACATACCTTCAAGTTTATTTTTGTCTTATGTCTGGACTCTTGAATATAGGATTTCTGCATGAAATTAAATCCCTGTAGTATTAAAAATGAAAAAAGGATTTTACAATATAGAATGACTGTGTGGTAGTTCTTTTAAATCCTGTCTTTGTCCGTTATGACAAATGATCAAAAACGTACCCCATGTAGACGAATCTTAAGCAGACGCATGTGTTTGTGGTCACTCCATGTATGCACAAAAAAAAGTCTATACCATCTCAGGCTCATGGGGAAATCATGCCTGTCCAAGCAATGTCTCCATCCGGCTTGTTCTTTCAAGTGCAAAGTGAAAAATGATGTCTGTTATTGATTGCTAATCTATAACATCATCTTGAAAATGTCCACAGGATTGTCAGGCATGGAATGTACTTCAGAGCACAGTTTATTGAGAACATTTGGAACAAAGCTTGTAGCAGAACCAATCCCTCTGGCAGTTCTGTCATTAAGAACATTATGGACGTTCAAAACATTTGGAAATGATGTCATGGTTCTGCACTCCAGCAGTGACGGAGAAATGACTAGTGCTAGTGCTATGCTAAAGCACGGAACAGACAGCTGGAATGTTTCCTTCGATTCCTAAAAGAACTTTCCGTCCACTTTTGTACTATTGTCTTCCTTAATTACTACTGAGATAGCTGATAATGATTCACAGATAAGCTGTCACTATTGATTACTACAACTTTGCGTAACCTTTGTGAACAAAATAAACCCTAATGTGTTTCATATGAAAGCTTTGTGGAGAATGTCTGACGTATTTATTCAATATGATTTTTCATTGCACTAGCTAATAATAGGCAACTGGCATCCTCCAGTATTTACAAATTAAGCTAACACAAAATACTGTTATGCAAAATACTGCTTTTTAACACGCTCTCAAGTGGCCACTTGAGGCCGCAAAGGGAGTAAAACTCCCAAGAGACTTTATGGAAAAAGTCCAACTGACTGCAGAATTAAACATTTACAGCTTGTAATGAAAAAGAAGTCAATACGGTCGCTAAATAGCTAATATATATAGTGTATATATATATATATATATATATATAGTGTATATATATATATATGTGTATATATATATATATATATATATATATATATATATATATATATATATATATTGGTGTCACCTCTTCTAATTTATGTCTGTGAAAATCACCTTTCAACTGTGTTGTTCGTGGTGCCCGTATTTTGATGTACATATTGGACACATGACTTGCTGTGAGGTAAATTTATGAAAGGGCAACCCCACCAAGTTGATGACTAAATCTCGTCAATCTAAAATCTCGGCATTCATTTCTATCAGTGGTACTTGGCGTTCAAAAGATGCCTCTGTTCATCGTACCATTGACTGGTTAGCTTGTTCAGTATTTGTGTTGGTCACTCAAAGGCCTCAACATTGCTGTTGGCTTGATGTGTGCAACCTTGCATTAAGTGGCAAGATTGATACTTTCCACATACTGTCTTCATTAGTCCGAAAAATAAACAACCGCAGTCAGCCACGAAAGAGAACATTATTTTCTGGGAAACGCTGTGGTCTCATTAGCCAGCTAATTCTTTAGCCTTTGCCATAACATTTTAGCTGATAGCTTTGGTGTTCGCTAACCCTCCACCCGCTCCTCAAATTATGGTTGCTTGTGATCCCAGTAAATCAAAATGGCAGACTCAAGACATCAACAAGTTTATAAACTAGTGGATGACATGACAAGGGTTATGTGTATTTCCTATACACCACCCAATGGTCATTCATCTACTGATGCTGAGGAAGTAGCAACATATCCATACACGTAAATCCCATATAGAACAGGGGTACTTTACCTAACTTACCAAACTGTTTGGTTTAGTGTGTGCAACTTCTATTAGAATTGGATTCTTTCTGGCTCTTAGTTTTCTCATGGTCGTAGAGTTCAAGCACTCAGGTGTGTAGAATCTCATCAGTGTATATTATTAATAGCTGGTTTAATTTTTAATGTAGTATTAGACTTGGGGAGCATACGGCTAATATGTGCTGCCACAGATGAGCTGCTGAACCTTTCACTGATTTTATATGACAGTAAAGACTATTCTATGTTATTGTAATTGTATTCTAAGCGGAGCATAATGTTGAGAAAATAAATGGTAATACACTGGGTCAATATTAGCAGGAAGGAGAGAAGGACTACAGGTTCTGTTCAGGCAACATGTGGCTCCATCAGGTGGGGTTTCAGTAGCAATTGCCTGCGAGGGTACTTTCAAAGGTAACATCAAGCCCATATGGATGAAGCATCATTTCAGGGCAATTGTCTGCCTGGTTTTATTACTGCAGGTCATATAAAATGAAAATAACCATGCTGGCAATCAGCCATTACTGCTATATCTCCATAGGAATATTATCTGTTATAGTCCATTTTAATACAATATTACCCATATGTTGCCTTTATGCTATTATCACAGATACACAAGTATATTTCCTTTATCATTATCTTCATAGGCTTGAAGCATTACCTCTCTAAATCCACTTATATCCTTCAATGTTGCATCACCACTGCAACACAAATTATCTTTATTATTGTTGTAACATGAACAGCTTAAAACCAGACCTGTAGTATTGCTTAATATGTAAATTATGTAATCTGAAACAATCTGAAAAAGTGGCTGAAATACGTGAACATGTTAAAAGAGCAATCCTGTTGTATGTAGGCATTAAACCTGAGATTTTTAAACCTGAAAAGCATGTGTTGTTTGAAAGACAAACTACATGCAAGGTAAATGGGGTTTTAGTCTGATGCTTGCTGTCATAAAAAGTGATTTTGGTGCAACAGCAGCTATTTTCCTTTTTATCCATTAGATTCTTTCCCATTCATGATATAAGGAACCCAGTTTTGAAATACTTCTGAAAACATGTGGGATTGATCACCATCTGCTGCTGCAGTACCTGTATTTCTCAAAATATCAGAACCCCATTAGTTAGCATGTTTGCTTTGCAACGTTGGCGCATAGTTCCTGGTCATAGAGCCATGACGACAGAAGCATTGAGATGCTTTTCAGTCGTCTCACAGGGTGATACCTGTGTAGCACTGCCCCGTTCATGTGCTCTGAATCAGAGGGCGCTGAAAGGTGCTTGCATCACCAGCGTTTTACCCCAGAACAAAAGCTCTCTGGCACTCTATATGTGGAAGGAAGCATTGAGAACACATGGCAAACTTCATCAGCAGTAGGTTTACATTACTTGTCTTCAGCTGATAAACCTATCAGCACGGTCTTGGGAAACAGATGAAGCTGTAGCGTTGCTGCTTTTTCTCATTCAGTCAACATTATAACTTGATCCGCTGTAAGCTGGCTGCAGGATATGTTCATTCCAGTTCATGGCTTTTACATGTTTCAATGTGTTTTTTTAATGTGACAGCATTGTTGTTATACAATGTACCTGCGATAAAGCCAATTTCTGGAGAGAATGTGAGGGCGCAAATTATTCATTGTCCTGCAGGCACAATGCAGAAAAGTGACAACATTAACAACTGTATCACTAATGTCAGCTTTGAGGGATTAGAGCAATCTGTAACGTTTCCTGCACTCATACATAAATGAGAAGAGATGGTACTGCTGGGAAACGTGCAAATGTTGTTGCGTACGCTCTGAGCTCAGACATTCTCAATCACGTGTCTTGATTTTCGTGATGATAGGTACAGTAAGTCCCTTGTTTGTGCTTATCTATTGTATGAAATGGGATTTACAAAGACAATCAGTTTTAATGTTTATGTCTATGCATCAGGAAAAAGATCAGGACTACCATTTGCTGCCGGTAACAACAATTTGAATTTAACATTTGTAAAATAAATGAGAAGCTCACAGACAGAAACCCTTTCTTTAACAGACAGAAAAGTCATTTATACCTTGTTAATGTCATTTTTCTTCAGATTGAGTGCTTGAGGCCAATCATTGGGGGACAAATGGAGCTCGTAAATCATTGTGTCTCTTTAAGCAACATAACATAGCCCTCCAAGTTCATGATATACCAAGCTTTTAAGTGCTAAATCATGTTAGATAAAATGTCTCTGCACGTCAGATATATACATCTTGATGACATTTAAATGCCTTCATTTCCCTCCCTCTTCAGTGATATGCATCTAAATGCGTCACACATTTAGTGGAAGCTGAGACAGCCCATCTCAACCCGACACACACTTACCTCCCAGGGGGAAGTATCCTGACGACAACACAGCCATTCATGGCTGGCAGTCCCTGAACGCAGTGTAGGTGTGAGAGCGCAGAAACAAGTGTTGTAAAGTGTGTGTGTCTTAATGGGAGTCTAGTAATCCTCAAGTGAAGTGGTACATCTGCATGATGTTAGGAGGGGCTAGTTTCTTGAGAAATAATTTCATGTCGAGAGTAATAATTCTGGCTCTTAGGCTTATGTGATACAATGGTTTTTTTGGGGGGTTTTTCCCCCACAGGAATGCATTTGTATTACAGTCGATGAAGCTCTAATTTTGTCTTTCAAGAGAGGTCTTGATGATGCATTAAACAGAGATCATCCTAAAGCTGTGGAGTATCAGTGTTATTCTTCAGTCCCTTTCTAAGCTCTATGAAACATCTCTAATTTCCGGTTGATTAAAAGTACAGTTTGACATTTTTAACTGCTTAAATCTAAACAAAACGAGCTCATACTTAAATTGAACTCATATTAGGAATTAAATGCTATTTGACTGGTTTATAAATCTAATATTATCAGCTCATACCTGCCATAAAATTAGCCAATACTGATAGTCACTGCATATCCTACTGTCATATCATCCAATATTATCGGCTGGCCAATGAATCGGTCGGGCTCTTGTAATTTGTAAATATAGTGACGCTCACTTCACTGTAGACACTTATGTTTACCTTCATCTGACAATTCGTCTTGTTTAGAGAGTGTCCTTGAAAATCCTTAAGAGTCCTGAGAGTCTTTGAGAATTGTTTCGGTTTTCTTTTAACAACCCCAAATTGTGAACTCCTTGACACTTTTTATCCGTCCGCATGTTCTTGTAAGCTCACCTCTGTTTGTCATGTTCACCAACTTCAATTAAATAAGGAGGGGGCACATGTCACCCTGATGCAGTCCACCCTCAATCACTGATCAGATTGGGTGGTCCTATTAGGGCCTGCCCAATGGGACTCGACAAGGTGACAGTGAATGATTGCTGTTAGTAGGTGCTGATTGATGGCTTCACATTGAGGGGCAACACTAAGAGGTCTGGGTGGGGAATGAGCACATTAACTTTCCCCTTACCCCTGCTCTGGTCTCTGTAGACTTACCAAGCAATCTGATGCAAATAGGTAGTCACAGGTTTGCCATGTTGTCTTGGCAATTGTTCATAATAATTCTCTAAAAAGGGGATGCATATCTAGCGTACAAGAAGCATCTCAGCCAAGTATGAGACCCTTTACATTAAGTATTCTTTCGATTAAGATTTTTCCAATCATACACATTAGATCTGTTATATAACCCTCTGCAGTACATCTTGTCCTGATCTCATGTAACTGTCTTTACGTTGATTTCATGCACAAAAAAATACAAATCCTTGAAACTTTAAAACCAAAGCTGCATCAATTTGTCATGGTAAAGAGTTCAAATCTGTAAGATAGCACACTGATCCTATGTAGGATTACTCTTCATCTGCGTCTCTGTGTACATGTTGGGACATCAAAAGATTTATAGGATTGCACACTCTGTACTGTAGCCCTGGATCATATAGAAACTTTAAAATGCCCATCTGTTCTAAGTGCTCTGGCCTCATTTTGAAACTTAAAAGCAAATGTTGGTCTGTTCGTCCACCATTTTCAGAATGGAAAAAGCTCAACAGCTATTGGATGGATTGCAATGACATTGTGTACCGATAACTGTTTTGCCCAAAGGATGAATTTGATGTTTGACATTTCCCTCTTTCCCAAGTAAAATCATAGGTTTAGATATGTAGTTCTGAATAAAATATCTCACATCTATTGGATTTCACAAGGCTCACGTTACATGGGATCACTTTTATGGATTTGTCCAATCCTGTTCAGTTATGCTCAGAAGTTTCAGTGACCATTGAAGTAAATGTTATGATAGTCACGGTGTGCTGTAAGCCAGTTTACCGCGCTCATCAACACAGGAACAGAGTGAGCATCAGATATTTGAAATGTTCTTGGATTATCTCAAACAATTTAAGACTCCGACTGCTTCACATGGCTTTCCTGACGTGAACCTAATCACCTTCCCAGATCATCAAACTGTATTTGCAGTGGCTTAGGGAGGGAGGAGATTGTGTTACAAAGCCAGAAAATGCAGCCACCTTCATGTTGTGTTTGTGTCAGGCTGTGCTGCTGTGCGTGCCACCTCGCCAGCTGTTTATTCATAAATCAACCACGGAAAGCTGATGAGGCTTTAAAGTACACAGTGTTTGGGCATATTTGACTATTCAGTGACCATGAATCCACTAAAAGTGGATGTGTTGATTCCTGTGTGTCCAGTGTTGTTAACGATGCCGTCAATGGAGACCAACGCTGTTTACGTTCATGCACATAAATAAATGTTTTACTTTACATGTCTGACGTGCAAAATAAACTGTTGACATGAGACATGTCAGCAGTTTAATGCGTAGAGACCTTATACTACAATGTTAGTATATTCATGTGGGTCCATCCGAGAGATTGTTTTTTGTTACACTGCATTTGCCTGAAATCCTAGAAGGTGTTTGATATGCTGTTCTGCATGTGGCCCGGACCATTATAAGACGATGGCATATCAGATGGTTCAACAATGGCATGCTATCCCTCTGGCCTCAACTTCTATTCAAGTATCATCTGTCAGGCTGTTCAAGAGGAGACCTGCTTCAACAAAAAAAAAAAAAACGCCCTATAGCATCTGAAATTACACAGCAATTTATATGTCATCTGTAAAGGCTCTGAATCCACTCTGTATCCTGTGACAGCCATTAATTATCAGTGCTTTTTGTCTCTTTCCTCCTCTGCTGTAGAAATCTACCTGAATTCCCTTAGTGTTCAATCACAATATGAGCTTTGATATTAGAGACGGTGCTGATAAAGGCGGACTACATTATACTAAAGGTGCTGATGTGACTTCACAGACTCTTTCCGAGAAGCAAAAGAGGTAGTTATCTGACCCGTTTGAAGGCGTCTGGTAATAAGTTACGTGATGGATGTAGTAGCTGTATGGCGAAATTAATTTTTCCTTTAACTCGAGCTGTAAGTTATTATGGCTCGTACACATTCCCTGAGATTGTATGCCTTAAAGGGAAACAGGTAATTTACAGGTCAAATGAAAAAGAAACATAGGATTAAGTTTCCACGCGCATTGACTGCCAAACACAACAGTGTAAAGCCAAAAATGTGTCAGAAAAAGCATACACCTAGAACAGGAACTGTGTGTTTTATGAATGCAGGAAACATGTGAAGACATGCGTCCATACATTAAACCGAGACATTTAACACTTTGACAACTGTACAAGGCCACTCTAATTAACTCAGCTACATGGTGTAGTCTTGTGTTAACCAGGCTGCTTTATTTCATGACTACATGTAGATGTGCATCAGTGTAAACCCTGCTTTTAAAGCCTTTCATTTAAATCCAATCTAAAGGTCACATTTCCATATTCCATGTCACGGTTATAAAAGACTTCCTCAGAGCTTGTTTTCTTCTCGCATTTCCCGCACAAAATAAAATCTGTCATCTGTGTGAGCTAAGCTTTTGCATGCTAAAAAAAAAAAGATACTCTTCAAACAGCATTTATATAATCTCTATGTCAAATCACGATACAAAATCATGTACCCTATGGTTCAATGTGAAACAAGAAAAGAAAAGGCAAGTTCAGTATCTATCAGCTGAAAAGAAACATAAAAAGATTCTTTAAATCCATTGCTTAAACCTGCACTCTTATACAAAGGATCATTAGGGCGGAGAGTTCGAGATTAAAGGAATACATTCATGAGAATTAATTTGGGAATTCATGAGAATAAAGTCATGCATTTACAGGATTAAATTCATACATTTGCAAGAATAATGTCATCATTTATGATTGATTAAAGTCGTTATTTTAGTCTATAGTTTGGGCTATATCAGGCCTTCATCTTTTGACACATTAGCATCACATTGTCATAAGTATGAGGACCCTAAAAAGATAATGCAAGAAACTGGGGCTTTTTTGAAGAAAAACTTACACTGAGTTGGAGGAAAATATGTCATTTTGAGGTAGAGGAAATGGCTTTGAGGGTTTTACTTTTATCATTTTTGCGCAGGCGGATGACTCTTCTTCTGATATAACTTTTCGGAATAGTAATTTTAACCATAGCACACTTTAAAACTATTTACACATTTCATTTTAAGTTCTAATAAAGTTACTACTTTAATCTCGATTTATTTATTTATTTATTTTTACTTAAACATGGCCCTTGTACTCCGTTGTACTCCTACTTCCTGTCTAAGGATTACTATTGAGCTCTCCTGAACTTCTCTTCATGTCAAACACATCAGTGTTGTAGGCGCTGGAACATTTCACGTCACATAGCTCAAGTTGCACTTTTTGAATGAGTGCTTGTTGGTCAGGAGGAAGCTCACTCCTTCATGGTTCACTGAACATAATCAGTCTTCTACTTCACTTCACTACATACTGACTGGGGGTGACATTGAAAGCACTGCATCAAACACAGGCTTTCCGATGACATCTTTGTATTCTGCAATGTGAAATGGACATGTTAACAGTGCAAAAGACGGCACACATTGCATTTGAAATAACTGAAGTCCCCATTATAAACATGACCACCGCTCTGACCTCGGTTTGAGGAGTTTACATTTAGACTTTTTCTTCAATATGGAGTTATTCCAATAACTCATTGTGTGGTCTGAGGTTTATGCTGAGAAACTAGGGCATTGTTATTGGACAGACACACTCCTGCTGAATATTTTCATGAAATTTTGTTGAAGTCTATTAAACTGGTGGGACAGCAGAAATTGTGCATGCAAATGTTCAGACCTAAACTATAGAGATCCAATTGACAAGACTATTGTAAGTTTATTTTTTTTTATGTTTTCATGCAAAGAGACAATTAAAAAGCTGCTGCTTCCTTCTTGTCCTGCCACTTGAACCTGAGGGGGAAGGGGAAATATTTCCCAAAGAGAAGATAATTGGATAAATCAGGTTCCATCACTCTCTGCTGCACCGGATAATCCTCAGGTCGTTTTGATGCCATTTTGTCTTGGTAGCTGACACAATAGCTTGAGACAAATATAAGCAGTACATGGTAATTATAAGCAATTAGGAATATCTCTATCTCTTATCTTGTTCATAGTCTGTGTGGAGCGTGAACCACAGCAGGATACTGAGGCCTGTGAGATCCACATGGCCTGTGAGTGAACTTTAAGCTGACACACATCCACCTACAGTGTAACTAGTGCCCAAATAGAAGTAGCAGAAAAGATTCATGATTATTGTCTGTTTCACTTACTGACAAGAATCACATCAAATGTCCCAGTTTGGTTTAGTGACTGAATTCCATATACACAACAAGTCTTGCATTGTATTTTTATTCATATTATTTCAACATTCTTTTTCTATCCGTTGCTTCCTATGCTGAAAATTGGAGCATCAAAATGATAACCCTCTTCTGCTTCAAACTCACTCAACATCTCTAAATTTGTCTGCAGACTAAAGGCTTAATCTCCGGCATACTTTGAATCAGCACATCTGTCCAGTGACAGTCTCTACTCAACATCTGACATCATGCAGCTGTTGCCATGGGAAGCTCTTCCTGCTGAGAGTGAGCGTTGCCCGCATTATAGCAGTCCTCCTTGTTAACAGTAACTAGTCCTCCTATACACACATGAACACTACCGAGTGTGAAGGTATTAAGATTTTAGATAGAGAGCTTGTGATATGTAATATTTGGGATGAGTAAGGAGAAACTGACAGCAACAATGATTTAAAAATTACCTGAAAATTCGGGGTGGAAGAAAATATGGATATGCGATATATCCTCTTAATAGATGTTTTAATTTGAAATAAAGGCCCTACTGTATAAACAGATTTTCCCTGCCAGTTTGACTCTGATGTCACCACTTCATGAATTCTCAAGGGGGCTTGAATGAAGTTAATTTTCCAAAGAATCAGTTGACAGTATTACTTTATCTGACCTGGTCAGTATTACATGTTAAAATTAGTGTGTTGATGCAAAGCAGAAAGGTTACATAAGAGATGGAAATTGAAGCCACAAACTCTAAAGCCAGCACAAGCAGCAGAGTCATTATGGTTCCTCCTGTCACTCACTGAGATTTCACATTCTTTAGTCTTTATCCAGATTCTCTCTGAGAGGCAGTGCTTGAATCTCCAGATGATCTTTAATCTTCTCTCTTACACTCGGACACAGAGAAACACTTTTTTTTTGGACAGATGTTCATCTTTATTTTTGTGTCTTGATGCTTGATCTCCACAAAGTATTTCAACACTAAATGCATATAAAGAGGCTTCTAATTCAGACCCGCCTTAGTCGTTGAAATAATACGCTTGTGAAAGAGACTGGGCCTTAAATTGGGATGGACTTTCATTTGAAGTTATGTAGAATGTAATCACAAAAAGTAGTTATTATATTTATTATTTTACAGAACACTTATGTGTTTGAGGTTTGATATTGTAGGTAGATTATTACAACCAATAGCGTACACTAAACGAGGGAGTCATAGTTGTTGTCCAAGAAAAAAAAAAGCCTTTTTCAATCACATTTGATCTATGTTAGATCATTCCCCTCTGTCAGAAACCTATCTGCTGAACCTTTGGCAGTTTGATGAGCCCCCAGAGACTCTACTGCTCCTCTCAGGCCCTGCATGAGACGGGGGCCTCATCTGGACCACATCTGGACCTCATCAGGCCTCACAACCAGCAGAGGGAAAGGTGTGAAGCAGCCTCACACCAAGCACAAGGGTGCTCTGCAGAGGAAATTAAGGAAACAAAGGTGTGACATCTGGGTGAGCCAGTATCACCTCAGGTCTCACTTCATTTTCAATTTAAGTTTGCCCAGATGAGCGCAGGGACATCTGAACGCCACAGACACTGCATTGAAGTAAAAGCTTTGAGGACATTGGGTTACAGCATGAAACCAGATAGGACTGACTTTAACTCAGAGCTGGTCTTCTTTGTATTTAATGAATTTAGACTCCGAAAGACCATTTCAGACAGCAGACCCTATCATTTGACATTAATTCAGATCCAATTTGACACATTTCCACAGCCTCATTCAGTTAGTTTAGGTCATATAATACTTTCCATATTTCACAGTTCGACTCTGCTCCTCATAGAAAGGTAAACTAGTACAAGACGGAGAGAGGGTATCATGACTACTTCATACTTATAGGACAGCTATTTTCTTCTTTCATGTAGTGATATCATCCATGCCGCACTGCAAATGGACTTTGGATCCAGTGACCGCTAATCCAAAAATTGCATCGTGAAACCATGATCAGAGAGTGCTGGTACATAACCTTACAGAGAGCGTCCTATAAACACTGCCACTCACTCAGTGCTTGGGTTAGGGCCACAGCTAAGTTCTCCTCCTACTGAGTTGAAGAATAAAGAAAAGTTCAGGCTTGAATCTTTTGCAGCTTGGAGACAGTTTTACTTGAATGAAAGGCGCTGCTTCCTGTATAATGTAGCCGACTTTACTCTCCCCAGTGGGACACTTGTCTGCCACTTGGCCGTGTTGAAGCTGTTCCTGTTTAGCGAGTTGACGGTATATTTGACACAAGTCTTGCTCCAACTTCCTCTCAGCCATAACAGACCCGAGGGCAGAGCAGGAGGCAGCAGCACACTCTGAAGGTTAACTCTGCTAATGAAGCCAGGCTGGCCAGAGGGACCCCTTGGGAATATTTTTGTCGAAAAGTCATCCACATGCCACTCTGCAGGAGAGCCCGTACTAAGAGGGTCATCGTGCTTGTTACCAAAGTCCCTGCAGCACCACAGACAGCCGCAGAGCAAAAAGTACTGTTAATGAGAAAGCAGCTCTCTCAATATTTTTTTTTTTCCTGAGAACGACGCTAATCAAAACAAAACAGACTTAGTTTCCATCCAGTCATTTTTATAAAGCCTTTCCAGCCTTGTTCGAAACTGTTTGTCAGTATCGTGTTTCCAGTTTGAGCAGCTTTTCAAAGAAGATATATGATGTTTATATGGAATAAGCAATTCAAATCCATAAATCCATGTTACTGTATAGAGCTATGGAAGTCAACTCAAAGTTTGTTGGAACAGTGCAGTCATTTCACTGATGATTTTAGCGTCTTTCCCAACTTTTGGATACGGATTTTCAAATCCACATTTGTACGTTTGAACAATATTACAGCACAGCTTGATTTTGTAACAAGCTAGACAAGCAGAGATGATTTCAATGTGGCCAAATTGTATCTAAGTAATCTATTTTAAATTCAATATTTTTAATCGCCATCTCAGCCTTTTCATCTGAATGCCATTTATTGCATTGAAGAAACAGCCGCATCCAACTAAGTGTTTTATTTCACATTCTGGTCTGTTTTCATGCACAGGAAAAAGAAAGTGAGAGAATGTGGGGGATACATGGACTGGAGTCAAAGGGTCAGAGCAGGAGTGTGGTTTTACTCCCCATACTGGCCTCATTTAGGTCCAGCTAATGTAGTGTGACTGGAGGCTTATTGTGATGAGGTGTTACAGGACGAGAGTTTCAACGGATTCAGCAATGAGACAAAGCGCTCATTGATAGAGGATGATTATCAAAAGATTTGCAGCAGAACTTTTACGTTGCCATGACTATTCTCACAACTTTTAGGCTTTCATGATTTAACAAACTAAATAAGAAATCGCAATGCCTTTTTCAAGCCGCTAACACGTTTCAGACCAGTAGCTGTAGAGTCATTTACCGATGAAAACGGACAGATCATGCTAATGAGGTGTCAGTCCATACTATAGGTGATGTCCTGAACTTCCCATTAGCTATAGGATAACGTCCCCCCTTTGGTCCTTTCCTGTTTAGATTTCCCATGATACAAACACCCATTTTAGTCTGTGCATGCGTGCGGGAGAGCTTCGCTGCTCTCTGAGTGACTGATTTGTTTTCACATCTGGTCGTACGCTGGATGTCGAGGAGCTTATGGCGTGTACATGTACAGCTGTCTACCTAAAACAGAAATGCCCTGTACATGTTAAATCTGTCAGCACTCTGAGGCAGGTGTGAGCTCGCTTGTATGTGTTTGCAGTTTTTTAGCATTTTCATGCTTGCGTGTGAACAAACTGGTTTACCTGTTTACATGAACGTTCTTTACTAGTTAGATGATTTTGTATCATCTGCCCTATTATTTGTAGCTGACTGGGATTTATGATTTATGTTTGATCTATTTCAAACAATAGGATTTGACTTTGTTTTTGGCCTCAGCCTGAATATTTCATCCCACCAAAGCAAGGTTCTGTCACGTTGCTTTTAGACCCCTGACAAAAGATAAAAAAGACTTTCAGAGGATTTAACCCCAGTTCATGTCTCTAATGCAGGAGGTGGGGGTTGGGCTGGAGCTTGAAATGGAAACTAATCCACTGTGAAATGGGCCTTGAGGCCAATCCATTGGACCTGTCCAAAAGGAAAAACATATCACACACAGAGACCAATCTGATGTCATCAGGATCTGGGGGAGAGAAACCTGACATGTTGTTCCCTCAAGTGGCTGTTGACAGCACTTAAATTTATTGTCCCCTCATTATTTTTGTTCCATGATGAGGCATCAACAATCTCAATAAGGGAGTCAGAATAACAGCCCAGCACTCATAAATAATGCAACTGCTTGACTGGATACAGACTGAATGGAGGCTCCACAGGCTACAAACCCAAAGTGAGCTCCCAAAGAGACCTGCAGAATGAGCTTTGGGAGGTTAAAAGGCCTGTCAACAATATAAACAACATCCTGAGTGAAGAAAGAGGGGCCCTTTGGTGTTTCAATCTCACTTTTTTCTCCCTCTTCCTTCACTTCTTTGCAGTTTTTCGCAGAAATACGAGGAATACGAGGAACAAAAAGCACCATCTCCTGTTGCTGAATTCTTCTTCTACACCCAGTCCTAATCCGCATCTGAAGTGACTCTCCAAAGAGCTTTAAACACCTCAGAGGTCACGAGCACAATTGTTTAACCTGACACTGGCTTAACAGCACAGAGGCCAATGCAGTCTAATATAGTGTGGTGAAAAAACTACGTAAATGTATTAATTCACAGTTGGAGAAGAACCACTTCAAATGTTAAGTCACATCAGACAAGTTCATTACAATCTATCAAAATCTTTGGTTCTCAACATTTTTATTACCCAACCCACAATTTAATTATCCATCAATGCACAAGAAAACACATCTTCAGCACGTGTTGTCAGTGTTTTTAATGTAGGGACTTATTCATATGTAGAGACAGACATGTTACACATCTGGATTTATTACAGGAAGAAGCCTATTATTGCTTCTTCGTTTCATACTTCTTCCGGTTTTTCACCATGTGCATTAGCTTGATCTTCACATGTGATATTGACCTCTTTCTTTTCTGAGTAATGAGGAATTTATGGCAGACAGTGGACAGCTCTGAGGTTGCCAGCCTGTCAGGTTTCCGATGTATGAAGAGAAGCAAACTCCTATCCCGCTCAATGAAGTTGAATAATTGATGCATGTAGCACTCATTACTCCATCCAGGGCTTGTGGACCCGACAACCTTGACGTTGTTTATTGCCATTACAGCAGTCAAAGTTTTTAATGGTGGTTAGTTATTTCAGCTGCTTGTTTGCAGTGAGGACACATTTACTGTATTTTGGCAAGGGGAAAAGATATCACCTCACTTTATAACCAAGAGTTGTCAAATGATTTCCATTATGTCCACATTAAGGTCTCAATTTCTTTTGTAAATCAGTCAATATAAGATTATCACTTGGAACACATTCAAGATAAATAACTCTCCAAGTTGAGTGTTTTAGAAAGAAATGATCAGATACTGTAAGACGAGAGCAGCTCTGTAGAAGGACACAGAATGAATAGAATATACAACATGAATGCATGGACCAAAACAAGGGAAATAGACTTCTTGTATTAACTTACACTTTTAAATATATTAAAGGTATGAGGTCAGGTTATTAGGTATTCAATTGGACAACTGTCCCTGCTCCTGTATACGCTGGAGAATCAATGACTTGACAGAAGTATGTTGACTCTGTTACGGCTGTCTTCCCTCGTTATTATTCCTGCCTGTTTGTCTTGCATCTTCTCCCATACTGTTTGTGCTGAAAACTTGATCTCAAGGTCACAACATGTAACTTGTTCAGGAGTTGCATAATATTACCTTCATTGATCCCAACATGTTAGAGGGATTCTACATGTACAGTATAAACTATATAAACTGTGTTTTTCCAGACTTTAAAACACTTTACTCTGAACATGGCACATATTTAAATAACATTTTTTCCATGTGCTTAGAACTACCCTTACTGGGAAGAGTGGGAATCGTACCCACAGCTTTTGCACAGGGCTACAAACTCAGTACATGATATCCACTGGCTGTCCCTTTAAATGTCCTTTAGAGCCATGTTTTTGGCCTTATGAGATCACATATGAAGTGTTTTGGCAGGCAGGTGGACAGCTGTCACACATGGCTCCATACTTAAGTCGAGGAGGCTGGCTCCCTCACAGTAGGGGACTCTCTGGACCCACAGCTTCCCTTTAGTTGTGGCAGACTGTCCCTTGAGAGCCTTATTAGTAAGGCGGTGATGACTGAGGCTGAGTGAGAGTTGTGTATTGAAGGTCCACTGGGGGCCTCTTGGAGGGTGACCATACCAGTGGGTCAGTCTGGGTAAGAGGAGGTGACAGTGGACTTTAAAGAGCAGAGGATACAGTGGGTGCAGAGAATCTCTCCCGCGGCCCTTTTAGTCCAGATCAGGTGTCAACACCACATGCCAGAGTTTATATAGCACCAGGCAACAAGTTGTGAGGAAATCTGATCCCAGTAGAGGCGGCGGGTTGGCTTTCCTCACACTCAAGATGCCCCGTGGCGAGCCACCAAGCCACGGTTTCCCCACTACTTGGGGGTGTGCATTACCTCTTCAACAGTACTAAACCATCCCTCCTTCACCTCTTGCCCCCCTCAGAGTGAAGCCTGTCCAGCAACTCTCAGGTTTCACAGACACCGCCAGTAAAGCCCTCTGACGACAGCCCCGTCGGCGTTGTCTGAAGAGGATCGTCTGACGTGAGCCGATCCCTGGAGCTGGTGTGTGTGGCATGTCTCGGAGAAAGGAGAGGATGACATCGCCAGTTCTAAGAGGAGGACACCGCTACTTTTGTGCATGCAACGCTATCTCTGCTCATGTTCTTTAGCTGTGTAGCAAGCTCTTTTAGTCAGAGTGAACTTATATCTCATCCCTCTTCCACCTATCTGTCTCCCTCCTATCGATGTCACTCAGGTCAGAGCAAGCTTGGTTTATCTCTCCAGATGAATGGGGAGGATACAAGGTATCTGCCTTTCTGGTTGGATGGATGTATAAGGGGAACATAATAAGGAACACTTGACTTTTGATCCTATTGACACTAACTCATCTTTTCTCTAAATGCCACTCTCATTCTATCTGATTTGACCTTTAACTACTGTGTGAGACAAGAGGCACCACCAGGCACCGACACAAGAGGTGTCATGTATCTCGATGGGCTACTTGATGTGAAAACAAACAGAAGTACGAACTATGTTAACAGTGGACTCAGAAATAAATGATAAGTGCAAAAAAAGAAATAAGCTAAACGCAAACGAACACAGATAAATTGCTCATGACGGGCACATCAATCATCTAGAAAATAAAGGAGGCAGGATTTAAAATCTAAAAAGAGAAGTATGGGGCTCCTCCTCAGGGGAATAAATCGGTTTTATTGGCAAAGATGCGTTTGTGGCTCAATGAGGGAAAAATCTGGCGGTAATACTTTCGGGCACCCCTTGAACTTTTCTTGATGTAGTGTAGTCAAGCCTCATTCAGTTTTTTAAGTGTACGTGTTATGCAACACGTACCAGGCACCCTTCAACCCCACACATTTTAACAAGAGGACACTGAGGATGTGAAGTTATGGATTATTTATGGTTTAATCTAATGAAAAATGCTTCTACAGACACCGTTTATAGATCTGAGGAGCCTCCTCTGCTCTTGTAAACAATCTTCTCATGTATGACAGCGTCTCTGACAGAAAGCCCGGTAAACACTCTTTAAAGTCCTCCAAAACAAATGATTCTCATTCGGGGTTCTAGCCCAGATGTTGTAAATATTGCTGTAAAAAGGTTTACACATTGAGGTGAGAGTAATTGGTTTATGCAGTCTGGGGCTGCTTATGTGGGCCTCTGAATGTATCCGATACTAAAAACCTCACAGTCACTCTGCAGATTATATATTAACCTCACAAAGTATTCATTTCGACTCCTGTGGTGACCTTCATTCTGTTTACTGTTATTTTTATTTCGTCTGCATGGCTGGCCTCCACTAGAGTGACTGATACAACTTTAAATAACGGCTTCAAAAATCTTGAAAAGGTCCTCATGTTTAAGAACTCTTACCTTACTTTCTTATAATTAAGATAAGAATGTCAGTGCCACTTATATCAGCATGTTTAGATTTGTATAAAAGACCACAAATGGGGAAAAAAAAAAAATACCATCATCTATCTACGAACACTTAAATGTTACTTTTCAACTCTCCTCAAGCTGACAGACTAGTTGAGAGGAGCGGCTGCTGTTGCAGTCGTGCTCCAGGGACAGACTTAAGAACTCCTTCACCCCAATGGTCATACAATTGTATAACATCTTTCTGTTGTGGCACGGGGACGCACACAGAGATCTAATCCTGGACTAAAAGCATTTTCCGCTGCACAGCTGTTTCAATGAGACAGCCTCTTGTTGGATACTTTTATGCTAATCCTAATAAATAATACATTAGCACAATTGCAACTTAAAGTATGCACGGACTCATTATAAATGTGCACCTCTTTCAGACCCTGCTGTACCTTGCCATATAAATGCTGCTGTCTGACATAGGCCTCCTTTTCTTTGTACAGGGAGCACTTTGTGCTGCCAGCACATAAGTAAACAAGGGATTTTATTAGCATTGTGCAATACAAGGATAGATATTTCTCAACACACAAGCTAACTCTCATCAAAAGCCAAAGACACAAACACAAAATAACAAAAAGTTCAGAAGTGGGACCCATTGATGTCAATTGCAGAAGTTGTTGCCAAGGTAAATCACAACCTGCATCCATAGCGTGTTGTTTTCTCTCTGGACTTCATATTTGTGCTTAGATTGCACCCAGCTCACTCATAGATAAGAAGTCAGAGAAGCAACAAAAGATCCGATCTCCTTTAGTCTGTCAGTTTAGCCAGAATGGCCAACGATAAAGCCAGTCCATCAAGACCATAAACAGCAACATCACTGGGCTGTCTGTCTGTAGGAGTCTACCTAGAGTTAACAGATGGAAGGATGGACTGCTCAGGAACTAGCAAAAGAAAAAAAAACATGGACTACATTTAATGATTTTATCATCAAATTGCAAGACTTTCTTATTCACACTAAATTTGGTGACTTTATGAGTTAGCTGACAAACTTTCCCAGTTTCCCAGTGTGAGCAGCTGTCAGCATTGCGTGAAATGAAATCTGTGTGCTCCGAATGTTATCCAGATGATCTTACTCAAATACCCCCATCCCCTCCATGCAACAACAAAGGGATGCTCTGGTGATAATCTGTATTCCGTGCATTGACAGTGAAAGGAAGGGTGGGTTAAAAGTGAGTTGAAAGGAGCAGGAGCATCTTCAGCGGCTGGTGGGCTCTGTTTTGGGGGGTAAAGTGACTTTTGTTTGAAGTGGGAGATAAGGAAGTCAGATCTGAAAGAAAAATGATGAGAGTCCAGCAATACCCCTGAAGCAAATAGCGTGCAAAGCTGTGGCAAAACAGCTATGGCGTAGTTATCCACTCCATGCTATGGTGACACGAAGCCATAATCATAATCCAAATATAATAGTAGAGCAGATCAAATAAGACACTATAGAGTGCTTTGTTTACCACTTCTGTGAGGAAACTTGGGTCAATGACAAGATTCTACTGAAGGACTCCTTAAATTGCACTCAGTTCCCTCATTGGGATAGGCTGTGAAATATGTTGAATTTTTAAGACATACCAACATCTTTTCAAACAACATATGGTGCCAGTATGGAATTTGTGATTTTTTTTACACATATTCAAATCGAGAAATATTTTTTTGAGCATTACAAATATGTTTACAAATCTTATTTCCATATGTGAATTTAGTTTTACTTCTACATGGAATGAAGCATATTTGTGTGTGCAGCTTCATATTTAGAGAGGAAATGCCTAAAAGCCCAATCAGAAGATCATTCTGGATACATTCAGGGACACATGGGAGGTCAAGAATACATTTCACATTAATAGTTTCCTTACCATATTTTTTAACAACTTTTTGACAGGCAATGTCAGGCGAAGTGGATGTGATGGATGTATCCAGAGGCAAGAAAAGGACATGATAAAAAAAGATCTCCTTCTCAAGGCTCTTAAATGGAATGAAGACCTCAGAGGGATAAAAGAGGAAGACGGTATTTGAGCAATGGCTGCGGGGTCGTGGGAAGTTTCTATCATCAGAGTAGCAGAAGATGAAAGTTGTCATGAGAAGATGCAGTTACACTGTGCAGACGCAGAACCAGAAATGTTCAAAAGCTTTCAGAGGAAGATTCTCAGACTTGACTATTATTCTTCTATGAAACTTTTCGTGTTTCTGTGTTGATGAGAAACATTCTTACCTCATCTGAAAGAACTTATGACATGTGGGTTCCATATTATTTCCAACATGGCAGAGGCGAACAGCTCTGACTCTGTCTTTGTTATGTTTCCAGCAAGCGAGATATTTATGAACCTCTTTTTATGGTTTCATGGTTTTTTGTTCTAATCCAGCCAGTTTCAAATTATTTTTAACGTTTAAACTCCACTGTGGGACAAATTATGTCCATTTTCAGAGAAGAAGAATGAAGGTTGAAGGCATTGCAGGGGGTCTTGAAAAGAGTGTTACCAACTTTGATGTATTAATCCGAGTTTTTGTCCCATAGCAGTTGAGATTCGTTTCTTTAATTCTTATCATTAATGGACACCGCAGTATTTGTAAAGGCAGATAGACTCTTCATTATTCTTTAAGTGAGGAGACTTGTGCTCGATGTGGTTTATGGCGACAGTGAAAGTGATCTGTTTTTAAGGCTTATCTAGTAATACAGAGAGGCTGAAATAGTTCATCAACATTTAAAGAGAAGTGACCCGCCCAAATGTGAAGAAACGAAAGAGGGTGTTCACCATTGCAAATGAGTCTCCACAGTTCTTGGAGTCTGATAATCTGAGATGATTAAATCCAAGATTGAATGTCAGTGAATTAATTCAGCAGATCAGATCTCATGAATCCGAATTAGTTTTTATTGCCAAGTACATTTACAAGATTTTTTCTTGGTGTATTGGTGCAAAAACAGTTAACATGGTGAACAATGGTTATGTATTATTTTTGTTCAGAGGCTGTGACTCGCTTTATATTGCTATGACTGCAGAAAGTGAGCAAGAATAATCCATACAACACACACAGTGACATGGTATATTTTGTTATTTACAGAAAAGTGTATTGCTTTTAAAACCCAAAGATCACAAAGGGGGAAGTTGGCATGATTCAAATATCTCACACATTTCATCTCTCTGTATGTTTGGATGTAGAGTTCAGCTGCATTTTAGTAATGCAAAATGTTTCCTCAGAGTGTTTTATTGTGTGGTTGGATCTGATTCAGTTTAACAAATGGGGGGTAAAACAATAGTGGCACTGGGTCAGTCTTGGCTTAGTTTTGAGGCTACACGGGCTGTTTATAATACCACATAATGTGATGTCAAAACAGCCAGCCATTAAATGGTCAACCACCAGTTAGTCAGTATCAGCCACACTCATAAATTGTGTGCTCAATAAAAGCTTATTGAAACATGTTAAAAGGATTTAAATGTTTTAGTGCGGTTGCGTTCTGTCACAGGGAAGTTTGTATTTTTCAGTATGAACTGTATTTTTTTTTTTTGGATACACACAAAGGCAACAAAATGAGCCATGAATGTGTGTCTTTTTTGTGTATGTGTGCCTCTGTGTGGATCCCGCTCTGTCTTTGTGTCTTTGTATTGCATGCCTGGCACTCCAACTATCTGTCTGCTTTGGCTGCGGCCCGGCTGTTGTTTCTCTGCAGGCTCACGCTCTGGAGATAAGGACATCGAGAAATCGAGATAATACAGAGGCCCAGACATACCCGGTGTAATCCTTGGAGGACCAACACTGTGATAGTCTCATTCCAACCCTGATTTAGTGACTCTGACACTACATAATTACCCTGTAAGCACAGATAATCACAATCTGTATCAATGAGCAATTAGTGTAGACATGGGCTGAAGGCTCCCCTGGGGATGCTGAGTTAGAGGCATAGAGGCCAGCTTTGGAGAATGGCACGGGAGGCCTGCTACTCTTACTGTAGCTATGAAAAACCTCATGACAGATTGTTGAGCAAATTGTATGTGAAACTGCGTTTTTTTTAAATTATATTAAAGGGGGTTTTGAATAACAGTAGCAGCCTGTTTTTCTTCTTTGAATATCTGGAGGCAAAACTTGGTCATATCACCTATTTTGATGATCTGGTAAGTCTACTTTCTACTCTACTGTAACTAAATTTGGTCATTCTCCAAGGCTATTGAACTACTGTTTAATGCACCACTGCAAATATACTCGTGTTCAGTTGATTTATATTGCAGCTCTGTAAGCTGGAGCATACTGTTGGAGAACGAAAACTTCCCCCCTGAGCCCCTCAAAAAAGTACTTAGTTATTGATAAACTTGTAGTAAAAATCCAGATGATCACAATATTATCAACTGAGATTGTGGTTGCTGGAAGGGTCCAATATTAACTTGTGTTTGGACTTTGGGTCAGTCCACCTTCTTTTTACGGGCTGGTGTGTTTATTTTTTAGAAAAACGCCATTCTCAAACCAAGAATTTTCTTGAATCCTCCGTCCTTCACCCAGTTCCTCCCCCCTTCCTGTGCCTTTTTCCTGACCCCTTACTGTCTCGACAGTGGCGTCCTCAGACCCCAAGACCCCTTTATTTGTTGAAGGAGCAGACATAACCCAATAAGCCTGTTTACAGCAGAGGTCAAAGGTCAGAAATTGTTCACAGGCGATTACACAGAAATGATCGGCTTCTGGACACTGGAGATAGCTCTGCTTTTGTGCGAGGTCTTAAAGGTCAGTGGTTAGATAAAATTCCAAAATAAGATTCCAAAGCGTTAGAAACAAGGTTTCCAAGGATCATAGTCCTGTAACCAGAAAAGTCTCAATGGACTCAGATGTTTAAAAAGTCATTAATTCTTTATTTGTTGGCCAACTTTTCCATTACAAATGTGTTTCATTAGCTGTGTCAAATCAATTATCAAGATAAAAAAAACTGTATGAACATTTAACTGTGCTACATTAAATGCAACATAAATGCATAATTAGTAGAAGATGGGTTTTATATATGTATGTATGTGTGTGTGTGTGTATATATATATATATATATATATATATATATATATATATATAAATATTAGATTTACATGAAAACTGTTTTATAAACCAATGTTTTTTTTGGTAAGCTGTGTGCTTGGTAGAAGCTCAGCTGACGTCAACTCTGGTTCTATTTGCTAAAAATGTTGAAACATATATTTAATCAAGGCAACACCCAGCCATTTAAATCAATGTGATATTTCTATGGTTTGGCCAGAGGCAGAATGTGTAATAGCTTAAAGGCTGCACTATGATAAGCATTGGCTTTTGTGTTCTAATCTCATTTCCTTAATTTATTTTCCAAGGGGAAGTAGCGCTTCACAGTTCCAACAGGCATTTCCCCTTCAGTTGCATGAAGTAGAGTACCATAGTTTTTCCTAAACACACTAATGTCATAAAGCTCCCTCAAATGTCAAAGTTCCGATCCAGAGACGGCTTCAGTTATTTTATCATGAACACTCTTGTTTCAGTGTCAAGCCTTTACAGGCTTCAGTGTAATGGTCAGAAAGAGAGCTTCAAAAAAACATTTCTCCTGAGCGTCGACATTCCCTCACTTCATCTCCTCTTCCCAGCACAACAGAATGAGGAGGCCGGTAAAAATCAAGGGCCTTATGTAATCATACTCCACCGAGGGGAAAACAATCACAATTCAGTGAGAGTGAGAGTCAAAGTTCAAGAGAGACATGTTATTCATTTTCACAGAATACTCTAGGGGTCTTCACTGAAACTTTGTCAGACGGGCTCTATGTCAGGAAAGGAAAACAGAACGCATGACCCTGCATCACTGATCGGTTGGGGCGGCCATGTTTTTTTTTTTTTTCCTGACTCCCCCAGAGAGAGGCCATCACTCCACTCGATCAATCACACATCCTCAAATACTTGAAATATTTTTGTGACAACAAAAAAAAAAAAATCAAAATTATTCATTCTGTTATTCTTTGTGTTTTTAGTTCAAACATTCACTCCAAGAGCATGATTATTTTTACGTCAACAAATCATGCATGAATTGGCTCTGAGAACCTGTTCAGCTAAACTTGCATATGCCTCTGTGCTATAGAGCTTAATTATGTCGAAGAACTTCTTAACTAATCCCTTGCATTTGGTCATGTGTTCCTTAATCATGACGAGCATTGGCAGCAAAACATAAAGTCTGCAGTTGTTCCCACTCTGCCCCAAAAGTGTGACCAAACAATAAAGTTTGGCACCGCAGCTCAAAAAACTCTCTGCAGGCCACTAATTTACTTCCACATTAAACTCAGAACACCATGACAAAACGGACCTGGCTTTGTACATGGAAACATGTTCTAGCTGTGAAATGGAAACACAAAACGATTCCCAAGCTTTATAAGTGAGCAAATATTCAGACATTAATATTAATCCTCTTTGTTAAAGGTCTACGTAAACATAACTCAGCTGTATTTGACCTTTGACCTCTACTGCTGGATGAGCCTCTGGTGACACTGCAACAGCTGTGGCTGCTATTCTTTCAGTTCGCAAACGCTGAGTGAATGAAGCATCATGTTTGAAGCGTGAGGAGTAACACGGAGAGCATGTGAAGGACTTTGTAATCAGAGAGCTTCAGTGCGCAAAGAGAGAAGTCAGTTAAGCTGTAAACACTTCCCAAAGAATAACTCTCTCCTTTCTACTCTGGCCAGTGTATTGAAAGTGCTACAGTGAACACTGATGGTCCTTTTGGTAGAGAAGCTTTCAAAAACTCTTTCAATAAATGTTCAAATTTGAATGCACACACCTTATTATGATGTCATGGTAGTTCTCTTTTACTTTCGCTATTTCCTATATTACAATAAAATAAGTCCGGTCTACACTGAGTTACATCAACACAGAGTGAAATGGTATTTGTTGGAATTCCATCCATGTGCAGATTTATGTGTGAAGGTTCCTGGGTCTGGGTCCCTAAGGTTGATTCATTCTGACACAGGTTGACAGTTCTCTTGCAGCAGTGATGTATTTTACCACACATGTGCAGGGGATTGGAGCGCATTTAAACTGGTCACCTTTCCCCTGTGAACGTATCCTTTTAGCTTGATGGCTGTGAAGCAGATCCGTCTCTCCTAATATGTCAGAACGTCACTGAAACGGTTTTGTGTGTGTTGTAAATACACAATCTGGAGTAATAGCAGCTCAGGCAGAGAAAACACGGGGGTTGTCCTCTATCAAAACACAATGGCTCTTTGTTATCTTAACACAAGAAGAAGTAAAAAATAACTTGTTTTCATACAAAGGACACTTTTGCAAACTGAACAGTCCTTGCACATAGAAGATACAGCATTGCATTTGAAATGCTAGTTTTTGACTATTCTATCTACTGAGTGAGGAAGGGCAATTTTGGTCCTTCTCCGACAGATACCGAAATCTGTCAGTGATGCCAATACGCAAAGTGGTATGTTAACCCATTTAAACCCAAAGGCGCCCAAAATGCCCTCTAACACCAAAGAAACATTTAAAAATTAACCTTCAAAACCTGAGGGGTTTCAGAAAAACTGCAGAGAATTTCAATGCTCACTAAAATCTTTGCCAGTGTCAGAGACATAATAAACATTTGACAGCTTAAAACTATTGGCTTTAACTGTAAAACAATTATTTCCTTTGCACTCATGTTCATTGCCTTATGTGATGTAGATGTCCCATCAGGTCTGAAAGGTGAAAGCATGCCAGCGTCTTATCCGGTCTGAATGTGTTGAAGGATGCAGCGTTTGAAGCATAACATATCTATACGTATGCAGAACATTTATTTCATGAAATCCCAAAAATAAAAAGTAGCTGGGGCTGTCAACCCTTCTTAACACTAAATGGAATTTAAGAGATTCAACAGGATTGAAAATTCTTACAAAAGTGTAAATGTAAATTGCATGTGAAGTATATATTTTTTTACTTATTAAAACAAGGAGGAGAGATATTCTCACTATTTGTTATTTGCCTTATTGTACTTAATTTTTCTGAAGTTCATACTTTGGTGTAAATGAACAGTGAAAAAACCCCGACATGCTCCAATATTAAACACCACCTCTGCTGCTACACTTTCCCTACCACGTTGTGTGTTGATGATCCATGGGGGGATTATGGGATTCCGAGAGTATCAAATAATATGCCATCATGCTGACAGAAATGTTAAGCCGTCTACATCTCCTATGTAGCTGTAGTTGAGCGTCGCTTGTGAACCAGTAATTGCTCGCATTTATTCCCTACAGGGAGCTGTGCTGTATACAGTAAACCTACATACAAACAGTAGACTGTATAAAGAAAAGAAGAAACTGTGCTGACCTATCCAGTAGCTTTACTCCTGCAGCTGCTACAAACTAGAGCAACTGTGAACTTTCATAGACAAAGCATTCAACATTTTAAACAACACATGAGAATTATGGGATTTTTTTTATCTTGTTTTTGAGCAGAAATAGATTGTGAAGTAGTCTAACAGATGTGGGCGAGGTCAGTCTTTTGCCTCAGCTGTTGCTTATTCCCCCTGAGGTCTCGTGACCTTTACCTGAAGCTTCTTGTCCAAGACATTTATTATACAGCAACGCTAAACATGTCACACAGCCTGAGTGGATCTGGAAAAGGCGGAACGTGCTGCTTTGGAAGAGGAAATCTCAGCACAGCCATCAGTGATGAAGCATACAGTACGCACGCATCGCACATGCTGCCTGGAGGCTGCTCAACACTCTCCAAGCAGATGGGCTTCCTTTAAAGTGCAAAGGGCAGAGACTTATTGAGCTTAAGTCCTATGGGTGTCTGACAGACTAAGAGAGGGGAAGTTCATTCCACACTTACACATACAAACTTATTGTATTGTAAACCAAAAAGACTACTTTTTTTTTTCCAAACATAGGAGATATGCTTAGTGGGGTTACGGTCATTGCACCTGGGGGTCTGTCATCCTGGCCTACAAGAGGGCCTCCATTTCCCAGATGGCAAAGCTGATGTGGTGGTTTTGATTACAAGACTGACTTTCAGGGCTTGAAGACGATGTGGAATGTGCAAAACAGACAGTCTGAGAATGTGCAGCTGGTTTTAAATAATAAGAACCAATTGCCAATGCATACACGCATGCTAATTATGAAGTGACTGTAAACTGAGGAAGGGTGGCCTATGTTACAACTTGACCATGGATGACAACAGCAGAAGTGATGACCTCTTGATTGAATGTAGAGGAATAGAGTTCTATTTCAGTCAGAGATGCCTGAAGAGTTTCTGAGGTAAAAGCAGTTCTTGAGGACAGATAGTACGTTATCGACCAGTGTTCAGACTTAATATGTAACTTAGACATCGATCTCACACTGCCCTCTACACACTCTCCAGAGGACAACAGATTAACATGTGGTTCCTTATTCCATTAATCCACTTGTCTAATCCACTGCCACATATCACTGTCAACACCTGTAGGTGACAAGTGTGCGCTCTTGTCAGAGCACGAGTGGCCACAGCAAGCTGTGGGATTTTAAATGACAGTCATTTTTATGGAAAACAAAAATATGTTATTTATGTTATATATTGTTATTTTGCTGTTAAAAAAAACTGCAGTTTAATTCTTTTTGGACATTTGACATAATTAGCTTCTTTTTTTGTTGTTGTTTTTTTATACTTACGGTCAAGTCTATAAATGACACCAATCAGAAGTTTGAGGTGTTTGCTGGTTGACAGCAAGTCGTCAAGGTCATGAGAGTCACAGTGGAAATCCTACTTTAGCAGCCAAACAAGCCATCTGCTTCATCTCCACTGTTAATTGGCTGCAGGTTCACAAGCGTTCACAGTTTCCTTCCTTTATCCCGTCTCCCTGGATATACAGCTTTATGATTCATTACTCACACATGGTAATAAAGAGTGTTTATTTCCCTTCTATTAAGAGTATATAAAAGTTGGTTTCTTGCTGAGCTGACTTACATATAAATAAAATCTGTATATTTTAACATGGTTTAAACTCTCTTCTCTGAAAGATAGCCCACACTGCATCCCATCACCTGCCTCTACCTAATGACTCCTGCTCCTGCCATGTGTAAACACACAGGCACAAATATTAACATCCAAAGACACACACTACCTCATTAGTGTGCCTGGTCTCCATGGAAACACTATACAGGTGAGAGTACTCCAAAGGGGAGTGTTTGGGGAACTGACAGGCTACCCTCCCTCCTGCATGTGTATCCTGCAGCATGAGTTTGTTCAATGTGTGAGTGTGTGTGTGTGTGTGTGTGTGTGTGTGTGTGTGTGTGTGTGTGTGTGTGTGTGTGCGTGTGTGTGTGTGTGTGTGTGTGTGAAAGCTGTGCTTCCTTTGCTGGCTGTGAAGCGTAGGACTTTGGCTGTGACTGCGCTCCGGCTTAGCTGTGTGTGGAAAGGCCGGACAGTGCCAGGTCACAGTGACAGGACGTGTCAGCTGCCTCTGGCCAGTGACGTCCTCACGCTTCACACTCATGCTGTAGGTAGCCCTGTCCTCTGCAGCAGTGTGTCATAAACACAGCCTGAAAAATTTAACACATAAAAAGACACACAAGAATGGAGCTCGAATATATTTTGCCTTGTTCAGATGAACGAGGAAATAATAGCTCCAGAGATGTAAGAAGAAAAGCAGATCATCAATGTCAGAGAAACCTTGGGATAATCATCATCAGAGACTTTTTGTGGCTTTTTTCTTGTTGAACCGAAGTTGTGCCAAACTTTTACCTCAAACCTGGGGTATGAACCAAAGAGTGACCTTTGTAAACCGTTACACCTCTAGTATCTAAAACTACCAAAGTTATGAAAGACCAAAACAGATATTCAGTCCTGATTTCAATTAACAGCAGCTACAAGTAAAAAGATAGCAGCAGTGTTCAATCGACTTGAAGATTAAGGATGTTTCACACTGGGGATCCAGGCCTGGATCCGAGTACACTTGACCCCATAGTTCGGTTAACTTGATCAGTGTGACTGTGAACACGAACAGACTGTACACGTACCGTACTCAGATACTGCCTCTGAGTTGAAGAGGTGCTCAAACAAGGAAGTGGACTACTATAAGACGTCATCCTAAACAGCTCCTGATGCTTCAAAACCTTTGTTTCTGAGCTGCATGGTAGACGTGCGTGTAGGAAGAGGTTCATTGTTGGCATCTCAGACATCCACAGATAACAGTCCTGACGAAGCCTGCGGGGGGTTGCAATGGTTGCTTCGTCTGTTGGTGGATTTGTAAACCAACAATGTGTATACTACCACCTGCTGTATTTGAATGTGTACTGTATATACGCAAGTGTACTCAGGCAAGAAACGATGCAGGGAGAGGGGAGGAGCTGAGGAGGGAGCAATCATGCTCGAGCATGGTAACAAAACAATCACGTCTAATGAGAAAACGTAGAGTAAAAAGTAGAGAGGTGGTAATAAGTGGTGTTAAAGAAGAAGAGACAATGTTATTTTCACATTGTCTCATCTGATTTTTACAAGGAGAGTCTCAAAGGTAAGAAAGTGGGTGATTGTGTCCGTTGGGAGGCAAGAGACCTCCAAGCCTCCGGCCTGGGTTCAACTCAAGTTCAGGTCAAGACTGAATGGCTCTGCAAGCCATTCCCAAATCCCCCCCCCCCCCCCCCCCCCCCGTCAGAAAAAACAAAAAGGAAATGCAGAGTCAGAGCATTTCTGTATTTGGGTCAAATTACAACAGGATTATGACAATACCATTATAAGCATGCTGACACACACCCATGAGGTGAACGGGTTGAACCAGATGCAAAAGAGAGAAAGGCAAGGAAATGGCAACCAACTATAAATTCAATCAGCCAATGAGATTCTCTGATTTAAAGAATATTGTGATCTTAAACCAGACAGTCAACAGTCGGGGAAGAATCCATGATGGATGAACTAACCTCTCTTTATATAGCTGTGTTACTAAAACAGTAGGGCAGGGTTGTTTGTGCACACAAGGAGATACAACCAGAGGGTGGTCTGGTGGAGTGGGTGCAGGGATAACCCCAATTCAGAGCATGACCAGTCTAATATGTAGGGCAGCGTTAATGTCATGCCTGTGGGTTGGATGTAAAAAGCCATTGCTGCTGATGGATTGCATGTGGGGGATGAAGGGTCGGAGTTCATCATGCAAGGTAGGTTCGGAAAAATCTTCACTTTCTGGAGTGCAGCAAAGGTTAGAATGAGAAGATGACTGGTCCAACTTCAGATTGCCCCCCAATCCAAGGCAAAGACAGAATCAGTTGTTTTAGTTGTTTTAGAGATTCCTCAAAAATACAAGTTCAAGTAAAAAAGAATGAGGAACCTTGTGAACCTGGAGGAAGGAAGAGAAGTAGGGTGATCAGAGCCTGCAGAATTCAGGAGGGCTGGATGAATGCACAAACACAGTGGACAGCTTTTGGTTTCCACTCCACTGTCATCAGTCTAAGTTGATTTTTCTTTATGACCACAATTTAAAAAAAAATCAATATAACCAATATATTATAACCTTCTGTTTATTATTCTTACTATGACAACTTAGATCCCCAAACCTTAATGAAGTAGTAGCCGAAGCATATTGTTTCACTAGCTTAACCTATTGCTTCTCTAAATCTCTCCCTTAGGCTTAAGAGTTGTGTTTGAATCTTAACCCTACCAAACCTCAACCGTATCATTATCACATCATAAACCAGCCAGATTTTCAACAGTGATTTGTCATCCCGTTTATGGGAGAGTAACATCAGAAAGTAGTTTTATACATCGCTTTAAAGACCTTTTCAAAAAACAAAAGTTGCAGTTAAATTGAAAGGACTTCTTGGGTTATTTGACAGACAATCTTCTTGAAAGAAGTTCAAGTCTGAAGAAAACACCTCCTAGAATATGGATCTCAAAACAACTTTAGTGAACCGGAAACACAAAGCAAAAATGAAAGGCAAACAAAGCTTTGAATATCAACATTTTCCAAAGAGACACATAAAGAAATGAAAAAAATAAGACTTCACCATCCACTGCAAATAAACTCAGCCTTCTCCATTTACATCAGCGAACATTAAAACGACCCAGCCAAGGTAACAGAAAAAGGCACAGGTGTTAATAATAGCATTAACGATGCTGTGTTCTTTTCAGGCTTCCCAGTAAGCCCTGACAGTGTGGCAGCAAGCCCCTTATCACAGAAGGAATTCAGCCATTGTTAACTTTATAACTTACACCTGTCCTTTTCCTACTGTGACATGTCAGCGTGAATAAAAAAGCCAACAGGAAGCAGTCTCCACAGGCACAACAACTAGTTCATAGGTTCCCATGGGTCCATGTTTCTACTGTGCCAGTATACTTGTTGCAAAAGAGGCATCCCAGCATGTGTTGTACAGTTTGTGTGACCATGGTAACAGAACTCAGTTGGGACTACAGGAAGAAAAAAAATTGGTCAGGGGGGGTACAGAACATTGCTAAAGGTTATCACACATCACCCCACATGCGCTCTGCTGCTCTGACATGCAGGGCTTTCAGCTACCGGCCGAGAAATGACATACATGTAGAGGGGAGGAACATTAGTGTTTCAGCGGCTCTCTCTCCATGGTGTGCTGTCAGACATGAACGAGATCTCCCTCCCTTCCTCTTTTGCTCTTACAGCACGCTGCACCGCAGGTGAGTGTCATGCTTGAATCTGCTAAAGCTTCATTAATATTAAAAATTGAACCCACCAGCAGGCAAGTGAGCACAGCTGTGCCTTGGTACTGGATATGAGCAAGGCAGAGAGCTCCTCCAGCTATGTGAGTGGAGGGAAAGCTGTGCAAAAGACTGTGAAGGCCTGTGACAGCAGAGGACTAGTTAAGGTGTAGGAACAATCTTTGTGACCGGTTAAGGCGCAGGAACAAAGTGGAGCTCTGAAGTGTCGAGAAGACGATCCAATTACAGAACTGCCAAAGGCGCAAACTGTCACATCTAGGACACCAGTTCAGGCTCTAAAAACACCATGCTACAAAAAAAAATGACTAGAACATTGAATGCAGTTTTATTGGAAGTGGAGAAATTCAATGTAAGAGGTTCAGCCATACAGGTCTCTGTGGACACACTGTAAACGAGTGCCATCCTCTCTTACCTGACTCTCTCTGTTAACGAGAAGTGACACTAAAGATGTGGCTGATTTCCTACATGGCGCTTCCATGCGCTTTGCATTAGCAGGGATGACAGATGATTAAAGGGGGAGGCTGAAAGTGGTATCCCGCTGAGTGACAGTCAAATGAGGGGAAACGAGAGTAAGGCAACAATCTGAGAGGCAGGAGCTTGATTACTCGATCGCTCCCTCACATTCTGCTATGAATGCATGCAGACTCCCCAGCAATTTTTAATGAGAAAGATGCAGATGTAGATAGTCCAGGGGGGGGGGGGGGCTAAATAGAATTAATTTGGCAGTGTCATTCTATTTAAATCACTGATACACCTCAATTGTGTAATTATCTATGCAGTGAAGAAAACAGCACTTACCACCTCAGAGGAATCAGGAGATGGTGCCATTTATAGACTTGTAGCTTGTTGTGCTGGCATTTAACAAAAGGAAATGTTACATTCCAACTGCAGTAATTTAAAATGCATAGTGTCATTGTGTACCGTATTATCATTGTCTACTTTTTTGATGCTGCTTGCTTATTTATATGGTCATATCACCACATCTAATGGTGTTAGGTACACAATATTTGAAAGGGTACTGTATTATATTCCCAATAGGAAGGGGCCTTTGCTAATAAAGTCTATGCAAACCTTTAATGTACAGTATTGACAAAAAAAAAAATGTTCTGTGGCGTTTAAAAGTTGTTCGTTTTACAAAAACAAAATTCCACTCTCCCTCTTTCAGTTAGTCAAATTGCAGCTCCCTGACGTTTTCAACTCTGGTCGTCATTGTTTGGATAACAGGGGTTTCTACCAACCCCCAGAAAACCTTATTGCTTGAATGTCAGTCAAGAATAAACCAAACTAATTTGAATGTGGGAAGCCTCAGGGCAAGCTGCATGTGGGGTATTCCCCACATGCAATTTTAGAAAGGGATTAGTAAATGTATTGTGATTCCTGCCGCTTCGTGTGCAACCCTTGTCATCTCATTTTGTACAGAAAAAAACCAAGAGAACCAGGATTCCTCAGGCATCTCAGCCCCCGATGGATCTCATTTGAATTTAATCCACATTATGCTTACAACCACAACAAATTGATTATCATGTTCCACACAAATTAACATGCTTCTCCATGTACTCAAGTCGTTTCAAAGAAAACGGCAAAGCAAGCATGTTACTTGTAATTTCCCATACATATCAGCTTACAAAACAATGGTTAGGAAAGTAAGTACTAGACAGGTGAGGGGTCATGTCAGAGCCCGGTGACCCAGGTCCTATCTCAGGAGGTAAGTCCCAGCATGACATTTTATGGTAGCTCATATTGCAAAAATGTCTACAAGTAAGAATCCTTGAGGAATAGAAGGCTAATATAACACCCACTGCTGAGCCCCTCTGACTCAGCCAATGAGACAAACACTTAAAGACGTTAATGACTGAAGAGCTGTAGTTTTTCTCTTTTTTTGTGACTTTTCAATACTTTCTTTTATTTTAATTATTAAGATGATATTTAAACCAGGTTAAAAAGCATCAAAGAATCAAACATTTTGGCATTCATTGTTTCAAGTGGAAGTAAAATGATACATGCTTCACTTTTCTTCTTATTCACTGTGATAATTGTCTCGGTGTAATATTTTCTAAATACATTGATGTAAATTAACATGTAATGCTATGACTAGCAAAAGTAAAGGACTAGGAGCATGACTTTAATGAAGCCCCTATAGGCCTCTTCAGTAATACCATCAGCTTTTTGGCTTTGCTGATGGGTCCTATAGGCTTTAGAGTAATTGAAAAATGGGTGTTAATCAGTACAGGTACACACACAACTCAAAGTTAAATCTCACAAGAGAAGATTTGTTGATTGACTTCTTAAGCACCCATGCTTGCTCCAGAATTGCAACCTTAGCAGAAGCAGCTGGGCATAGAGAATGAGGATGACATCTCGTCTGTCTTGACCACCTTTGGCCTTTCTCTGCATGGATGCATGAAGCATGACACTGTATGCTGGTCATATTCCAGCATGGATTAAATTTGGGATACTTCATATATCTGCATTGCTTGTCCCAAATCAAAATGCTGATGAGGGTTATTAAACACTTACGCATTTCCTAGAACCCATCCTCAGTTCTTAAAATAGCACAGATTACTTCCATCTTTTGCCAAATCTTTTCCTCAGTTTTACCAGCCCCAGATTTAGAAGTAATTCAAATGGACTTTGTATTACGTCAGTCAGCGTGTTGGACATTGTTGGGAATCCTGACCTGCTTTGAGGGAAGCTAGCACAGCCTTGACTAGCATGCTTGTCAAATTGAGCCAACCCAAGCCCCTGTCCTGGGCATCATGCCACAGGTCTATTGCTGGAGACATGAACTCTTGGGAATGTCAGGATAAACAGTATGGTCACTGTGTGATTACAGTGCATGTTCTTTATTCCTGTAAGACAGCATTGAAAGCGTATAATATGTATTTTAGCTTTCATTTGGTATTGGCCTGAAATTCATTTATTTCCCAGAACAGACACAAAGACACAGAAAGTGATTTGATGGGAAATGTCAATGAACTTAATATTAGCACCAATAAGCCTGTTCAACTTCCAGGAAACTGCCTGTATTGTACTGGTGAAGAAATCCAAATAAATTTTAAGGACTGGTTAAATACTTAAGGAAATGTATTTTCTTGCCAATGGCTGGATAAAAAACAACAAGACTCTCTCCAGCCTTTATAGAGTCTAAACAAGTTAACTAGATATTACCGCGAGGCTTGAGGGTCAATGAAGGAAACAGGCATCCACCCCAGCAGTTTAAATAAGAAATGAAATTTGAAATTTAGATAATTTTAACAAAACTATTACTTTGTATGAGCTCTTTAATGAAAACTATGTAAGGCAATAGTTATGCTTTTTCTACCTACCTTTTCTATCTAAACTATCTCTAATGTATCAATCTATGTGTTTATACAAAATCTTAAAATCTGTTTTAATGATAGTGGTAAGAAAATGATATATGATATAAAATTCATATATTGAAATGTTGCTATATATTAGGATAAGCCCCTTGAGGTGCTACAAAACAAGCAAAGTAATACATGCAACAGAGAACAGATGCATGTTAAAACAACAACCACAACAACAACATTTACAGCTGTAGACTAGACACCTTTAGAAGACAGAGGTTCAGTCGATACACAGAGAAATTAACAAACAGTGCTGACATCATTGAAAGTGTACGCAATCATTTTGAAGATAAGAGAACAAAGTATTTTTTAATATGTGAAATAACAAAAAAAAAAGATTTAAAGGTAACTTTTTCAAATCGGAAGGAGCGCAAAACATAAAAAGCTTTTTTTCCGACCTTCTTGAAACAGAGGGAACTGTGCAGAGAGACTGATCAGAACTTCTGAGAGAATGATTTGCCATGTAAATAAGAAAAAAATGTAATAAACTGTACACAAAATGTGTAGCCTTTGACGACCCTGTGACAAGGAAAACTCAAGACAAGGAAGTACAGCATGTGAATTATAATCTCAGGTTTTGATGGAAACATGTTTAACTCCAGCCTTTGAGACTGAAAATCAAACTTAACCACTAGGGGAGAGGTGGAAAAGAAAAAATCTGCTACCACCTGCCTTTGAACACAGCAGGTGGGGTTTCCCTTGAGATGTGAGGTGGATGTGTTTGTTTGTTTCTGTAATTGACAAGCCAGAGGTGAGGTTTTTGATGGAGGCTGTGGGGCACTCGTAAGAGTCTGGATGGACCCACTTGGTATGCTGTGGGCTCTCATGGGGCAAAGAGGAAAACCAGGGGCTCCAGCCTGTGCGAATCTAGATGGCAGATGACTGACGTCTCCCTGTCCATCAAAGTGTGACCTGGGGCATACTTTTAATGAGATCTATTACACATGACAGGCGCCACCTCTCCCTGGGCTGTCTGTCTAATCACCTCCTCTGTACCAATCACATTGCCGGCTACATGTGTTGCTGATTTACGTACAGAGTGAGTGGGACGATAGAGTGAGTGTGTTTGTGTTGAGGGTTAGATGCTCAGAATGTCTGTTAAAATGTCTTAAAAGGAAGCGATGTTGAGACCTGTCAAACTCAACACCAGCCTGTCAACTGCTTCTGTCAGCTTTCATTGTATATTTCAGTATTGTTTCCACTAAGAGCTCCTTTTAATTTGGAAATTAACTTGTCAATTTTGTATTCCAGCAAGCCTTTACAAAACTCAAAGATAGACAGGATGTGCTGAACAGTTTATCATGTAAAATGGCAAAATACTTGCCCAATGTTTGTAGAAGCGAGAGTATTTATTCAATAGATGAATCTGTCAACTTTGAGTGGATGTGCTAATGTGGAATTCATTCACACAGGCCAACACTCATCTTACGCCCAGGAGAAAACTGCTGGATCATCTAAGCGTTGGCTGAACTGACTTGGCCTGTTGCTTTGTATAAGAAACACTTTTTGCTGCTAGGTTGTGCAACCCCAAACACACTATAAAAAGTCCAAGCATTTGGCGAGACTATCAGAAATAATGAAATACAACATATACAGATTAGTAGAAGAACGATACATGGGAAATAGGATACTGGCTCTGTGAGTATTACCCAATTATCTCAAGTATCATTGCACAATGTGAAACCTGATGTATATGTTGTGTTAAGCATTAAATATCTGACTGCTCAGTGTGGGCTCAAAGAAACAAAGCGGGGAACCTCAACTCAACAACTGACCAATAAGCCTTAAGTCTTAAGCTGTTTCCTGAAACCCTGACCTGGCTGTACATGGGAGAGGTGGTGGTCTCCTGAGGCAAGATGACATTTCTGCAAGTGTAAAAGCCCAAAAGTCAACTGTCTTACAGTAGAGAGCAGCTGATTCTTGAAAATGATGCAACCTTTCTGTGTCAAATTTATACTGCGTAAGGTTACCTTACTTTGGCCATCAAACCGCTGGCACAACTGGTCTGACAGCGGTCCCTGCTTTCAACTGAGATGTGCCACTCTGATGTTGGACACAATCTTCAGTGACTCCCCATAAAACTGTCAACATAACAGTGTGAAAGATTGAAAAAGAAACATTTTCAAATATGGGCATTTTTCTCATCACTGTATCAACAACTTTTAGCTGAATTTAAATAAAGGAGTGCTTCACTGCATACTTTTTTTCCCCATTGTACTGCAATATCTTAATGTGCCACAGAAATCATTACAACAAAGCCATAATTTGAAAAATGGTTCTCTGACAATACAGCAACCATGCTAACCGAAATCCTGTGAAATATGCTGTTCTGATTGGTAACTTGAGTGTTTGGCTGAGGGAGTGCTCATGGGAGAGCAGGCGGTGATAAGACTGTGGGACTTTCTTCTGAGATTGACAGTGGGATTTACCGACAGTTGTGGCATCCCCCCCCCCCAACAGCATTTTCTCAGTTAATTAAATTGAGAACTAAGCCACAAAGAAAGACATCGTTTAGAATATGTGCTTGATGTGCCATACTGTCTCCAGACAACTTACTGCAGGATCTTTCACAACACAACTGCTGCTGGAACAGATGCCAAAGCAGACTTACTCTCATCCTGCACGGCTGACAAAGTGTCTCTTTTAAGCCATTGTTCATGTTACATTATATGGTAATTCTTCATTTTATTGTTAGTCACTATATGTTTCACCCTGACTGCACAATGCCAAAGTCATGAATACTGTTTTGTATAAGCCATCCATTATGTCACTGCTTCCAGCTCTCCATCTGTAACACTTTAAAGTCAAGGGTTTGAATCAAGATGGATTTCATTAACTTTAATTCAATTTAAGTGTGTTCTCAGAAGAACAGGCAGATAGTCAGAGAGGCGAATTTGAAACAACTCTGAGACCAAACTAAGAAATGTGGCAAGGGGTTCTGAAGAAATTATTAGCAAAAGCACACAGTGCAACACAGTTTGGTGTTTCGCTGTATTTTGTATGGCCCCTTCCTTTCTTCCTCTGTCTTTCATGAACACACGTATGCAAAATCTTTATATCCCTCTGTCTCACCCACACATGCACAACTGTTTGGTTGCCATCTCTCCTGTCATTTTGAATTCTCAAGCCACCTGTTTCACGGCCTCATAAGAGAGAGTGACGACAGGAGGATGAGAGGGGGAGGAGAAGCAAAGGGAAGGGTGAAGGACAAGCGAGTCAGCCTCGAGTAGTGACTAAAGTAGGGTAAATTAATGACAGGTGTTCTAATTGTGTATTTCAAAAAAACATCTAAAGTCCAAGTTTTCTATACCGAAAGAGCGCACACACTTCTGTTGTGAGTTGTAGTTTGAAAAGAAAATTCTGCAACCATGCTAACTTCAATATGCTAACAATAACAATAAATACATGCTAGGGTGTGGGATAGGAAGATACGATCAGGAGGGAATATGTGTCAACGATTAGCCAAAGCAGAGAGTCAGATCTCAGTACGATGTAGCTCGTAACTAAGTTTGTGTGGTTTCAAGTTCAGTTTTTTTTTTTTTATCTTATCTGTTCAAGAAGTCTGTTAAAGCCATGTCCACCAAGTGGTCCAGAATGAATCCGCACAGCTTGGTACTGTTTGGTTCGGTAAAGCCTGATCCTGTTTGCGTTTCCACAGCTGCTCCTCTGAACAAGAGACACATCCACAGCCCTTTTTTTTCTCTAACACTCATGTAACACTCTTGTTGGGCTGCGACAACAAATCAGTAAAGTGGATAATTAAAAGTGTCAGCAACAAATTTGATCGATCGATTCGTTGTGTTGCACGATTATAACTTCACTCATCGTGGCGATGAGTCGTCATGATGTCACACAAAGACAGCTGAGCAGAGTGTAGTCGGAGTGTGATCAGCTTAAATTGTGTTGAAATGTGCTGATAAGTTAACTTTACTACCATTTGCAACATGGTAGTAAAGTAATAAAAACAGTTAAGAATAATAAAAACAGTTAAGAAGAATGTTCATCTTCATCGTCTGTTTTCAAATGACGAAGCAAAGGCGTTGGCGAGCTAAAAATAGATGTTTGTTTATAAAAACTGTGGAAACTTTTTTGTTTTCGTTCACAAGACGAAATGGCAGAACAGGAGTAGTAATTGTAAATTAAAACAAAATGACTTTACAAATACTTGTAAAAAGCCACAGCTTAAACTGAGTTTGTGATTTGTACTTTTTATCATTTTGAAGGAGCCGTTTTATCTTGTCTGAGCGTTGTGAAGACGATTTGAACTACAAGTTCACACACTCGTAAGAGATACTGTTAGTAAAATGCTCTTCATTTGATCTAAGAGACTTTCCATATTTAAGGTATAGTATCTGTCTTTCAGACAAGATGTCACGCTTCAGCTGCAGTCTTTCAGAGGCCATACCTTCACTGTCTCGCCAGCAAATATAGAAGTCGTACGGATCTGATACGGAGCTCAGATGCAGCACAACGAAGCCAAGGGAAGCACACACGTTGAATAAAGTTAACCACTTATCAGCTCTGCTGCCGTAATGTAACATGAGAGGGAGCGGAACACATTAAAAAAAGGACGAGACTTTGAGCGAAACATAAACAAGCTGAAGGAAGTGCCTGCTGTCCCATCAAGTGTAAACACAGATCTAAAACAACACACCCAGAGGGAGTTTGACTTCTTCCCTCCTTTACAAAGCCTCTACTCAACAGCAAGTTGACCTGATAGTAATGCCAGAGGAAACTATTATATTTCAACATTGTATTTTAAGTTATTAGGATTCATCCATTGGAACCACAGGTATCTCTACTGTACAAAGCAGTATTACTCTATCCAATCGTTACATTATTCAGTCTGAACCAAAGTTGCCATTGAACAGACAGTCTGACACACACTGGAGTCCTGTGCTAAACTCTGTTACGAGGAGTGACAAAGTACAGGAGATAACAATAGCTACATCTGCAATGTCAAAAGAAAGAAAAGGTCAATAAACAGAATGGTGGGAAAATAAATTTTGCCAGGAAAAGAAAGGACCTCTGTGGTACTAACGTGGCCGTTTTCTATCTTTCAACAGCAGTAAACAACATAATGAGGGAAAATTAGACAGAAAAGCAACTATCATTCCTACACTTTGAGAAGTTTTTTCACCCTCTTTAAATGATTATACAACTAGGCTTCTGGAAAAGTCCCATGTTTTCCCCTATTGGACCACAGACTACATAATAAGGAGTTGAAATGCAAAAGCTGACTGCTTCAAGGGCAGTAAAAAGCAAAGTCATTTCCTCCTACTGTCCCAATTCTCTTCCTCTAGCTGGGGACCAGCAGCTGGACCCCGCTGAAGAATACCACTAAAAGACCAGACCTTTAGGAGGCCCTCACCAACAAAACAGCATGTGTAAAACATTACACAGACCATCTCAACCAATCACAGGTAGCATGGCTGGGACAACCTTCAGCCACAAAGTCAAACTTAAGATAAAACCATTATTGTTTGCAGTTTATGTCCTACAAAGAACAAAAAGGCAAAGAAAAAAAAGGGGCAGATGTAATGTAATAAAGATCTTCCCCTTTGCTTGATACTAGTATAGAGAGTCCATCAGTCATGCAGGGAGTAGGATCAGACCCTGTGGAGCCGCTTAGGAAACAGCTTTAATTCATACATGATCATCCCAGCACAGCTGCCCGGCTGCCTATGTTCCCAGGCAGGAGACATGAGCCACATACAATGAGACAAACTTGTGTCATTTAAAGAAAGGCTGTCCCATTTTTAGCATTTAGAGTCACAGCCAAACACTGTGCGATCTGGATGAGCCGCAAATACACCGAAGAAAAGAAAGAAAGAGAAATAATAGCTTAACAGGATACAGATTTACTGACCTTAACAATTATAACTTATAAATTACAGAACAGGTATTGTTTTAGCTTCACAGTGGACTATACAATTGACGTTTGCTGCAATCCCACTTGGCCAACAAAAACAGCAAAATTCCTTGATAATTTTCCAGTTCATGTTCACTTACCTATTATATAGTATGTAGTTCTGAATGGGAATCTCCAAACAGGAAAACATGAACCTACAGAAAGAATAACACACTGATGCAGTTATTATTTATATAATAGAAGATACAGTTTTGTTGATATAATGTTACAATCAGGAAAGAACAAGTGGAACTGCCCCAAAAACAATCAGTTCGCTTTATTTCTGTGTATTGTTTTAGTGCTGAGTAAGTCAAGAATATGACTGATAAAGACGTGTTTATAACTTTCATGTCAACACTGATTTCAAGGCTTTTTCAGCACTGAAGATTTTCTTTCTTTGAAAGAACAATATCAAGTTATGTAACTGTAAAGTTTGATGTGCTATAATAGAGTGTTGTATACATTAGGTTTACATGCATATAAGGACAGACTGAAGCGCAGATTTTGTTATAAGAACTATTTTCATTCTCAGGTGTCTACAAACAGCCAAAGTTTTCAGGGCCTGTTTCAAGTTTTCTTCTCTGTCTGCCAGCTTTGCGATGGAGGTATGACTCTGCGGAGTGTGCCGTTATCTTTTTCCCATTTAAATGCTAATGAGCGTACTGCCGTACTAGTCAAAGCGCTGTGGAAACAGTGTGAATTTTTAATATCTTATCACACCGAAAGGTAACAGCTCTCCCAGTGAGGTGAAGGGATGAGTAAATGTTCCCTCATTAAATTCTACACAAACGGTGAGTCTCTCAAAGGCGGCCGGGGGCCATTCTGTGTGCCACGGCATCCCAAGAAATACTGTATATACTGTGTGTGTGTGTGTGTGTGTGTGTTGATCGTGCAATGTGCACGGTCAAATGCGTGAGGATGTGTGTGCACTAACATCTGTCAGTGTCGTTTAGATGTGTGCGCATGCAGATGTGCAGATGCACTTGTCTCTTCACCTCATGAGTAATGAACAGCTGTTAATTGCCTCCCCATCATGTGGAGGAGACAGAGGTTAAGGTTGTCATAGTCTGTTAATGATTACTCTCAGTGCTGGTGGAGTCTTTGGTGGGTAAAAGGTTGGAGGGCAATTCATTTAATATAATGAAACTCGTATGAGAAGATGACCTCCGCTCTCTACTGCCTGGATTTGTATTTTCTGCTGGCACCTGTTTCCATGAAAATCACCTGTGTCTTCCAAATAAAAATCAGTTTCAGTGTTAATTATGTGTTTGTCATACACTTTTCGTGGTTCAATGCATGCAAATGTGATTTTGTGAACAATCCATATGAACAGAATGACAACAGTTGACTGCAGGGTCGCCCTCAGGTCCGCTGGGAACATGACCGCATTTTAGATAAAATAGCTAAACATAAATTCAAAGACTCATTGTCTTGGCAGGTTTTGTCAAACTGATAAAAGTGGAGCATTTAAACTTGACTGATGTAATATCTCTGACGTGAATTGTCTCAGTAAAAAAGTTGAACAAAGTATTCCTCTTTCAGTGTTCAAGTTAGATTTATAAACCTGGCATCTCCTCTGCAGATTAAAAAGGCACTTTTTTAGCACTTTAGGCTCTGCGGTCTGGCACCCAATGGTGGTCTTTGCTTTCAACATGAGCTTTCACAATTTCTCCTCAGAGTTGCTACGGAGAAAGCAACGCTAGAGGAAAAACTGGAAAGCAAGGGGGACTTTTATGAAGCCAGGATTCAATAATTACTTTCCTCTTGTCTCACGCAAGTGACAGATGGTGAGGCCACCAGAGGCCTGAAGATGGGAATAATATTGTTGATTAAAAAGAAATATAGGAAACAACATGCAGCTGTTGGCTGCAAGACATAGGAGGGAAGACAAAAAGAAAGAGGGAAGAAAGAAAGAATAGGAAAGGACCCCGCTCAGAAACAAATGACACTATTACTCTTGGCTGGTGCGCACACATTTCGATTGGAGGCCGTTTGAACTGCTTCAATGTGAACTTTTGAGAAGAGATTTTTACTGTTTGACTGTTTTATTCTGGCAGAGTCATGAGGGATTGGGAGTTGTGTTCAAGACATTTATGAAAGTGGTTATTTGTTTGGCTCTGTGCAGTCTGGTGCTCAGACCACCCTCCAAACAAGAACGCCCACCTGCATATGTTAAGCACGGTGCCTCTTTGTGTTTGTGTGCAAGTGTGACAATAAAAAGGCTAATGATTTTTTAAAGACTGGCCAAGACGCACCGAAAAATACCAATATCTTCTGCGATGTGTGCATGAGCTTGTAAGTGAGGGGGTAATTGTTTCCCAGAGCTCTTTGCTCGTATCAGGGGAAATTTAACACTTTTAATGGCAAATGCTGACGCTGAGCTTGCTTCCTTCTGCTACGAGCATCAAAGCAAGGAATCACATTGCCAAGCCACTTTTGCATGAATTAATGTAATAGCTGTCTTTCCAAGACATGTTTTAAAGAGATAAAAGTCAACTAACAGAAAAACAAATCCTTTATATTTCCATTCACAATTTGTATAAGTGACTTAAATTCTGTTTTAGTTAACAAACTAATGTATTTCCCTTAAAACAAATGGAAAAAAGACAGGAACTACATATTTAAAAAATGTTGATCAAACACTGAGTATTTTACAATGTGGTTATTTTAAATGGATAAGTAAGTAAATGACCACCCACTTAGTTTTTTTGTGGTTTAGGTTTTATGGTTTTGTCACTGTAACATAATCTTTCCTGTGAACTGCTGAACACAAAGGAAACAATCCATCAACATCACAGCCATGATTTAATGACACAAATCCTTTGTATCATCCTGTTCTTCACAAATAATGGTCTCAGACTGCATGTAACCAAAGCTATCATGTTTATCATTTATAGAATAATAACTATGCACATGAGGTGTCAGCTGTGTTGTGCATTGACTGGATAAGAAGTGAAATAAGCCTGTGTGATCAGGGGAGGGATTGAATGAGATTAAAAGATTTAAGGCTCCATTTGCCCATGAATATCTGATGCATATCTGAGGCGAGAGGCAGTGATCCTCTGTCAGGTTGACGGGGGTGTTGGAGGAAATCTACCTTATCTGCATCTGGCCACTTTTCAACAGTTTCTTATGTGCATGTGTGGCCACATTCCTTTTGTGCCAAATAGTTAGACAGCAGCTGTTAGCATGAAATAAAAATTAACGTCTTCTCATCCAAAATCTTTGGCGCCTTAGTTTTTCTCCCTATGAGTCAAAATACAGTAAGTGATTCATGCGTCAAACAAAAAGACTGCTCCACATTGAAGACTGCCAATACAAGCAGATACTGAACAATTGTTTCGCTCAGACATGCTGAAAGCTCCTTAAGAACAACTCTATAAAAGCTATGTCAGCAAAAAGACACCAGTCATCAAGTTGTGAAATGACCTCAGTCATATTGTTCTTCTCAAACAGCCATGGAAAACATTTAAACATTACCCAATAAACTAAAGAACTCAAACGTCTATATCTGGGAGAATTTAAGACCTTATTCTTCACACATATATACACATTTCAGCACACACACATGTGCTACAGGACATGTTGGGAGTAACATGTAGGCTACTAAAGGAACACAAAATTAAACTCTCCCAAATGGATATTAGTAAATGTAAAAAGTGAATGCTGCAACAAAAACAAATCTCAGTTAAAATCAGTGACCACAATCTACGGATTTACAAAAAAAAAAAAAAAGTATAGCTCTCAGCAAACACCTGCAGCACTGGCCAGAGATGATGACGTTATGGTTAAGCAGAAGTTATCAAAGTATAAAAGCATGGCTATCACGAGGGTGCCGTGGCCACCAGGTGAAAGCCTGAGGCAAACCACGTCTAAGGAAAGGCTACTAACTTAATTAATGCAGCTCGTTCAGACGTCCTCCACACTTTTTAACCTCCATGTTTAGTGATACAATGTCCTCCGTTCCTATTGCCTCAGCGTTGTCGCTGTCTTGGTTTGTCCCTTGAAATGTACAGCTTGCGGTTCCTCAGATAACACTTCATCTCTCTTTTGTATCCAATAAACACCAAACACTGTTTATATTAAGCGCTTCAGTTTTCACACCTGACAAAGTACGAACTTAAATTTTAAGCTTAAAGTTTAAAACTTGTGGAAACAGGCCTACCTAATATTGCCTATATGTTTGTGTTGTTACCAACCAATTATTGTATCAAAAGGCAGATGCAAGGGCAACGGCGAGAATACGTTACCGTTACGTCATTAGGCTATGTTAATGAAAGGTGGGATGGGGGCAAGAGTAAATGCAATTTTTTTTTTGATTGAGAAAAATGCATATATAGCCTGACAAATAGACAAATAGAGGGAAATAAGGTTGTGTGCTCAAGAATTCATGCCAAATTCATTTAGAGTCAATCGTGATTTTAATAGGTAATCCAACAGAGGCCTACAATGTCTTTAGTTATATCAGCAGATTTTCACAGCCCCTCCCACTTTTTTTTTAGGGCCAATGACATCTTAACATCTCCAGCTGCACTGGCAGTTCATTCTTCATCATTTTGAGTGAGTTTATTTTGGAGTGTAAAAGAATATGCAGAGAAAACGCGTATTCTGCTAAATTTCTTGGTGGGACAAGGAGCAGGGATGCAAAAGGTAGGTTCCCTCCCCCATGGGTGTGTCCACTACTACCGGAGGATCTCAGTGTATCCACCTGCAGAAGCCGCTTCCCAGCAGCGCACACTTGAGCGTCGCTTGCGCACGGGAGAAGCTGGGCTGTCACTCGTCTTCAGGAACAACTCTTTGTCTCTGACCTCCTTCAGCGGGAAATATGGACTCTTTTGATGCGATTTAGAGCTAACTTCAAGTTAAAGCGGCCGTGTCAAGTTAATTTAAATCCAAGCTTTGTTTGGCTGTGGGATAATCGTGCAGGATCTGCCGCGGATACTCAGATACTCCAGCGTGCGGACAGAGGAGCTCAAAGGATCTGGGTGGATGGTTTTAAATGTTTAACAGCTTCATCACCACAGTATTCACGGGACGTAACTAAAGGGTAGGTCATAAATGAAGTGCTGAATTTATAGGGTAAATTGCCAGTCAAATTTGATATATTCAGGCTATGTGAGCTAGACTGATGTGAGTTGAACAGGAAACCACATTTGTAGAATCGAGGATAAATGAGTAAAGCATGCGCTGAATATGACAGAAAAAGGTTCTGATATGTTTTATTTAAAGTTCTGATGCCAATTGTTTTAACCTAACTATTTTAAGCATTTAATTTATTCAAACGAGAGTCTAGTGTTGTGCGTATTCCTTTGCGCGTGGGATGTAGTTAAATGTGTTTGAGTTTTTGCTGTATGTGATGCTCTTTTTTTAAAGATCTGCCATGCACAGCAATTTGATTTTAATAAGAAGCCCTGGGTGCCACTTTTTTTTTTACAATTTAAAGTCCTATGTAGGGCTCATAAATGTCACGTGGTTCATGTTCATGCCCTCATAACTCGAAGCTCAGTCGTCACGCTTTATTTTGGTGAACGTTCTTGCTTTGGAGTTTTTGCCGTCAGACCTCAACGTGGAACTTGATCTTAAACCCTGCCTGTCAGTTTGATCTCAGATTCAGACCCACGTTTACAAGCAGATCAATGCAGTGAATGGATAATCCCAGCAGAACAGTGTCGCCAAACGTGGCACACTTATTTCTATGGGGTTTTTTTTACGCACAATTGTGGCTCATTTTAGTCGTGCTGATGACCTGAATTTCTGTCGATCCTTTTATGGGGATATTATTAACTTCAGCTCTCTTTGTTACTCTTAAAGCATTGTTGATGCGCTTTGTGTGCCCAGCCAGAGCGCAGAGTACTGCTTGTAAAATTGCTTTTACTGTATTATTGACTAGGTATTTGAAAAACTGTTTTGCAAGAGATAGAATATATAGTATTATGAATTGTTTGCACAAGAACTGAGGGTTGACAGAGAGTGGCTTGGCTCTCTCAGCTGGATGGAGACTCCCTCCATTCACTGTTTCCCTGGTTGTACACAGAAGCAGACAGAGGCAAGAATAATTGTGGGCGGTTAGGAAACGCACAGTAAAATGAGAGACCAAGCAGAAACCACAGAAGCAATGATGACATTTCAATTCTGAACTATAGTTGAGTTTCTTCCCAGATTCTACAAGCCTCTGCTTTTCTGCCTCAGGTAATTTGACATATATTGCACACCATAATAGAATTAAACAGTCAAGCATTTTTTAAGAGTAGATTGTTAAATAAAAGAGATCTCATCTTGTATCTTGATTTAAGTAGCAAAGTTGCTGTACTTAGAATGTTCTAACATAGAAAGAAAACAGGTCTGTTGTTGCAGCTCAGTGGTTGCAAACCGGTCTATGCAGACGGTTTCTGAGGTGGAAGTTCAAGCTCATTGTCTGATGTGCATCCCTCTGTGTCTCTCAGCTCCTGTGCTCTTCCTCCTCTCCTCTGTTAACACACAGAGGGATAATGTGGGACAAACTGTGCTGGCTGCTGGCCCTACTGGCCCTAACGTCTGGGGCTTTGACGTCCTCCAACGAGCCCCTGTCTGCTCCCAGGATTTTCCTCTCCTTCAAAGGTAAGACACTCAAAACACTATGAGCGGCTTTATTCAGTGTTTGTGTTTATTTACAGACAAGTTGATTTGATCAGGGTGTAATAGTTGCTTTTAGTGTTTTATTTTGCACTCCTGTTTTATAATGGGTAAACTATTGGCACTAGCTGTATTACAGACTTGGCATATATTCCCTCCCTGCTTCACAGAGAGTTTGATTGTGTGTGGATGAGGAATGAGGAGATGGTGCTGCTAACCATTCAGGGTCAGAGAATGTGTCTTCATTTAATCGCCTGGCTGCCATCAGTTGCCTAAACAGGCCTTTGTGTGGCCTCGGCTTCCTTCTGAAATCAAGTCAGATTTATCACTTGGCTGGACACATACACAGGGCACAGATCCAGGATGTTATGAATGTTTGCCGGTGCCACATGAGACCCTGTGTGTGCATTGAACTGTCCTGTTAAAATAGGTCTGAAGTCTCCTGGGCTTTCTCGTTCGACGGCTGGTGTAGCCATTGTGTCCATGTAAAGATTTTATAGAAGTTTTCATTGTACGTGTTTCCTTTTAGTGCACCTGTGTGTGTAAACGTGTAGACTTAGAAGCACTATGAACATTAGGCTACGGTACACATAAAAACTGTTTTTTTCCCCTGGAAATCATTGAACATTATATTAGCCCCATAGTTAGTCCTGAGAGGGCAGAACTTAATTGTGTTAAATTGTTGCTCCTTTTTTTTTTTTTTTTTTGCCAAACTTCCCTCTTAAAATCCCATCTCTTTCTCCCCATCTCTAATAGAGTTGGATTTCACCCTCCACTGGTCTCACATTTACTTGTTAGAAACGGGTTAGTTTTTTCTGCTGCTTTTAATTGAGTTTGTTTTTGTTTTTAATTAGTTTCTGGGGTTACTTTATGCCTCACAGAGCAACCTTAGATAGCTGGAGAGTAGAAATGCACCTTGGCTTTGCATTCGCTAATTGTATTGGTGTTGCACAGTTCTGCTGGGAATAGCTCTGTAATGTGCTTTTATTAATTATTTATATGACCATGAACGTAACCAAATAATAGGTTTTAGCGTTTCATGATATCTGTCTCGCGGTGGCATACAGATTGGTTGTAATAAGTGCTTACTGAGGAAAAAAAATCCATGTAATATTTAATGAGCTTTTATATTGAGATTATAAAAGAAGACAAGCTTCAAGTGTGGGCAGCCAATTCTATCCATCATTAGAATGCATCTCTGTTGATTTGGCTTCTGTCTGTGACCCAGCCTCTCTTGTTTTTCTATAAAGGTTACACACTATCACTTCCCACTGATTATTTGCATTTTATAAAGCGGGGAGAGAAGATTTTGCTGCTTTTGGCGGAAATCCAACAATTTGACACATGAGAACCAACCCTTTGTCTTTCCTTTTCAAATATTTGCTTTCTATCACATCATCATGCAACTGATTATATGCATACATACACACACATCTTTTTTAAGGGAAAATGATAAAATCTTGTTGGCATATATACAGTATTCATGATGCATTTCGGTATGACCATCTGCTATATATGCTCCCCTTGAAATTACATTCTAGATACATTAAATGTATTAATCTCTACTTTTTCTGCCGTTGAATTTAAATGCATGTATTCCTAAATCTCTTCAGAACTAAAAGCTATAGGATTATCATGTATACACAACTTTATGAAAACAGATTACATGTTAAATCATAGCGAAAAACAAACAGCTTTAATTTCTGGCACACAGCCTAAAAATCCTTCACTTTTTTTCTTTAAAAAAAAATGTTTCTCTTTGTTCTCTAAATATCATTTGTCAGTTTCTTTTGCCCCTTTTTTAAATAAATTGTACTGATTAAACGTGTGTATTTCACAAACATGTGGATCTATTAAAACTAAAGTTAACCATGTGAACAACCATGAGCCAGCTAAGCTGATAATTTCTTCTTTTGAGGTTCCCAAAGTAGCTCCTGAGTGTGTTAGTGCAAGCTGAGTTATTGACTGTGATAAGGACCAAGAAAGCAAACAGAGGTTAAGACTAAAGGAATGTCTACTCAAAGATCGCAGGGATAGATCATCAACCAGGACTTCAAAAGAGATGCACTTAAAAAAACAGACCATAATGAATCTCTCTTAAGTTTGAGTGTTAAAAAAGTTTACAGTAAGATTTACCTGTGTACATAGAGAGAGATAGAATAAGAGCATCGATCAAAGACGAGATGGTGGAGAAAAGCAAAAGATCTTGTCTGTGTCTTTTCTCTCTCTCAATGCCTTGGAGGAGTCCGGCTCAGATCAGCTGCTGAGAACTCCTATATTTACTTTCAAACAAGGTCTGTAATCACGTGCTATTTTAGTGTGCAGGGCTCCGCGAGGTTGTGACCTCTTCAAACAGAAGCCATTCACACCAGAGGTTAACTGCCCTCAAACTGTGGGAGAATGGCACCATATTAACAAGTAATAGCTTGTTAAGCTAATCCTTGGGCCCATTCGAAAGTGTTTAACTTTGTTTATACTCGGCCCCTTTGGTCCTCCGAGGAACACCTGGGTACAAGGTTAGCTCTGGGAAGAAAACCAGGCCGTCTTGTAATTGGCAATTCTCAGGGACAATCTTGAAGTTACTCCAGCCTTTGCATTTTTTCTGTGACAGTCTCTTTGTCCTGACTAATGGATTGATGATTGTCACGACCCAACAAAGAATTCACTATCTGTTCATCTCTCCTGACAGTTTTGGGGGTCGACACCAGAAATGATGACAGGCCCTCGTCGTCTTTCTTCTTATAATAATTATGGGCTGCTCCTGAGTTTCAACTTTACTGCAACAATAGACCTCATATCCCACAGATTATGTTCTATAGGCAGATTTATGTGTATATATAGTACAGGAGAAGAACCCTTTGTCTTTTTCAAGTCATTCCCCTCTGCAGGTGGTCCTGTTCGTGTCCTTTTGACTTCCCTGCTGAGAGAAAGAATCACAATCTAAATCATGGTGTGAGTTGTGACTTCTCAGATTTTTCGAAGGACACCAATGTTTGTTATCTCCTTGTGACCTATCTGTCCTCTTTAGACTATGTAAATGTGACACTCCCGAGCAAAAAGCCTCAGCCAAGAGTTACTGCAATCAAGTCTCAGAAAATCAATGAGCTGCTGAAAGCTATCTTGTCTGCTAACCAATCGGGATGGCTTTATAATTTGGTCAGTGAAGCTCAGATATTTACCTGTACGGACGAGGTGATCACCTGCAACAATCCCACACATTGCCTTGATTGCTCGGATCTGTCTCTTTCAAACGTAAGTAAACAGACTGTATGTAGCCTGCTGCTGTGATTGGCTTATCACCACAGAGCTGGCAAGTGAATTTAGTCTGCATGTTCTCCCCCAAACCCTCCTGCTGTTCAGCCGTAAAGTGATGTTACTAATTAGCCGTAACATCGGAACACATTATAGTGGCTTATATTAAATGTATCATTTGGGATTTTTAACGTAATGAGACGTATGATTCACATGATGTTTGTAAAGATCCATAGGGAGGCTCAGAAACTTGCCTTTTTATATTTATTGTCTTGTGCAGCTCAGTGTGCACCTCAGTGTGACCCATGATCTGATGTCTTATCAAATGGCACTCTATGGATGGGTATAGTCCAAAAAAGATCAACACATTGAATACGTTTCTTGTTATGCAGATGTCATATGCTTGCATAGAAATGAAAATGAGATGAAACTAGTCATGCATTCTTCTTTTCTTTTGCGTAACATGTCATTTCACATTTTTGTTTGAGTAATTTCTAAGGCATGGAGCTAAAAGTGTATTTAGAATATATTTGATGTTTCCCAGCAATTGTTATGTTACCAGAACTTATAATGATAAGAGTTGATGACAACAGGCAATTTTGGGGCCATGAAGGAAAACTATTGTGACAAGTTAAAGCTTAAATTATATACATGACAAGCAGAAGCTAAATTCTCCTGAAAGAGACAACAAGCAAAATGCTAGTTTTCTAGTTTTTTAACAAAAGCAAGTATGCTTTCATCATCGGAAAAAGTCCACTGTGAACTGTTGAAACACTTAATGTAACATCCAATCCACATCCTCTGGGTCTTTAGCTACCAGCTGTGCTTGTTTACTGCTTTCCCAGCAGATAATCATCATCAGTACATGAGGAGAACACGTTTGTCACAGCCTCACTGTCTCTGTCCTATGTACATGCATTCCAGTTCCGAGAAGTCATGGCAGGATGCTTTTATCTTTTAGTCACATTGCTGCTCACTTGTACATACAGTACTTGGATGCAGCAGGCTCTCTTGGTATGCATAACACATGCAACATTGTACCTGTTGTCAAAAGTCTGCAGTCCAGAACGCCCTGCCCTTTTCCATTTTATCTCCATTAGAGAATGTCAGGGCACTGCAAAATGTTTCCAACAGAGTAATGTGTGATGGCTGTGGCACGCAAGCCTGCAGCAATTATTACAATAGTTTGCTACTTTCTCCCCAGAGATGCTGCTGGGGGAGGAGAGGAGGGGGGGGTGCATCCCAGCAACCTCTGCTCTGCAGGATGCATGCTGTCAAAGTCTGATTATTCAGGAGAGGGAAACAGAAGGCGACAGCTCCCCGTGCTAAATATAGTGTCCTTTCTGTCTGTTTCTTTCTCTTTTTTATCTCTCACTCCTCCTCTGCCTTTACTCTACACTCACACCCTCTATATTTGCTGGGTGATAAGAGGTTGGCAGTGTCAGGTGCGGCAGGAGAGCACCCAGTACACCGCCCACAGCTGGAGCGCGCTGTTTTAGCACACTCGAAAGGCGAAATGGGAGAGGGGGGGGTCTCTAAAGTGCCTGGACTTTCCTTTAGAAGAAGGCACACAACAGTGAGGCAGCAAAGGAATGTTTCACAGAGGAGTGGGTGGACATGTGCAACACAGAGGTTTTACATATTCGCTCGGATAACGTGCAGAAAGTGAAGCGCTAGGTTGCAGCAATGAAAGGAAATATGTGCCTCTTTAGGCAGCTTTCTTTGTCAATCAACAAATGATGGCGCTTCTTTAATGAAAGAAATAGACATACAAATCATTTCTTTAATGCTCTGGATTGAGAACATTTCTCTGCCTTTAGATTTTATCGCCCCTGGAGGATAACAATTTATCCAACTTGTGAGGGGAAAGAATCCCTAAAAGTCACTCAGCTATTCATTCAGAATAGAGTAACTTATGATGTCAATCAAGTATTCAATGGTTTGTGCTGCTGAGATGTGTCAAAGCACCGGACAGACCATGGGTTGACTTTATATTTTGAAGTTGACCAGTGATAAAGGTAGTGTGACAACATTGTACAGGTTTAGTCCAGGACTAGAGTTTTTCTGGTAGATCAGCATGCTGTAATGTAACGTAAAAAACAATTGTGTCCATTCAGTTTTGTGTTCATGAACACCAGTTGCACTCGTTGTGTTGCAAGCCCAATGTTCAGGTGTCCTCGTCTCAGCGGTTGTGGATTTGAGTCCGACCCTGAACCTTTGCTACTTGTCAGCCCCAACTCTCCCAACATTTGCTGTCTCTCTTCAGCTGTCCTATCTTACTTTTGTTGTTCTGGTTACAAAGACAATAATGGACTATTTCATTCTTGTAAAGGCAAAAAGGTCTGAAGAATAAATAAAACAAAATCTATTACTATAGAAAAATCTGACTGACTTTTCATGAAAGAAAAGAATAATTTTTTTAGAATAATTGTCCTACCTATTTTGTTTATTCCATTTATACAATGTGGATCAGGACTTTAACAACAAGGAGAACCCTGGATGGGTAAAAAAAAAAATCTCTGTGCAACTTCTTCACCATTTCTATGTTTCCACAAATAATCAGTGTTATTGGCTCTCTGTCAGGGGTCTTTTGTGTGTGGATCATAGTTTACTGCACATAAACTTGATGCCTTTGCTCAACAAAATGTCACTCCAGTCATCTGTCTACTTTTTAAAGGGGGGCAGCACTTAGCAGGGGTGACACACACTTTGTCTGAATGTGTGTTTTGGTCTGATAGTGTAAAAGTGAATGTGTACTCTTATAAAAACATCCTGGTGTCGGGTTTCTGCTGCATCCAATTTTTTCGACCGAAATGTGGCAGACAGGATAAAAATAGATCCAAGCCGTACATATGACAGATGACATTTTTTTGTCTCTATTTTGAAGAGCTTGATTGGCTCCTGTTGGTGAGTCTTGCTCCTTGATTTCCTTCGGGCCATTTAAATCACTACTACTGGCAGATGATTAGAGGTATTCTGCATTAAACATCATGGCTTGCAGAAGAAGAGGAAGGTAGGTTAGACCAAGAGGACATCAATTGTTGTGGTTGGAGACAAAGAGAATGTAAAGGTTTTACTGGAGGGGCATTTCCTCAGATTCAAAGTGACATAGAGGAATTGGAAAGAGTCTTTTAATATTCATGTCAAGTACATGTGGTTAAGTCTGCCTTGTGTGTGTGTGTGTGTGTGTCTGTTTGTGTGTGTTCACATTCTTGCAGAGCTTCTGCAAAGCTCTCTATATATATGACAGTGCTTTGGTTTGGTTACCATAGCAGCATCTACCTGTCACTCCTCACAAACTGAATCGGGTTCAAATGCTTCTCTCGGCAGAGGAGAGGTGGGATGTAATCACAGCGCTGAGCTTATTTCCCCTGATGTCTGCTGCCTTGTCTGCTCGCAGGAAAAACCTGGAGTAAAGCAATGCGAAGGCTTCGAGGCTTAGTTAAGACAAATGAGACAATAAATGAGCTTAAACAATAGACTTTGAAGAGACTGTGGCATGATATTGTGAAGTTGCTGGGGAGGAACTGAGAGTTTATAAAGGGAACAAGTGAGGGATTGGTTTTTCTAGACGTGATCTCCAGATGTGGCAGAGGAGTGGGAGTCCTTCGGGGAGAGAGGGGAGGGGGATTGGGGTGCAGCCCGAACTAAAATTAAGGAGACACCGGGTCAAGGGCGCCTCTCCACTTGTTTACTCAGACAGCTATCATTCATTATCATTTGTCTGTCAGTGTCCAGATCACGTTACAGCAATGCCATGACCTCGCTCATGTGGTTGCCCTTGTGAACACTTGGGGTGGGAACTAGGAACACGTACTCTGTCATGTATTTTTACATAAACGGATGTTTGTTACTTAAACATGTACAAGAATCAAACATGAAACTTACAAAGCTACTTTTTAATTTTCTAAACACATCTACATAGAACATCTTTTGACACAATAAGAACAGATGCAGTGAAAACACAAAAATACAAGAAAAGTTAAGTGCAAGCAACATCTGTAAGATCTGCTAGTAGCATGCAACAAAATGAACAGTATGTTGATATTAAACTATGAATGATTAGACGTTTTGATCAAACAAAAGGAAATGAACTGGCAAACGTTTCTATTTCTGTCTGCCAAAATCTTTTGAATGAACAAAGGAAACACTTTCAGTCAAATCTCAGGTCATGTACTTGTGATTCAGTATTTCCAGACTTTGTACTGCGTGCATGGTTGAGATGAGAACTTTTTCTCTGTGGGTGAAACTAAACAAAACTTTTATAAAGTGTTGTCATTTTATAGATTGCATTACTATTCAGAAAACTGATAAACTGAATTATTTGACAATCTTCAAAACCACACTTGCTTGTAATGTCTTCAAAGGTTAGAGTGAAATATTGAAAACTGTAAAATGTATCAGAAAATGTCAAAACACAACAAACAAAGCTGTATGCGCTCTTCTCAGGGTTTACCCTGAGAGTTCAGAGTCGCCATGTAGGCACTTTTTTCTGCCTTTTCTCCAAATTACGACGGGAATGGTTGCCAGTTTTGGGAGGCATAAACTTGGTAAGTGGATAAGGCGTAGGCCGTCATTGACCTTGGAAATAGATCGATTTTCTAGAAATATTTAATCAGCAGCTTCTGAAATTTGTTCATTTGAATTTCTTTCTTCTTGCTTCATTCTTTGCAAATGCAGATGTATCTTTTTTATTGTTGGTTTTACAAATTAAACTGTATAAGAACTATTCTTTTCTTTTTTTAACCCTTTTTTGAAGATTACTTAATGATGAAATCATCTATAGTTTGACTTGCAGTGACGTTTAGGTGAAGAGCTGACAATGAGAAAAGACCATAGTTTATCTGTCCTATCAGTGAAAGCAGGTCTGTCTAATGAAAAGAGAGGGACGATACATTACAGGAGACATGCTGAAGGAGAGAGCTATATCTGATGAGCTATTGCTGGTACAATGCGTCTAAGGGGATTTTTTTGCAACCCCATCACAGCAATGTTATCTGAATTCAACATGACTGACTACAGATTTGTTCTCCTCCCCGTGGACACAGACTGACATGTTGAACTCGAGGGGGTTCTCCAGGAGAGAAGGAGAACGGGAGACAGAGAGACTCTGATAAGGAGGGCAAGAGTCGAAGTGAGGACCGTCAGAAAGATAGAGTGAGCAGAGGGAAATATGAAGGGAACGATAGAGCAGACACAGAAGAGGCTCTGAGCGAGCTAATGGACTATGGGGCATCAGTGTCAGGTTTGCTATCTCAGCCAGAGCATGGATGGATGGATAGATGGAGGGATCTGAGAATGAGAAAGGAGGAGAGGAATGTGGGTGCATGCAAAAAAAAACCCAACATACTGTCGAAAAATTTTATGTCTGATTCCCATTAGCTGTGTTTGAGAGTTGGTTGAGATGGTTTACCTCAGTTGCTGATTGTTCAGTGTTTAGCAACAACCATGCAATGTAAGGTCAAAGAAAATGTTGGCCTTTATACAAACTAACATATCACACAATGTGTGTCTAATTTTTTGGACAACCTTAATGTTGGACATGAAAGTTTTTCTTTGTGTGTGTGTGTGTGTGTGGGGGGGGGGGGGGTTACATTCATACCTAAATGTCCCTCTGTAACAAATCTTTTGTGCTGCAAACAAATGCATGTGTGTCTTACAGAGTGTGTTGGTTATTGATACCATGGGAATGTAATGTCTATGTAATGTAAGGTCTGTAATGTAAGATGGATCATCCAAGGGTAAGTGTTGTAAGTATTTTGGCACCACGATCCAACTAAACCGAAGCCCAAAGAAGGGTTTCTGAACTGTACAAATATTCGTCAACATAAAAAAAAACCTGACGTGAAGCCAAAGTACACGTATTTAGAGTTATTTCTTCAAGCTGAGCGTTAAATGTTCAAAGTAGTATACACTGGCCAGCTTTAACAGCACATGCTTCCTTTCTTAGATGAAGGGCCAAACTAGTTTTCAGGCAGACTTTTCAGAACCTCAACCTCCTGTAATCTCTCAGGTGTGGGACTCGTGCAAAAACTACACCAACCCTCCGTGTGTGTGTGTGTAAGCTGAATGCTGGATGAAGACCAAGTATCTGTCTTTGTGATTATGGGAGAAATTAGTCCTGTGGTTCGGTCTGACCATGATCCTGTGGGAGGCTGCCATAGTGCTGTCTCACTATTGGATTAAAAAAAAAAAAAAAAAAGCCAGAACATTCCTCCTCCCCATGTCAGAGCTGTATTTCATCTTTTGGCTTCAGCCTTTGCCTTCCTTCATACCCTCTTATTCTCTCTGCAGGACATATAATTGGTGAAAACTGAGCCTTAGTCAGATGCTAACATCATTACAAAGCCCACCTTCAAGGTTCGAGATGTAAATGCTTGGTAAATAGCGAAGCCCTCCTTGTCAGATTGATCTTGCTTCAATTGGATTTGTATTCCAAATGTTCCATTAGCTGCTGTGGCTTCGAGCAAGTAATGCCTGAGTTTGAAGGTCAGACCTTATGAGTGAGATCCCCCCCTTGTGTGGGTGGGAACCTCCCTGAACCCATCTCGTCATTGGAACAACAACAGAGGAAGCCTAGCGGAGGAAGAAGGGGCAGAATGTGATGAAACATGAGGCTTCTATGCCTTGTTTTCTGGGTTCATGCACTGATGGGCTCACCGATAATGTGCTGATTGTGGATGGGAGGAGATGGCCTCTCATCCCTGATCATTGTGGCGGTTGCATTGACTTGATGCCAAGTTTTTTTTTTTCCTGTTCACGCCTCTTTGCCTTGGCGCTTTGTTAACTAACCCTGTTCTCAGGAACCCTCTCTAGGTGTCCCTAATGGTATGTTGGCAGTGTTGTCCATAGTATCTGTGCCATATGTGTGTGTCTGTGTGACTGCATACATATGTATGAATGAGAAACAGGAGTACGGGCCTCCTATGTTGCTGTTGTTATTGTTGTTGTTGGTGTCGACGCCTCACTCATCCCAGTGAATGGACTGCTTGGTCTCAATAGAAGAGGGGCGTTTGTGTGGGTTGGGTCCATCATTCATCCACTTCATTCATGTCCCTGGGGGAGCGGAGGGGGGAGTGGTATACAACACTGGCACGGCATATAAGCTCAAAGCATCGTTTTCCTCCCTCTGCTCTCTCACTCCTTCTCTCATCATTCTCCTGTCTCACTTTTTCCTGCTCTTGGCCCAAAAGCTGAAACAGTCATCAGACAGAGTTTGGCAATGGTCCTTGGCTTTCATGTACTGTAGGATTTCATTTTAGATGAATTGATGTGCTCCTCTGTGCCATGTGCTTCGCCTCACTACAATGATGGAAGACCACAGACAGCCCCCTCAGAGAGCTCATAGGAAGTGGTACCTCCTGGCACAAATACACAGAAACAAACTCTTTTCCACAGCTGACAGATCGAGTTTTAATGTGGTCGACTCAGCTGAGAACTCACAGAGAAGACAAAAACTGTCTTCTGACATTGGGAAGATCTCCAACTGAAATGTTGCTTTGTTCAAGTGTAATCGCATTTGGAGAGTATAAAAAGCTTGGAATTCATTAGTCCATGGCTTCTGATTATACCATTGTCAGTGGCCTAAAGATTTACTGCATAGTGTGAAATTTACCTTTTCACCACCGTGGCTGGATTACACTGTCCTATTAAACCATCTATGCGTGATTAATTAGTCACAACCAATTGCAATGCATGATGAGCGGATTAGTTGCTGTGGTGTTTAACAGGATTGTTCTGTGTCCAAAAGCCATATTGTATTGCAGGGAAACATTAATGTAATATGCAAACCATGTACAAGGATGCAGACGCAAGTTCTACTAATTAGCATAGCTTCTTATATTAGCATTTTTTGGTTTGGACTACATGCTAGGGTTGTTTCTAAAGAAAATTAAAAAAATAAAATTAAAAAAAAGATTATGCACTAATCATACATCTGCAGCATTTTCAAACAGCATCAAGCAGGTATCAGGAGATTTGTTGTTTGTGTATGAGCATAGAATATCTACTTTAGCAGCTGCTTCTAAAAAATGTAGGCGTTTCATTCTGACATTTTTATTTTATTTTATATATTTAGTTTTGATCACTTATTTCTGCAAACTCCTGATCCATTTCATATCAAACATTTGTATTTAACATAGAGACTGTTTTCATCATTAATCCTTTAAAGGGCACAAACTATAAAGATAAGGAAGCAGCTGTAGAGATCCTGGCTTTGCCTGCCGTTAATGTCATTGTTGGACTCCTGTTTTGTATCATGAGATGGAGCGTCCTTGACATACTTTCAGTCCCACAGCCGTCAGAAGCAGGTAGTAAAATTCAATCTGGCAGATTGACTTGTAATAAACGTCTTGTCCCTTTATTTATTATTTATTTTAATGCAGGGCCTGATTGCGTGACGATCAAAATCAAATTCCTCAGCTCTCCCAACTCTTTCTTGTTTGAATGATTGGAATGATTCACTGGTTTTTCAGAGGATCAGAACCAGACTGCTGGAAAAGCTACAAGAGAAAATATGGCAAGCTGAAAAACAAACGAGCCCTTAGCAGGAAAAACAACTTAACTGCTGTTCAGATCTGATGAATGAAAAACAGATAAAGAAGATAGAAGGGAATATGAGAGAGAGAGAGAGAGAGAGAGAGAGAGCAAGTGTGACTGTTTTTTAAAGAGTAAAAAAGTATCTCTCTCCATTCCTGGTGTTGGTCCAGTGTGTTTGGTTGCCTTATCAGTGCAGAGCGGATGGCTAAGTACTGATTTATGAGCACACATGACAGTGTAAGATAAGAGGGTTTTTAGCCTCTATGTGTCTCCTTCAACACCCCATGTGCGGACAGATGGAGGGACTGTGACCAAGATTTCCCACTGTCATGCAGGTTTCCTCTCAACTGATAAAAATCTTGATTTCCGCTCAGAATTTTCTCTCTATATCTTACAATCTCTCTCCCTCTCAAATCAAAACAGTTACATCCAGCTCATTTTGTCTTTTGTTAAAAAACGTTTTAAGCATCTGCCACCTGTATCATCATGTGTTGCACTGTAAGAAATGTCTGGTTATGAGATACTACCACTATGGATTTTGATGTGTTGCATCATGACTGTTTAACTACTGGAAAGGTCATTTCAACATTTCTTATCTCGCTCCATTTCTCTGCACACTTAATCTTACTGAGCACAACTGCCAACAATAACATGCCGGAGAATTTGCAGCCATTTTCTGATTAGCTGTTGGCATTTGGGTGAAAAAAAAAGTTTGTAATCAGGGCAGGACAGGGGAAAATGTTTTTTGCTCATCTCATGCTGGTGTGCAGTAGCTGCAGAGTAGTATTGACTGAAGAGGTCTTGAAGCAGAACCGACATGATATATTGCATTGTTTGTATGATATTATTAATCTTTTACTTGCTCTCTTGTTGCAAATAGGTCATCAGTGGTAAATGTTCAACTGCACAGTTAATCTTGAGAAACTTATCCCTATTAATTTACATTTAGTATTTGTCTATCTCATGCCTGTTGCGCACACATTGCCGTGTAGGATTCTCATTTATTTATTTATTTTTAGATGAGGCCTAAATGTGGATTTTGTAGGGCAGACGTGACATAAATAACTTGTGTTTTTGTACATTCATTACTCTCTTTCTTGCTACAAAAAAGTTAATTTAATTTAGTCTAATTTAGCTAATTTTACTTCTTTGGCCTAAGATCTCAACTTTCAACTGCACAATTACAGATGGAAACCTGCTTTCCCTGATCCCTATTATTATGGATTTGATTCTAACTAGAACTATTCTAATATCCTCTCCCTGCTGCCCCTAAGCAGTGTCACTCTGAGCAGCGACCCTTATGGTCATGGGTGAGAAAAAGGTCAAAGGGTCACGGGGTAGGATGTCCCATCTGTCCATCAAACATGAAAGCAGTGGAGTCTACAAGCGCTGGTGTTTAAATGGGAGGAGGGCGTGCGTCAGTCAGCACAGGGAGTAAAAAGGCGGGGGATTACACAGACAGACAGTAATCTATAGGTCTGTCAGCCTGTCACTCAACCTGACCTTGGCGAGCTTTGCTTTAATTGCAGGCTGGGATGAGGGAGTGAGGCCCAGACAATTCACATTATCCATTAAAGATGTAATGGCTTCCAACATGTTTCTTCTTGAATGACTTTTTTTAGCTTTTAAAGCGCAGGTTCTAATCTATTGGAATGTAAATGGTCATTTAAGCCTGTAATTATTTTGAGAAAAGCCCCCAAATGTTTAAGTTATGTCGGCTATTCATGCATGGGAAGATTGTCGTGTGCAACATTCTTTTGGTCACACACTGAATATAGTACAAGGATGCTATAGAACAAACATTTTGTCAAAGCTGATGGTCTTAGGGGTGGTCAAAACTGACTGCTGCCATGAGAGCTCATACTTCAAGACCACACCTGTTTGCCTTTTTCTGCTACTGTGAAGTATGTCTTCCTTCACACCACGGATAAGGACAGCTTTCGCCTTGTTGTATCATCCTATTCACAGAGAGCCTTTGACATAGAATTAAGACAGGTTGCAAATGGAAAAAAAATGCAATGCCGAAAAGTATTTGGCTTGAAAAAATGCAACTTCTAATTCTCTCTTTTTTCCATCACAATATTCTGTTGCTTTCCCACTGTCTGCATTCTTTTCTGCCATCTCTTCCGCCACTTCAGCACTCCAACTCCCTCCATTCCCACCAACCATCATCTCCTTCATACAGCCACTCTTCCACTTTGAAAAAGATGAATGCCCTTGACTGACGGTCATCATCTCCCACTTTGTTTTCTCCACTCCTCTACTCCCATTTATGCCAAAAAGACAGACAGACAGCAAATGGATGAGTTAACATGGACGCTCTGTCACTCAGAGCATCCAGTCAGCCTGTACTCCCCAGTAGGTCTGTCTGCCTCCCTTTCTTCCCACAGCTCTCTCCAAACGTTCCTGCTGTGTTTCATTCAATGTTTGGATTGATCTGGACCTGGCAGTATTAAATGCCCTTGTCATGCTTGTAAATGTACCAAAATAACATACATAACCATTGAAAAAAACACAAACACAAAAAATGGTTGCGATGAAAGACACAGTAGGAGGCTTTCCTCTATTAAAAATATATCTTTGCATGTCAGTTGTTGCGTACTTGACCTTGAAGCTAGTCATTAAAGACTTGCTAAACTGAGAATTGCGTAGACTTCAGGCCCACAGATAGACTTCAAGACATAATGACAAATCTGTTTGATGTTCTGTGAAGGATTCAGCGATAGATGATACTTTGTATTAGCAGAGTCGATGTTAGAATATGTGAAACACTAGCAAATAACATCTCCCGTTTGTGTTGCTCAAGCTGCTCACACCCATGCCTTAAGAAGAAAACATAATATTGTTCCTGGGCAGTTCCCCAGTACAAACAGCTCAGGAGTTACCTGTAATAACTTGCCTGGGAATAAATTTGTTTTTATTTGAGTATAAACTCAATAATCATCCAACTTTGTTGCTGGATATGTATTTTCCTTAACCAAGTTTGTGGTTGTAGCTTAAGAGAACGGAAAGGCAACGTTTGTGCTGTGAGTGTAATTACCCTCAGTATTATCTGCCGAGGTCAAAGCCTTATTGATCTGGTAGTTGGCCTGTGCACAGTCAGCCACAAAGGAGAAAGATTATGAGAAAATATTATTTTTAATCTGCCTTCAAAGATCTTCTCCTTGGGAGGGTTTCTAGAAAAATCTTAACCATCTACAGAACTGAAGTGACAGCAGCCAAATGTAGTATTTGCATTATAGTGTAGTAGTATTCAACCTCTGAAAAGCCATGGGTCGTGTGCGCCAACTCCTCGACATGTTGATGAGATACTCTCATCTTGATTAAAGTCCTGGACCAACCAGCACCCCTACATTGCCATCTCTATATCCAAACCTTGCATTTATTAAGACTGGATCCACGTCAACAACCTAAAGAATAAACACATTGAAAGTCTACTGAGTTTTCCCCGAAAAATAAATAAAGTATTTCTGATTCTGAAATATTGTTAAAAAGATTTCATGTTGGAAGTAATTTTAGATGGCATAAGGCAAACATTAATGCCTTTATGTTTATGCATGCCTGTCTCAAGTCTTTTTGGGGCAACTCGCACTCACTGTTAACCAAGCACAAAGCCTGTCAGACAAATGAGCAGCTTCTCTATGCAGGCCCGGACTTTTACACCCCATATGAGGATCATGCCATGCGGCTAAACAACCAGCCGCCTAATTGTGGAGCATTATCTGGTTGTCCCCTGCCTGTCACATGGCATTAGTGCACGAGGCTCCACCCGGGGACCTGTCCTGACAAGTACCTGGTCGGGGGTGACCCAGCTTTTGTCTAGAAGCAATGTGGGGTCAAGTGGATGTGTGCAGCAGAAGGGAGAGCAGTATTTTGTTGAGCTTGCACAGGCAGATGGGAATTTAGCACTTGCCCATTGGTAGCTTGTACTATGATAATTCTTAGAGGACGGTGGCATGGAGGTCAACTAGCTGCCCTGGTTAGCCTTTTGGAGGGCATGTGTATATAGCTTACCACAAACCTCTAATTGACCAAGTAATTGTTCAATCAATAAAGGGCATGATACATACAAGGTATATCTTGCATTGGACGAAGGATACCAAATGTTTTCATTGACATATCTAATTCAAAGGATGTAGCCGGGCAGGCTGTATCACATGCTCTTGAACTCTAGGATCATTTTGCAAAATACTAGCTCATTAAAATGTATTACAAAAAGCTTTTTTTGGTCCACTTTGGATTTATAATTGCAATTTTCACTCAACTGCCGTAACATTAGTATGTGAGTGTAACTGTTTAATAATCTAATTTGACATATCTCTCGAACAGACATGGTTGAGTCTTCATGCTTGAATTCGATACTTTCATTAGTAGAAGCACAAGCATAACATTCATAGAGAAATACATCAACACTGCACTCATCACGCACACATTTCCCCTATCACCCTGTTTCTTCCACCTGCGGTATGCTGGATTATAAAGAAAGGAGCAAGTGTTATCTCAAAGGTTTGGTATGCAGACAGGGGCTAGTGCTTGCTGGCAGGATCAGACAAGCTAAGGAAAGGAAAGGTGTCTGAGAAAGCTAGGTGTTAAATCAAAATGGCATTAAGCAGGCAAAGAGAGAGATTTAAGATAAACCAGGATGCTATCAATTTTTGGTCAAGCTTCATACACAATATCTCTTAAACAGTGTTGTGGATGATGTATAAGGCTGGTGGAAATGCTCAAACAATCTGTGGAGGTTGATGAAGGAAAGAGGAGTGATAAATGATGTTAAGATGTTTGTTTCCTCATCACTCCTCACTAAAAGATTACTCAGTTTTGTTTCGTAAAACACAGGAAGCAGATTTGGCTGACTGACTTTGGCCTTCGCTTGCTGTAAATTGATAAGCATCCAAGTGAACAGTGCTGTAAAGTACTCAGACTTAAATCTCTGTCAGCAGCATACCATTTACTTTATGTGACACCTTATTGTTACCAAGTTTTCTGACCAGGTAAACACTTCCTTCAGAGAACATTTTGGTAATGGTTGAAAGGATCCACATTAACTGTATGAAACAGGAAGCTTTTTCCCATGTCAAAGCCCATCAATTTGTTGACCCATCCATCACCCCTTACTGCCTCTTACTTTATCATTTGTGTCTTTATGACAGTGTGTTATGAGGTATTTTTTTGGTAGTTCTCTTTGAGGTCATTCTGAGCAGGGTGTCTGCTGTCGGACCATTTATTGTTTTTACACAGAAGCCATTGGACCAAAGCCCCACTCGGGAGAAGATCTCCAACCAGTACCCAGTAACATTGTTTGAACTTGATGCAAACAGTTCTGAGACATTTTCCCACCAACGGCTAATGCCAATGCAAAATTACCCCTAATTACTCTTGCATAATTAGGGTTGTGCCTAAGATGAGTCACAGGGGGGTGAGTATAGCGTCTTGCATGCAGGCCTTAGGTCGTCTCACCTCCATAGCTTTGTTTCTTACTCTACTTATTTAAAGTTAGGTAAAGTCAGCATTTACTATATGAGGACCGCTTTTGTCAAGCTTTGTGCCTCTTCAGAAAACCAAAGGCTGACGTCACTGAGAATATATCCATGTTTAATACAGCGATGAAGTTACATGAATGTTACATTTAGCTTCTGAAAGGCTGTACAGTATATCTTGACTGCCAAATTATGAGTTTATAGCAGCACTTCCAACCTTCCCATTTTTATAAACATTACTTTAGGGAACTTTTCTCCCCTCTCTTTGCACTTCCTCTCTACCTTAACTGGCAGCCAAGATCTCCGTCAATCTATTTGTGTATTTTGGCATAAAATCAACATTTTGTGCTTCATCCAGCTCACGATTAGAATACACATTGTAGAGTGTTTGAGCTGTCCTTGTGTTTTTCGAACAGCAGCAGAGGGGATCTCAGAGTCTCTGTTTTGGCTGTACAGTGGAACTTCGTCAGAGTTGGACGCAGAGTTTCCATGGCTCTCTCCTGCTTGTTTTGATAAATGAAAGTTCTTGGGTTCCCTGTCAGATGTTTCTCCCCCTTGGACCTCTTCTTCCATTTTCAGTCCTCTACCACACCATTTGCTGTTGTGGGTGAGAAATTACCATGGGGGAATATGTTGGATTGTCAGTGCTTGGCTGGGATGTGGAACCACAGAGAGGGTAGAGGTGGCTGTTGTCCCCAGGACTGTGAGTCAACACTTGCTGCTAATGGTCTCTTTAAATTGACCTCCTAGAACCCACCCACCGGTTGGTCCTAGCTTGAAATACTGGACATGACCTTGATTAATAAGAAAGCAGGGGGGGGGGTATTTTTTTAAATTATCTTTTTGTTCAGTTCTCGTTCAAAGCAGCTGTAAGAAAACAGATTTATTGACATCTCATCTTAAGAAAGATGCAAATTTTACCCCCGAATCGAATGGGAGAAATCCATAAATGAGAATAGACAGACTCTCCGGAGAATGCATTGTGCATCTCTGTGTGTGCTCAGCTGACAGAGAGGGAGAGTATTTGTTCAGAGTTTTGGGTCAGAGGTCAGCAGAGGAGAGGAGGGTTTTTCACTCATTCACACTGGCTCTGTCTCATTATTCGGCCCTCTCCATAATCCCTCTAACCTGTGTTGTCACCACCGACTAACACCGCCGCCCGACCAGCACTCTGCCAACGACAGCACAGCTACAACAACAAACACAGCTTCATCATCATTACAGAGGCTCGCAGCATCTGTATGACCCCAGTCACACACATATACACACACACACACACATGCACTAACCAGCCAACCATGAGGCCCAGACAGACAGGGACTTGGAATAGAGCATTTTGTAAACTATGGAAAGAGCCAACCGGTGTTTTTTCCTATCCTCCAAAATCCTGAGATAAGAATTGTAAAGAGTAAGAGTATAGGGCTCAGTAAATACACCACATGATGAACAGAGATTTCAGTAGGAAGGAATAATTGGTATTTTATTATCTTTATAACATTGTTCTTCCCACTTTTCATGCATTTCTTAGGAGTTTCATTTTCTGATCCGTCTCTGCTCTCCTCCTCTCCTTTAACCCTCCCACCCAGTTTCATCATGACCACCCTGCTTTTTTCTGACCCTGTTCAGAGTAGAGGCACCCAGCCCGACCCCTGTAAAGATTATCCCGATTATGCTGAAAGTGTGTAGGGAGGGCAGGATGAGCTTTCACCCAAGACCCCTTGTGTCCTTTAACCTTTCAGCTGCGGCTCTAAAGGGCTATTCAGATCAGCTGTTAGTGGCCATGTGTTGAAGGAACACGGAGCATTCAAATTAGACTTTTTTGGAAATCCATCTGCCCTGTTTTTTCTTTTTTTCTTTTTTTCTTGCTAGGTTTCTCCTGAATGTAAAACCAGTAACCATACACACAACAATTTGTTTTTCATATTCTTTATCTGAATCTCTATTTATTGACTGCTAAACAAGATATTGCTCATTTATAATGCAGGATTGTGTGTGATAAGTGAGGAGATTTTCATTTTAAAAACAAAACAAAGTCATGTTGTCATGTATTTACACCGTATTCTCCCCTTTTGCCTATAAATACAGTACAACACATGAGTCTGATTAAGGTTTCTGGGCAGAGACATTGGAACAAAGAACAACATGACCTTTCCTGTCTGTTGAACCAGAGATACTCTTTTAGTCCCTAAAGCTTTAATTAACCTTTCCTGTCATCCCAAACAGCAGAAATAGATTTGTTATAATCTCTCATATCCACTCAGGAAGTGAACTCACTACTTAAATCAATCTTTCTCTGCCTTTGATTTGTGCAGGGGGAGACAGGTGTCTCTGATTTGATCTGAGGATCAGAAAGCTGTACTTCTATCTCTGTGTGTGTGTGTGTGTGTGTGTGTGTGTGTGTGTGTGTGTGTGTGTGTGCGCACACACACGCACACGCACACACATGCATACAAAGTGAATCAGGGGCAGAAAAGCGTAAAAAGCATCTGAGTGACAGCATCCGGAAGCTCAGAGATAAGACATAATCTGGTGCCACTTATTTGTCCTTGACAGGCGCAGGTAAGCAGCAATCAGCTCCAGTGACATGTGTTCTGAGTCAATAGTCCTGGCCCCCTGTGGGTGGTGAGAGACTGATTATAAGGTGCTGAACGCAGGCGAACACAAAGCTGTGACAGGTTCGGCTGATAAGGCTCATCACGACAGTTTTATCTGCAGTGACCTCTCCATCCTGTGCGTAAACGCTTACAAAGATACACTGGCCTCAGATATTTAAAATGCACTATGGATGGATTTGCCTTGGACATACTTGTACTTTAAATCTTTGGCAGTATATAATATGATTGACACAGATACATTCAGATGTCCTCATCCATAAACACCTTCAAATGTTTGTCATGAGAACTCAGAGGGAAAAAAAAAACTATTTTTAGATCGCCACCTCCAGACTATTGGTTAAAGCGTTACTTTAAACTTCTGAATTATATTGTTCCCTTTCTTGCCATGACTTGATGAAAAGCTCAAATCCTACCCTTTTCACATTTGCCTGTTAAGTGTTCAGTGCTATTAGTCTAGTTTCTTTAAATGGCAAGCCAAGGTTGAATTAATCACAGTTACCGATGTACCCAACCATCCACGTTGACCTCCACACAAAGAAGTTTAGAAACGATGTCACAACATCATGTTTTCACTGTCAATGATGAGCAGCCATAACTCGCACATGTAAAGGTTATCTATAGCTCCTTTGAGGAACTTTTAGTTTGTCAATTTGGCGACCCCTGTAGACAAAATAGTACCTTTTGTGTCTTTGCCGACTTTTATCTGTCAAACGTATTATTCACTAATCTTCGCTCAGAAAAAGCGAGAAAAAAGGCTGTTGCAGTGAAAATTGCTTCTCCTGACACCTACCCTCAAACAGCATTTATAGACATTATAAAATGATCTAAAAAAAAAGATTGTCACTGTTCCAGCTAAGAGCTGCTCGCCGGAGCTACAAAGGGACCCCTCTGTGCACGCATGACTGCAGACAAGCTTTAGGAAGGTGTGGCGACACCTCTGATTTATAAGAAGGTGAACAACAGCAGATTAGTGAACTCAGACAACATGCCAGGGATGCCTGGACAGGTATGTGGGATTTTCTGCTGCCTGCTTCCTCAGAGCTCCCTTTTTCTTTCACCCGAATCGCAGACACACACACACACACACACACACACACACACACACACACACACACACACGAGGGGAAGTAGAAGCGAGATCCGCAAAGCTGATAGCTGCGTGAAAAGAAGTGGCATGCGGTGCCTGAAAGCGGCATCTTTCGTTATCTCCTTACAAATAGAAAACAGAGGTCCCTTATATCCCCTTTGAGGTTGACCCGAGAGAACCAAACATGCTTTGCAGGAAGGCTGCATACCTCTGCTGCAGAAGAAAGCAGACTGACCACAGTGCAAAGAGATCACATCAACAGGTGGACAGGCCACAGGCTCAGTTTACTGGCAGATGTTCTGGGCCCGTAGCTTCAACAGATTTTGGTTTTATATGACAAAAAATGACTGTTCCATGCATACGGAAAAAAGACAATTCAGTTCTGTCTGCCTGTGTGTCTGGTTGTGATTATTACAAAGACCTTGCTTGGAAACTGGATGATATACACCAGGTCTTGTGGTCTTAATAGTCAGTCATCACTTGTACCCTATAATTGCTGAATTTAACAGCTAGTTAGACATTTAGGCGTTTAACACAATGTCAAGGCTTCTCTGGGTGTTTTTCTTTGTAACATTTTTCTTGGCTTCAGAGGGGAGGGTAATTTAGGCTGAGCTGTAACACACAGGAATGCTTTTGATGAATTTGTGCTGACAATAGGGAGTATGAGAGCTTTGAGGTGAACTGTTATCATACCTCACTCCTTATCTCACCACCCGCCACAGGCATTATGTCTAAATAAATGTGTTTTAGCATGTCTCACTTTGCAAAGAGGTACTATTAATCCTGAGTGAAAGATTGCCTCTTCATTTTCAGATTAAAACATGAACAGAGTTAATACGTTTGGAGTATAACTTTGATAGCCTATGTATTTACCTGGACAGACATTTAGTCTTCAGTGAGGTTTTAACGTGCTCTGGAAGGAGTCCCACGTTTTCTGCATGTAAGGAAATTCTCGTAAATGACAAATCAGCAGATGTTAACTTACAATTCCCCCAATTATGTTCCATGAATTATGATCTCCTACAATACAATTGTGTGTTCTTTAAGTGTGGGGTTATGATGAGGCTAGACATGTGCATACATGCAACACCTACTGACTGTTTCTACACAGTGGCCAGGTCTCTCTTCTTAGATTGCAAATAGGGTACAATTAGTATTCAGAAAAGTGCAGTCCGTATGTCTGTAGCTGCTGTGGTGTCGAACCTGTGACAGCCAGTCACCACCAGCAGATCCTCATTCAGATGCGAGTGTGAATCTGAGTGCTGGGGTGATAAATGTGGGATGTCAGCTGGTGATGTCTGGTGTCCCTGAACCTCTGGTATCGTTGAGCCACGGGGCCTGTTAGAGCATGTGGTTGGCAAGCAGACAGGGATAGAAAAAGAGACGGGTTGTTTATGGACAAAGAATGGAGAAAGTAATGTTACTGTGTTCTGTTTTTAAAGGAGCATAGATGCCTAACATGACCTCGAGTGTGGCTGTAATTCATTATCATGTTGCTGTCAACACCTGCACCTACCCTGGTTTGCCGTTCTTATGCATGTGCTCTAAATGATGACAAAGTTATACTTTAAAAGCACAATTGTATATTGTTTATTGTATATTTTGTGGATCTGGCTCTTTGTTCCCAGCTTTAAAAATAAAGTATACAAAACTAAAAGGTTTCTTGAGCAGCTCATTTGTCTGATGTATCCGTTGACAGTGAAACCAGACAAACTTTCTTTTAATAGAGGTGAGTAATGAAGACAGTCACCATGCCTTGTGCAACTGTGATCTGTTTTATGTTGCACATTATTAGTAGGTAGTGTAAGTGGTTTGTGATTCATGTAACAGGAGAAGTTAAAAGAGTAGGATGGTATACCCCCTCCCCTAATAACTTGCTGTGGCCAGTCCCCACACCATTTATTCCTACAGATTGCTATAAGAATTATTCATGTTGTTTTGGAGATGCATTTTTGATGACTGCAGAATTGTTTTAAAAAAAATTTTTTTTATCCTCAATAAGTCTTTTGAATTCAATTTAATTTGCTGACAATATACCATTGCCACGCGAGTTGAACCCCAATTGTTTTGCTAATCGAATGGTTTTAATCTTAAATGTTGAGTGTGTTTCACTTTAATGCAGCTTTGGCACGTAGAAAGGTGACAGTCAGGCTGATATTATTGACCTAAAAGAAGCAACATTGCCACTGCAACCATGCAGCGTTTCCATTAAGTAGTTGTAGGCTATACAGAAAAGGAAGCCTATCAGTATGTGAGTGAGGAGTTCTGAGTTGCCAGTTTTATACATCATCAGGAATATCCCCCTGAAGTCGGAATTCCAGCTTAGAAACTTCAAGAAACTGTAATGGCCTGGGTTAAAATCCAACATAGCTGTATGTGCATCAACAGTAACGTTTAAGCTGTAACTAATGTTTATTATCAGGATGGTCCTTTTTTTGTGTTACTACATCAATCACAACACATTCTTTCTGTGCAAATGTTGTCACGTTTGTTTTCAAGTGCATATTGCCACCTAGTTTGTTGTATTAGCTTACAAAACAAAGGTGCTCCTGGATGCGCCCATGTTGCTTGTCCGTCTTAGGACTGGAATGTGGTTAACTTGAGTAACGCAGTAAATGAAATGCACAACAAAAGGAAATTATTCAATATGTTTAATCCATTAAGACTAGCTAATAAACTAATAAAGTGACTTTAACAATCATTAAAGTTGATATTGACTGTTTCCTCTGTTTTTCGTCCCAGGTTTACAATGATTCAATGGAAGTGTAGGAGACAGTTTTAGTGTGTATGGGTTTCGAGGAAACTTGTGAAAATTACACGGGTGACAGCCATGTCTTCTCCTATTTACTACCTTCTCCAGCCCCGTGTGTGACGTTATGCTGCAGCATTACAGCAGCATTTCACAGCTCCTGGAGGAGCTCAGCTTATCTACTCTGAGAAGCTTTCTGGAAGGGGATTCATGTCAGTACTTCGAGTTGTCCTGTGCAGGTGGTGAACATCAAGCTGTCTTTTAAGTAATGAGACATTCTGCCCCTTCTGGTGTAAAAAAGCTGCTGAGGAAGTCCTACTCATCTTCAGCAGGTCTCAGACTTGGCCGAAGAGAACAGTAGGGGCATTTGTCTGGTCCCATTGAAGTGGAACGTGAACAGGTCCTCTATCTGGTCCTCTACTTTTCCCTGTAAATAGAAAAGCACAAGTGCAGGCTCAACTTTCTCAAGCTCCACTTTCCCAAGCGTAGTTTGAAAGAAAGTAATTCTGAGAGAGAGTCCTCCTATCAGATTCTCTAACAGCTTGGGAGGTAATGAGGAGACCAGGAGAAAAAGCTGCTTTCCGTTCACCAGATCTCCACTTATCTCCCCTCACACCCTGAGTGTAACTTTAACTCAGACACACACACACACACACACACACACACACTGCAGTGATCTTTGTATGGAAGCCATTTGAGAAATGTTTCGTTCCAAAAGAGTTCTAGCAGGGATGTAGAGGATGGGGCAATTTTATGAATGATATAACGTGACAATAAGTGTAGGAGGGTCCTCACTGCTGCAGCTAAACTTGAGAATTCACAAAAACAGATTATTGGAAAGGACAACATCCTCTCCATATCTCGATTTCAATTTTAAAAAAGCCAGAAGGAAACCAGGGTCAGACCAGACAAAATGGTCTTTCAGACACTTGGGTCAACAATAGTCTATTGTGCATCAGTTACTTTTCAGTTTTGGCTTGGCATGGTCTAGTTTTGATTAATATTAAGGTGTTCTTAGGGTATGTTCGATCACTAAACAAGAGATTGGAGCTGGAGAGGAGTAAGGGGTTACAAAACACTATGTTATCAAACTTATATAGTATACTCGAGACTTATTCACAGCTTTCTAATTAACAAATAATCTGAAGTGTTTTAAGTGCAGACAGTAAAACTAATTACTGCTCATCAATTTTTTTACATAAAACAACATTTTGTGAGTTGGAAAATCCAGAGGACAAACTTCTTGAATGCACTTTTAGCATTCAAGAAGTGGTTGAATGCTAAAAGTGCTTGTGGATATTACTTCTGACTTGACATCTGAGCTATCTGGGATTTTAAATAAGCCATTCAAAGGTGCGGTGGTGTCGTTATTTCCATTACAGTGGCTAACCCAGGGTGCACATAAATTGACAAAATAGCATGTAATTAAAGTGATTTTTTTAAATGAATGCCTTAATTTCAAACTTGTATTGGGTCACAATTATCAAGTTACTGTTGACAGCCCTAATTAGAATCCATTAGTTGTTGTAGCTGTATGAGCTATTGAGACCTTGTCTGTTAGATGTAAATTATATTTTTTCTTCTGTAAAATGTTGTTTTTTAATGTCAGGGTGTATGGGGATTGACTGGGGTTTTGAGCTAGCCTCAAGAGGCCATTCAAAGAATTGCAATTTTTGCAAATTGCATTTTAGCTGCGTTTGATTGTGTGTATTTCCAAAAGATTTTAAATGTGTTATGTACAATGAAAGATTATCTCTAGCGATAAAAGAATGAATGATCTTTGGCAAACCAATGACTTCCCTGTGCCAAAAATAAGAAACCTATACACATCTCTTGTGACCATTTCTGTGGTTACTTTCCCACATTTTAATGTGTGTTTTTCTAATGCAGTTTGTATAGGTTGAGGAAAACCATTTATTTCTCCTTTTGCCTCTACAGAGTTAAAGTCTACTGGCACTGCTCACCACTTCTCCTTTTTGCTAAACTCGACCGACTATCGGATCCTTCGCATGGATGAGGACCACGACCGCATGTATGTAGGCAGCAAGGATTACATCCTCTCTCTGGATCTGCACGACATCAACAAGGAGCCACTCATAGTAAGTGTCCCACATCAACAAAATTCCTGGATGATCTTCTAACAACATCTAACAAGCTTGTATGTTTCTCCCTGACAGATCCACTGGCCTGTGGTTCCTCAGAGAAAGACTGAATGTGTATTATCAGGGAAAGACACTAATGTAAGTATGTATGTGTGTCAATGCAGAAATAGTAAATTATCAGATGATAACTAATTATTTTGATAATTTAAAACTGTTCAGTCCCTATCCCTAATGTATTTCATATTATTTAAAACATACTATTTGGGGCTTTAATTGTTGGCAATTAAATGTTGATGTTGTGAGGTTTTTATAACATTTAGACGTGAAGACATATACACCAGTTTAAAATACCTGCTGCGGCATATTTAAACCAAATATTCATGGATATTCCTCTGAGTAAAACTCATGGGTTTGTTTTTGCTGTCTTTTGGCAAAATGAAGGAATTAAATCTGGCACTTTGGTCAAAAGGCCTTTTTAAAAGCTCGTTCCGATATGTGACTTGCTGTGAAGCTCTTATTTACTGTCGCTGCATCCCTGATTGCTGATTGCATACAGCTGCTACCAATTAATCTCCAGCAGGAAGTTGGAACGTGCAAACATTCAGTTGTCTTTATCTCGCGCTGGAAATATATTCCATGCCCATATCTGAGACATGTCATGGGTATTTCTTTTTTTTTATTATCTTGTGTTATTTCTGCACAATAATTATTTGTCACTTTGTTGTGCAGACTGACAGGGAGGATGAATTAGCCACCAAAGCTACAGGCGCGTCTGAAGTGTTAATCGATTCAGACATTCAAACACCACCACCGCCCGCCCACGAGGAAACTCATCATTGATATTCATACAAAAACCTACTCTTTTGATTTTGTTCACATATGCTGAACCCTTGAAACACACACATACACACTCTGTAAGGGGTAAGGGCTGGTAGGAGCAGTGAACAACGACAGTGATAGGCAGGCTAATAACCCGCTCTCCCCTGCTGGTAGAGAGCGCTGGCTGCTGTGTATCCAACTGGAATGTTCAGTTATGCATGTTTGCTGACCTGCGCTCCCACCGCCTCTGGCTACAGCGACTGGGCCTCTGTATGTTTGTGTGCGTACGAATGGAGCCTATGTGTGTGTGAAGGTGGTGGGTTTGAAATTTCATCACAAGAATAAGAAATAACATTGGCTATCCGGAGACGTCTTTGCGATCCTCGCCACTCTTTAGGGAATGACAGATGATGACAATTCAAAAGCAATTCAGAGGGGATGTCTGCTCAGGCAGGAGGTCAAAGGCAATCATCCCCACTGTGCTCTCTGTGAGGGGGGGGGGGGGGGGGGGGACTGTGCACAGAAACATGCGTGAACGCACAGAAAAACCTCAAACCTCAGACTTGTGCATCTGCCGTGTTGCAAAGATCTGCCAGAATACTTCATCCCCTCATCCTGCATATAATCTTTTTTTTTTTATTATTCTTGGTAAACCCTTTCTTTTTTTTGCCAGCTGTCACCAGCAGCCAAACAAATCTGAACAGATATCATCAGATTGTACATTCTGTGGCTGTAGTTTTGATTTGGTTGGAATAACAGCAGCTGTGTCAGACCAAAATCGGGATTAGAAAACTGCAGACCTCGAAAGCATAAAGCCTTTTTTACTAGCAGCACTTCTTTTACACATTATTCTTACAGCTTACATTCATAAATGTACTAAATTCTTGTTGAGATTTCCAAATGTCTGCAACAGCAAGCATGTCTTTGTCTTTCTCTTTAAACCGTCTGATTGGATTTTGAAATCTCCAGTTTCTAAAAAAAAAAAAAAAAACATTTTCACTCAGCTGTTTGGTCTTACCTAAATGTCTTGCAGTAGTCAAATCTGACAGAACATTGAATTGCTTTTAACCTCAAGCCCTTAACAATGAAAATGCAGTGCACCACTCAGAAGAAATGCTTTTCTTGGTATCTGCCACACAGTCATACAGTGTTTGGAAACATCTCTCCCCTTGACAGTGTGGTCTGATGTGAAGCCTGAGCCAGGCCGACTCACAGAGCCAGAGAGCAAAACTGCCAAAAACAAGGCCGCCAGCAGTGGAGATGATGGATGCGAGGGTTTTCAAGCCAAGCAAAGGGGTTATTGACCGTCAGTGGGGCAATATCTGTTAATATAACCCCATTTTTGGGGGCCATAGTCTTTTTGTGTAGTTATATTAATCAGAAGTGAATTTGAAGACCTGTTTTTGTTCATAGTCAATAAAAGCAAAAATCATAAAATTGACAACATTAATTTAATTAAAAAAACTTTATTTGTCCCCGAGGGGCAATTCAAGAGGATTGAAAGCTTCCCAAGAAATGTCTTTCATGATGGAAAATTAACAAACTTTGTCCATTTGAGGTGAGAATCTGTGAAGGCTTTCACAAATGAATGCCTAAAAAAGGGAGAACAGAACAATGTTAAATCCCTCTAAAGAGCAAACTTCATTTCAAAGAACATCAACAGCTGCCTTTTTTCTCTCTCTGTCAGGGGGAGTGTGGAAACTTCATCCGTCTGATCGAGCCTTGGAACCGGACCCACCTGTATGTTTGTGGAACTGGTGCTTACAACCCCATCTGCACCTATGTGGACCGAGGACGCAGGTCACAGGTAACCAAAGACAACACCGACCAGCCGCGGAGACATTTTGACCTTTTTTCTCTGTTCACTTCTTTTTAAAAACATCTATAAATCTTGGGTCAGAGAATGTCCTTCTGCTTTCCCTTCTTGATTTCATGGTCTCTTCTTCTCTTCCGTCATTTTCTGCTTCTTCTATTTCATCGATTTGCGCTGTTATACAGTCAAGGAGGTTTCAAAGGAAAAAAAACTCAGACACAGATCCTTTAGATCTCTGTTATTATTACAGAATTGCTGTTGAGGTACCTAACTGCTACCGTTACGAGATTGTTCAGACACCAATCTTCTCTGTTATCTGACAGAAAAGCATGCTGACATTATATCTATAGCAAATATCTTGTACTTTAGCTCCCCCCTCACCTGTTTCTACACAGCACAGCCTGTGGCCTGTCTTTGTCTTTGGCTGAGAGCCTCTGAAAGGCCATCATTACCGATTGAGCCTCTCATCCATCATCAGCCTTGTAGCTCTGCCCTCCCTCCCCCCGTCCCATCCTTCCCTCCCCCCGTCCCATCCTTCCCTCCCTCCGTCCCATCCTTCCTTCCCTCCCTCCCTCCCTTGCTCCTTGATAGCCTCGCAGAGCTGCAGCAGCTGTCGGCCTGAGTACAGTCCACACACAGTTTCATTCGACACTCTGCCTGTTTAGTCTCACTGTTCAAGTGCAGGGTTCACATTTCAATGCAAAGGTCACTCAGCCTGTTGTCATTCAGCTTCTCCCCGAAGGCCCAAATGTTATGTGACTTCACGCTGTAAAGATTTTCTTCTACGACAGTGGATGTAAACAGAAACACACAGTTGAGAAATTCTACCATGTAGTACATAGAAAGCTTTACACGTTTCTAGGTCTAAGTCATGTCCCAGGGTTTCCCTTTTCTGCTTTCTTGATTCTGTTTTAGAGCATATTTCTACCGTTTTTATTTTAATCTGTCCAAATCTCAATGAAACGTCTCAATATTTTGAGGGGAAAAAAATCCAAACCAGACTGTTCAGTCTTGGCATGTAATGTTGAATATACTGTTCAGCTATATTGATAATACTTTCTGAAATATCTTGTTAAAGAAAATCTTTTACCGTTGTATATTTGTGTCGTTTCAATCATTCACTGCGTCCAACACTTCTGGATACAGCTTCATTTCAGTTGTTCCATGTCTCATATTGTTGCCTTTTCTTTACTGTGTTCTTTTTTTAGCGGTGCATGGTTTATGCATGGAGTTTCCTGCTATGTTTGCATAACACCGAGTCTAATCCAACATGATTACTAAATGATGAATGGCACCCACTGAGCTCTGTATACTCTACTCTCACCTTTACTTTGACATTTTCTTTGTCTTTCCTTTTTCAAATTTTTTATAATCTTTGTGGAGTCTTCTTGTTGGTTTGTTTTTTCTGGGCTTCTTGTTTTTCACTTTTCTGTTTTTCCAACTTTTTTTTCATCGTCTGACGAATGTGGTAATGAGATGGACCACTGTGCCATGTTTCTGTTTTAGGGGTCCCACTACCTACAGGCACCCCAATCTGGAGGGAGAACGAGTCGGGCAGCAGACTACAGCGCTACATCAGAGCCTTTGGAGGCGAAGGTGGGGTGAAGGGAGTTTTGTAAAAGCTTAAAGTTTTGTGCCCACCTGGAGTATTTTTTTCCCCACTCTATGCCTTAAAAGTAGAAATGGCACAGGTATATAGAAATGTTGGCCATGGATCTTCTCGCTAGGAAACCTCTGCCAAGCAGTGAAAAGCTGTTTTTCTTTTTGGGGGGTAGAGGGAGGCAGAAAACTTGCTCCCCTCCAATAGCACTCAACATAAGAAGATGCTTTTGTTCATGTCTTATTCTCTTAACAGTGTAGCCTTTAAAGGTCCTGACCTTCATTTGATGCTTTTTTTCCCCCCCCTCCCAATATTGCCTGGAGCTGTGTCTCATTTCGAGGGTCGCATCTTTCAACGGACCAATCCTATGAATGACCCAGCCTTCTTAGTCTGTATAGACCACTCAGACCAAACTGAAATTAGGTGGTCTAGTGTACAGAGGATTCTGTGTTTGCTTCATCATCCTTCCCATCCTTATCTTACGTTTTTCAGTGCCCTAATTGTAGCCTGGCAACCTCAGCAGCTGCACTGGGACTAGTTAAACTGGCGTCTACGTCACGTAACCTAACCTAATTTCAACATAATTTTCAGATAAAAGGCCCGTTCTTTTACACAAGTATTGGTAGCTAAACAAATTAGTTAAAACCAGTTACTTACATCCAAATTAATAGATTGGTGCGCAAAGAGTTTTCGGAAATGTTTGGCCACAAAGTACGACCAAAATGGATCCTTTGTTGGCCAGGGAAAGAAGGATAAAATTGTTGGCAAAATTAGACAGACATTGGTTTGTTTGTTTTTTTCAAGATTTTTTTTTTCAAATGGGACAGCTTTAGACATGCTGCTGTCTTCAAATGTGCCCTTCGAATCATGCATCTGCTGAAATGGGACATAGACGTATGTTTTTATTTTTGTTTTATAACGCTGGTTTGAAGTGGGTAAAGCCTAGTTCACAAAGCATAAAACATACTAAAATGCAATAATACAATTTGTTTTGTTTTTTACTCTTAAAGAGTTACATCTTTCATTGTATCCTGCAATGCAAATTGACGATGCAGACCCCGTTATAAAAAGCTCAGTAAACATTTGAGATCGTTTCCAGGAGTTATCACCTGCATTTGGATGTGACAATATTTTCAAAGCGTTTTTATTGCCACAAATTAGAATATACTGTATCTTCTCTCTGGAAAAAAATCCAAGTGAAGGAAAAAAAAAAAAAAGCAGCTTTGAAATCTTTCTGCTTTCCTTCACATATTTCTACCTGTCAGGCATCATCACTGGCTTAGATTTGCCCGACAAAACTCCATGTAGTCACATACTGAGTGTTGACACAGATGTTCAAGATGTCCTCTTGCACTGTGAAATAATGAATTCTTGTTTGAGCTACTAACATCAGAAGCACGCTGGACGAGTTTTTTTGGATTGCTCTCAGCATATTCCTCTCACAGATAACTGGCTTTGTGTGTTTTTTGTTCCCCTCAGCAGATCCAACAGTGCTGTGAGAGAGAGTGTTTTAGGGTCACAGCTTGTCATTGTTCCGTGTTTCCTTACTGATCACATTATTAGTTTGATGTTACGGCTTTTAACCACATGTAACTATACTCAAAGTGCCTTTCACAGCACATGGTGCCTTAAAAGAAAGAGCTACCCCAGCACACAAAAACAATTCCTCAAGTACAATAACTCTGTAATAGAATGGGAAAGTAAAATATGACAACAACTAAACATGTTTTTTCTGAATAATTTATCATTTTAGGAATACATTTTCCGACTTGAACCTGGAAAAGTGGATTCTGGGAAAGGAAAATGTCCTTTTGATCCCAAACTTAACAGCGTGTCTGCTTTGATCAGTAAGTCCTTGTTTTTCTATTCCTCATACGACCGGCAGATTCAAACTGTTATCTACAGGAAACAAATATGTTCTGAAATACACCTTTGGTTTTAATTTGATTGTTTTTATAAATTCCTCAAAAGAATTGAATGCAACCACATTAATTGTGCAAATCATAGTACCGTAGGTTGCAAGATGCGTCTCGAGGATGCTCTGGGTTGGGGTCATTGGGGTTTCACGTCGTGATAATTAAGCGTGAAAACACCCAGTAACAGATTTCTAAGCTCTCTCTTTGAAAGTTGGTCTTTTTCTAAGGAGCAGCAGCAAATAACATGAAGATGCTGTCTTTACAATTATGTTAAATAGGAAGATTTTCATTTTTGCAAAGTTGCAGCAAGAGAGGTTATTATCCTTTCCTGCTCAGGTTTTCAGCTCGTGTACTGTAATAGTTTTTTTCAACCCTGTCACTCTTGTGTTTTCAGTCAGATGTGTGTACTTTCATGCAGTGGGTGGTCTTAAGTTGTCAGCAGCTTACAGGTGGTCAGACATGGTTGTGGATGAGTGACCTCCTGCCCTACATTTGTATGTGCGTGCATAAAAGAGAAACAGAGAGTGGTGGCTGGAGAGACACTTTCTTTCGCTACACAATGTCAGCTCATTTCCAGCTCATTTCCAGCTGAACCCAAGTAAATCTTCTGGAGGGTGTCTTAAATACAAACCACACATGATGGCAGGAGAAGCTGGACAACCCTGGTTTTGATGACAGGAGCTTTTAAACAGCTTTTTAAATACATACATTGCAAAAATGTCCATTCTTGCAAACACTTCTAATTATTTTGTCTTGCGATCACAAGTAATTTTTTACTGATCAGGATAGTGAGTGAAACCTGAGACCGGTGCAAGAAGAACTGAAACAAATGAACCTTTAACATATTATGGGCTTTGTTATTTTGTACATCTCCATAATAGTTGAAAGTAGAGTCCCCCATCTGCCTCCATAAAGTGGTGACCTTTTTTCATTTACAATTAAATTCCCTTTAACACAATATATTTGAATCACATTTTTAGTAATAATACTTTGAAAATCGTGTACTATTATACTTGGAAGTGATTCTGTTGTGAATCAGTTTTAAGCTACGATTGACCTCTAATCCAGCTGTCAGTACATTTCGCAAACCCTGCCGTCCTTTACAATTACAATAATTGAATTAATGAGTGTGATTGAATAATGATTGCAACATAATTGTAAAATCAACATCTGTAACTTAAGCAGGACTTTTCACACGGTAAACAACACTAGATGTGGGACCATTTAATTAGATATTTAGTAGTATAATTTCTTTTGGCACTGTGGTGTTTTGTAAAAATACAAAAAATGTGTCAGTGTGAAAACTGATTAATTTGAATTCTGCAGATGTTGTATGAACAGCCAGTGTGATTTGAATTAAAACCTGGAGGGGATGATTAGATTAGATTTCAATTAGATGTGGTAGACGATGTGTTCTTCACCTTAACCTGGCATATGTATCATCTGTCATGACTTCACCTCTGAATCTACCTCCCTTCTTTCTCTCTGTGTGACTGACAGATGGCGAGCTGTACGCGGGGGTCTACATTGATTTCATGGGAACAGACTCTGCTATCTTCCGTACGCTGGGGAAGCAGACAGCCATGAGGACAGATCAGTACAACTCCAGATGGTTAAACGGTAACGTCTCAGCTCACGGTTTCTTCTGCAGCCATCATTCATCCTTTGACTGATCTCTTTCCAGACCTTTTCTTTGTTTGTGCCTGAGCTCATGAATTGTGTAGCCGTACTGTTTCCCCTAACATTCCATTTGTTTCTTCAGCACCGTCCTACAGATCCTCAATCCCTTCAGTCTGTCTTCTAGGAATGAGATAGTTGATCTTTACGGCCTGCTCCACATGACCACCTGACCATTTCACTAAAGCATAAAATGCACTAAGCTGATTGTTGATTGCATGCCTGTGGAGCCTGTGGGCGAGGTCGGCAGTGAAGTAGCCGAGGGGAAAACGTTGAATGTCAATAATTACTCAGAGTGTCTCTGCTGTCTAATGATCCGTGATTGTCCCAGCATTATAAATGCTGGTCGGGGGCTTTGGGTTGATGTTGCCAAACCAATCACGGCCTTCCCCAGATTTTCTTCTGACCCTGTTGCCCTGACAACAGTCCCCTGGCAGTGGTACACAGAATCGGGACACCTGAGTCCCGCTAATCAGACGAGGAATCCCTCTCGGATAGTTCCCCTCCCCCCTCCCTCTCCTAGTTTTGATTTGTCCTCAATTGGGACCCTGGTTGGTTGCAGTGGGGAGGGGCCCCCTGTGTTGCATGTCCAGTAGTGACCCACTAAGTCAGCCAGTAGGAGCGCGCTGCAATGCCATTTTCAGCGTTGTCACTAGGAAGAAATAAAGGGGTGGGTTTAGGATGTGGGTTAAAATGCTGTTTTTGGCTCCAGGCTACTGTGACACATTATTCATTGTTACAGCAGTCATCAATCTCAATAGAGTTCATGTATATAGATAAATCCATGTTTAATACTCGCCTGATAATATTTCTCTTTGCTGTAACATTGTCAGAGCTAACTTTACATTCTGGGTAATAATTTAAGGGCCAGAAAAACCTGCAACCTGTATAGAGTCCAGTATACAGAAAGCCCACATAATGCGACTTGTGGACTTTAGTTGTGAATTTTTAGAGACTTGACTTTGTTGGCCAACAAGTGCAGATGAGCAGCAATGACCAAAAAAATGTAGTTATCAGAAGCAAATACAGAAAAGCAATCGTGCTGCAAAAATAAAAAACTTGCAGAAAGCATTGATTAATCCATTAACAGCTAACTTACTGCGAATACATGAATGATGTCATTGAAAAGCATCAAACCCAGAAACCAATATGAGAGAAACACAGTGTATATGCATTCATTACAAGTCAATTACAAGTCAAGGGCGCTGAGTGGAACTACATTTTGCTGAAATGGTTTTAGGAATTAAATTATTTAAACAGTTTATTTAGAACTTTTTTTCAATTTGTTGCCATTGTCTGAATAATTTCGTTTTAGGTCATTTCTGCGCATGTGCCCTGCTCCTACTGCCCTTACTTCCTTTAAGACACTGAGGCCTGGACATTTTGCAATGTGGCTGTGGGCAATATGACCTACAAGGCTGCTAATGCTCTTTCTGTCTTGTTTTCCGTTTGTACAGAGCCCACATTTGTCCATGCACACCTCATCCCAGACAGCGCTGAGAAGAATGATGACAAGCTCTACTTCTTCTTCCGGGAGAAAGCCTCTGAGATGGGCCAGAGTCCCATGACCCAGTCCAGGATTGGACGGATCTGCCTGGTGAGTTATCACGCCAGTCAGCAAACCTCATGTTGATCATCACAGCTGAAAGCTTTATGTGTCTCCATAGTGGCTAGTTTATAGCCCCATACTTTTGTCTTAGTTTTTTAGAGGGACAGAGAGAATTTGACCATCAGTAATCACTGAGTGAAAGAACTAACACTCAACAATTACCAGTTACAAAATCTTTTGTTTGCATTCTGTGATTTCTGCTCCTCTGAATGAAATGTTTGAGTGTCAGAGTTTATTTTGGTCAAAATATGTGTAAACATGCAAAGACAGCCTTACAAAGACAGATCACTGTGTACTCAGGGTGGGAAGTGTTGTGCCCTGGAGTGTTGTTTTTGACCAAAAACGCATAAATAATGAAATTCTGTCTGAGACTTTCAAACCATCTGCACATGGACCTCAGGAAAATGTCCCTCAACACATCCAGGGGGCGATTACAATGTAAACACAACATCATTTGGAAAGCAGCTCAGTTATTTTCAGAGTTAATTAGACACAGTTTTACAACTTAAGGTCCTTCAGCTATCATAGCTAATAAGAACAATGTAAATCATTTTATTCGTTTCTGGAAGACATTACTACATATCTCTTTTATTTAAGACTATAACAAACAGACTTAATAACTACTTAATGTTGTAGATAAAGATAGGCACAAAATGTTTTCCAGCTCTGCAAATTTAGACTCTGTGCGTTGTGTTAAGTTCCAGCCCATGAATCATTTTCCCACAGCTGAGTCTTTACCTCAGTCGTAGTCGTTGGCTGACCTCCTGTGCAGATGGGCCAAGCTGAAACATATAGTAGAGCTGATCTTTATCCACACAGGCTCAGTAAAAACAGAGCCAGTACAGTTTTGGACAGTTGTTTCAGACAGCTGTTAGTCAGACGTTGGTCAGCAGACGCTGAAAATAAGACGACTGTCTATATCCCCACAGAACGATGACGGTGGACACTGCTGTCTGGTCAACAAGTGGAGCACGTTTCTTAAAGCCCGACTCATCTGCTCAGTGCCCGGAGCTGACGGCATTGAGACACACTTTGATGAACTGAGTGAGTTTGAAATATAGTTTCACGCTTTAAAGATTCTCCCTGTAAATCTTTGCCCCTTCCAGGAAATCAGTGCTTTTGTTAACGTCTAGATATCACCCAGGTGGGTCCTTTATCCACCCCCAGCTAATAAGCCTCGTGGCAGTACGTGTAGTCAATGTTTGGCTTCAAAGGCAAATATCTTAAATCATGTCTTGCCTTTCTTATGAATCAAATATTCCAACTATGGGAACATTTAACACATTTGCTTAAAGCTGGTCTGAAGTATGTAATGAATATGGCCGTGACCTAACAGAAAAAGTGGCAGCTGGAAAGTGAGAACTCTTACAGAAGCATTTAACTAAGATTCAACACAAGGGTCTGCAGATGGTGAGCTTGTTGACAGATTCAGTGCCAATGACTTTCTCGTTTGTAGAGCTCCCTTCACACTTTTTCCCCTCCATTTGCTTTGCATACTTTCATCGTGATGTCACAGGTTTAAGGTTTTCAGCGTGAACATCTCAGATTGTGCTGCAAATCTCTCACTGTACATGGGGGCACATATACAGCATTCACAGCAGCATGTGTCTTCTTATGTACTGTGGAGAATCCCATCGAGCTGCAGATTTGGATTAAGGTATCACTGACTCATACGTGTTAAGCCTGACATGTGTCTTCCTTTGAACGTCAACATGGCTCCTCTAGGTGCTAAAACATTTGTAAAGGTAACATCCTGACTGGAAGACTGTTCTACTACTAAGGACCAGCTGCAGAGAAATCATACCAGAGAAGTAAAAGCAAATACACGGATGCAGACAGAGTAATCAAAGTAATGAGCAGCTGGGATCAGTCCAGCCCCCAGTAGATCATCCGAGCCTGATCGTCATTCCCATGACTGACAGGATTAAGGAGGGATTTGTAGTATCCTTGAAATTCTAATGACTGCTGGTATGAGCAGCAAATCTTTGTCTTTCCTGATTTTCCGAGGGGGAAAAAAAATCACTCACTTCAAAGAAAATCAATTATTATAGACATAACAAATAATTGTAATTTTAACGGAAATCTTCAAATCTACAACACCACAATGTGCATGATATAATGCAGTTCTAAGTGTTGTCCAAAGGATCAAACATACATATTATTGAAAGTGGGAAAAAGTGTGAGGAAGAAATTGTACAGAAATAATTCTCAAAATATTTTCCCAAATGTTTAAACTCAAATGTGCAACATGTGCTGAAAGGGTTTATTTGTGTTTAAAATTTCACCTAAACACAGAGAGCAAAAACCTGCATATGTGGATTTGATTGCACTTGATGCCTTTATATGATAACGATATTAAATAATTTACCCTGTAGTGTTGCACCAACCACAGCTATGAGTGATATGTAGAGTAATGTGTCTTACTTCTGCTGTGATGAGGCTTTACAAGATGCAAATGTGTGTTATGCATTAGGAGCACTCAGTCAGTGACAGCAGAGCGCTCCTCTGTCAGCACTGCTGTACTTTTAGCAGTGCATGCACTATGCAGCAGGTCAGTTGTAGTCTAGGGGTAGAGGAACACTCATGGTGAGGTCCTGAGGTTCAGAGAAACATCCCACAGCTCTGTGGGTCGTCCTGCCCACAACCACAGACGGTCTGATGGAAATTTGTTCTGTCTCCAGTCCTGCTGTTCACTGATGGAGGCCGGCAGAGGCTTCAGAGTGGTTGGATGAGGACTCGGGAGAGAGAGTGGAGTACATTGAGATTGTGAGGCAGTCAGCGTTTAACAAGAGAAAAAGCCTTTGGTGTTGTAATGATAAAAAGAGAGAGAGAAGGATTATAAAGTCAGATGCTGGCACAACAGAGATGAAAGTGTCTGCAGGATAAAAATGAGAATGGATGTGTGGGCGATAACATTTTATTGCCTTTTCTCTAATGTAATTATGGAGTGAAACATTGTTTTTTCATTGAGTTATTTTTTCATGTTCTCATAGTCCACAAGTCCCCGAACAACTTTACTATACATGGACACAGAGATCTTTTTTGTCGTAGCTTTTTTAAAAAAAAATTAATTTTCCCCCAGCAATTTTCGGTTGCACATCCTTTAAAGTAATTATAAGGAAACAAGCGATATCTGCAGAAATATAACAGTCTTTTTATACAGTGATTATTTATCGAATGCATCACTTCTTTGTTTCTTGCTTTAGCTTTTCAAAAATACTTTATTTATCCCCTCTCTGTCTTGTTTCTACGCTCACAGCAATCAGAGATGTTTGCTTGCTGATGTGATTCTGCGAGGGCCTCAAACGCTCTCCGATCTGTCACATCAGAAACAAAAGTTTCAGTGACGCAACTCGTTCCAGCTCTCTTGTGATTTATTTCTCTTCTCTTTCACTGCGCTCGCTCTGTAGCCAGCAGGCCTGTCAAACTGGCGTCAGATGGGTTATGAGTTCCTCCTTTGTTTGCCAAAAGTTAATTCTTGCTTTACTGTGCAGCCATTACCTGTCATTTTCATACCTTGGCACGTAAGGAGGTTTTTTTTTCTTAAAATGATTTAGAAGCCATGATCAAAGAAGAGTTGGTTGATTTTGCAGCTTTGCAAAGTCAGAAATTAGGTTTGCATACAAGCTATGTGAGTTTAGGCTCCCGCTCCTTTTGTTTGTTATGGATAACGCCAAAGGGCACAACAGCCGAATAATCTGTTATTACTTTTCACCCTCAGTGTATAATTGTGGCTTACCATTAAGTTATTTACATGCTGCTACTCATGTTATTTCAGGTGATATTTAAGAGGGAATTCTGAGCAAACTTTTTTTGGGAGTGCCAGATGGATGTCTAACTTCTGTTTCCTTAAATGACCATGAACAAGATCTCAGGTTAAATAAGTATAAGTATATTATACTAAGTATTTTACACCTCCTTATTGTTATTTTTGTTTCTAAAGACTTTTAGGACAGCAAATCTTTGACCTGGTCTTTTCAAGGTCCTCTTAAACGTGCAATATGAGCCTTTCCACTTTTTTTCACCATTGGTGCAAAGCATGACATTGACGTGTTCAACCATATCTGAAGTGTAATTCTTCTCAACTTCTTTAATTTTTATTTGTCTCGGTTTTCTTGCGTAGTGTAGTTTCTCGTGCACTTTTCTGTCATTTAGCATTCAAAAAAGATACGCTGGGTTCACAACTGCCTCAACCCTGCAGTCATCAGGGTGCATATGGCTCATATTAAAGTCATGTTTTAGCAGAGATCCCTATTTCACTCATATTCCCTGCTGAGACTCCGGAACTGTAGTCTCAGCGTTGAAATGGTTTGGATTCAGATCTCATTGAGGCTCTGATAACCACAATTTATGAGGAACCCTCGCTTTACTCCCCACCCCAGGAAGCAGAATGTGTCCATGTGTCACAATGAGCATCATTTTTAGTGGGAACCAGGTAGAGTCTAGGCTCTTATTCAGTTTTCTAAATACATAAAACACTGCCGTTCTTCATTATTGGCAGGATGTACCTTACAGAAATAACAGCAGTTTTCAGTAGCTGTAAGAACTTTGTACTCCCATTACACTAGATTTATTAACGTAGTAACACATGTGTACCCTCTGTCCTGTAATTTGACAGCTGTGATTTGGAGCTACTTTGCTGCTTGAGATTTTACATACAAAAACGAGTGAAGCGTTGTTAAATGCATTTTTTTCTTCAAAGACTAAACCAGTGACTCTACGCATGTTTGACTTGGAATCCCCATATAAAAGGCTGCGCTCATATGTGGCTCCTTGTCACGTTTAAGGGTCTCATTTCCCCTTGAGGGAAGAAGATCTCCTAGATGCTAAGAGGTAAAAAAGAATCAAGGATTATAAAAACACCTACAAAATAGTGAACATGTTTGTGTTGCAGGACCTCATTTTTTTTTTCTGTCTTGTACTTTTTGACTGATGTATTTTCATACCTTCTGTATTTTATCTATTAGGGGATGTTTATATTCAGCCAACTCAAGACACCAAGAATCCTGTCATCTATGGAGTCTTCTCAGTTTCCGGGTGAGTGATTGACAGCTTCTCAAACTCTCTGACTTTCTTGCAGTTTTGGAGGGAAGGTGTATTTTGGGTTCCGCCTGCTGCTTTTATTTCATTTCCACTCAGCCTGGAGGTGTCAGCTCTCTCTGATATTGAAATGCTGTGTTGCGTACAGCTAGTCAGATCCAGGCTACAAAGAGAAAACAAGGCTGTGAATGTGGAGCCCAGAGGGAGTCTCGCTCCTCTGAGAGGCTGACTGAGCCTATAGCTCCTCACAGGTCAGGATAGCAAGTTGTCATTCAACACACAGCATTAAAATTCAGGGAGACGTGAAAATTGAGACTCTGACTGCACACAAAGCAAGGAGAGGTTCGCAGGTAGTCATAATAAACATATCTTGATTAATGTATTTGAGAAACAAACACTGTTATTGTTTCCATCCTCTCACATTTAAAGCAAGCTGATAAAAACACATGCCGCTCTGATTATAGAGGCCTGTGACAGGAGTTACAAACATAGTACACCCACCACCGGAGCTCTGGCGATTCTCTGCAGAATGTGGGTGTTTGTATGTCAGTGTGTCAGACAGCTTGACTCGGTTTGAGAGAGTGTTTGTGCATCATAATGCTTCAGAGCTTTGAGGCCAGATGAGTACATGGGAAGGAAGTAGATTCAAGCCACCGCAGAGACGCTCAAAGCAAACCGTCATCATTTTCTCAGGGAGCGAGTTGAGCCGCTGTCTCTTGTGTGTTCATCTCTGTTCTCTCCCGCCCTCCTCCAGAGCTGTGTTTAAAGGCTCGGCTGTGTGCGTTTACTCCATGGCCGACATCCGCATGGTCTTCAACGGCCCCTTTGCGCACAAGGAAGGACCCAACTACCAGTGGGTGGCTTACACTGGGAAGATCCCCTACCCACGACCTGGCACTGTGAGTTATACACAGTGAAAATCATGAATACATGCCAGTCAGACTTTTTACAAGAATATTTTCACAGTGTAATTGCAGGTTTGATGGCTGGATATCTTTCTTTATTTGTCTATAGTGTCCTGGAGGCACTTTCACCCCCAACATGAAATCGACAAAGGATTACCCAGATGAGGTGATTAACTTCATGAGAAACCACCCCACTATGTACAATGCTATATACCCAGTACACAAGCGCCCCCTGGTGGTCAGAACCAACGTGGATTATGAGTTCACCACCATAGCTGTGGATCAGGTGGCAGCTGCAGATGGAAACTACGAGGTGCTCTTCCTGGGAACAGGTCAGTGACTTTCCACGACTCTGATAATGTTTTTAAGGTTCAGTCTAAAATTTTTTCTTTTCTTTCTTTTTATATTCCTCAAGCTTTCAAGCTTACTTGGATAATCTGCTAAGAAATCTTAAATTAGTTTAACAAAAACCCAAATATTTAGTTGATGTAAGACTTATTTGTCGGTTGTGTTTTAAGATCGAGGGTCGGTACAGAAAGTGATCGTCCTGCCCAGAGACGACCTGATAACCGAGGAGCTGGTCTTGGAGGAAGTAGAAGTCTTTAAGGTGCGTCATTGTTTACTTCTTCTCTCTCTGACTTTTTCCATTCATTTCAGTAGTTTTTGTTTGATATTGAAACAAGAGTTTACACGTTTTTTCCTATGTATATTGCTGCAGGTTCCAACACCAATCACCACCATGAAGATTTCCTCCAAACGAGTATGTTTCTTTTAAAGTGTCTCGAACAAATAGTCATTATGAATAATTAAATCAAAGCAGGGCATTTAGACATTTGAGAAAACGAGTTTGTGCAGTAGTTAAAAATCCTGCTGTAATTAATGGGAAGTTCCAGTCATCCTGTGTATTTTTATTTTGTTCAACATATGCAACATGTACAGTAAATATATGATTGATATATTTATGATAAGTCACTGCAATTATTGCCAAGCAAAACCTTGATGTATAATGTTTGTAATACAACAACAAATTACTGATTTCTTAACTTTTGGCTTTGAACTGAGAAGTTAAATGAATTAGTTGAATAAATTGTTTAGAAGAACACTTTAGGAGAAACTTAGAACTTCTTGATTTTTACTTCTTTTCATCTGTCCAGGAAATCATTTTGGTATTTGTAGAACATTGGGATGTTTTACTTACTGATCCGTATCACTGTCCTTTTTTCATAGCAACAACTCTATGTAGGCTCAGTGTTGGGGGTGACCCATCTGGCTCTGCACCGCTGTGACGTGTATGGGGAGGCCTGTGCTGACTGCTGTCTGGCCAGAGACCCGTACTGCGCCTGGGACGGCAAATCCTGCTCGCGATACTCCAACTCTCAGAAGAGGTTAGGAGTGTTATACTAGACAACAAAAGCATACATAGTTACAGATCCTGTACTATACATTCGACATGGAATATCTTCAGATATGTGAAGTTAAGCTTTTTATTTTTGATTGTTGATCTGACCCCTCTAGACGGAGCCGTCGGCAGGATGTGAAGTACGGCAACCCGATCCGCCAGTGCAGAGGTTATAACTCCAACAGTGAGTATCAGGTTCACTTTGTATAAATCCAACACAACAGCAAGTCAATTCAGATAACAATGTAGTCCCACTGCCTATCTTCCCATTTACCCACTTCTCACCATAGTATCATTTATATATTGTTTTTTTTTTTAGCCAATAAGAATACTGTGGAGTCCGTTCAGTATGGGGTGGAGGGCAGCACCACGTTCCTGGAGTGTCAGGCCAGATCTCCTCATGTGTCTCTAAAGTGGCACCTGCAGAAGGAAAACAGCGACAGGAGGAAAGAGGTGAGCTCAAAAGATTTAGAATTATTGCTTTCCTTAGACATTTAAGCTGTCTTGATAGTTGCCCCATCATAGGGGTCTGGTGATAATATATAAGAGCAGGCGTAAGACATATTTGTGAATGGAGTGTTCACATTTTCCTGCATCTTTCCTTCCAGATCCGCTCAGAGGGCCGCATGCTGAAAACAGAACAGGGTCTTCTGATCCGCTCCCTGCAGTCATCTGACAGCGGGATCTACCAGTGCACGTCCACAGAGAAAAATTTCAAACACACTCTCGTCAAACTGCAGCTTTTGGTCCTCTCCAGCCGCACGGTCAACAACGTGCTGGTGGAAACAGGCAGCCCTGCACTCCCACCGCTGCAGTCCAGTGCCTGGACACCTAGTGTGGGTCAGTACAAAGACCTGCTGACCATCCTGAGCCAGCCAGAGATGGGTCTGATCAACCAGTACTGCCAGGATTACTGGCAGCTCAGCGAAGGCAGCCTTGGGGACAACAAAGCCAAAAGCCTGAAGGAGCTGAAAGAACAGAAGAAACCTCGCAACCGTCGGCATCATGACGAGCAGACGACCCCAGCTCAGACATGAGGAGCTGTATTTACACCTTATCATATTCAGAAACCTCCCGTCTACCTTTTCACACCTCCTCCTGAACACTGCAACCCTCCATTTTGGGAAAAGACTCCAGATAGAAAAATAAAATTATCATAAAGGACGACTAGAACCAAAAGCAACAGCATCAAACATGAAAATACACGATATTTATTGTAGGCTGTAAAAAGTAATTCTTTGTACCTATCTAGAAAACATGTTTTTGGTTTTTTTATGTGAATAGGTAAATCTGTGCAAATATTGTTGTTATTATAATGTTATTGTTAGTGTTCTAGTGTAGATTCAAATGTGTTTTTATGTTGACAAAATCTTTGTTTGGTGTTTTTGAGAAACAGCAACCACAACCCAGGACATTGGAAGTATCCACATATGGACAAGGACAGAAACTGCTGGAGGAGGCCATGTTGGATTAAATGACTTTTGGCAGCATCATCTGTCAAAGTTGGAAGAGGAATCTCCTGTTAAACTCTCGAACTTCTATTTACTAACATACCAGAACTCTTAACTGTAGAGCAGACAGTTTTGTATATTAACTGCATCATACGAGCTGCTGACAGAGAGATTTCTGCATTTCTCTGGATATTGGTGGATGAACGAAATGCACACAGACTGAAACTGTGACAACGTGTCACTATCAAACACTCATTTTCATGAAAGTTACCTGTGTGGCAGATAACACGTCTCTGTTGTGGTCGAGCCCGGATTAAAGTAAGGATGGTACATCACCCTTATTCTTCCAAAATCTGTTGCTGCCAATTGTTTGTTTTGTTTCTATGTGAATATCACATCTCAATGTTGTATCCAAAACACGTGATCTTTGTGATGAGCTGTTTTTTTGTTTGTTTGTTTGTTTTGGGGGGAGGGGGGGGGGGGGGTCAGGGTAAGGGTCTTTGACCAAGACAAAAGCTGAAAATATAACATTGCCTTCTCTTTTCTTTTTTTAGAAAAGAAATTCCAGCAGGCAGCTAAATGTGAGTTTGTGACAGTTCGTGAAAAAACAAAAGAGACAAGCACTTTCTGTTGCCAAAATGGTACTCATGATAAACAGTGAGACTTGACATGTAACTGTGGCATTTGCATTATATTTACATAAGGCATGCAGTTTGAAAGCTCAGTGCAGGGGCTTGTCTAGGGGTGGCCTGAAGTGGCATTCCCCACCCCTTGAAGTTAGATTTTCCAACTAGGTTGATCCTTCAATATTAAATTATGATTTGCTAAATGTCCTTCCAAAGGCTGGACTGGAAGTCTTTTTGGAGTAATTCAGCAATGCAGGATTATATTTTTTAAAGTAAAAAAAAATTAAAAAAACTTAACAGGAATGTCACAACTGTGCAACACAATATTGTTGGGAGTAAAAGTAGGTTTAAATGGTTAGGGGATAAATGGTTAATAAATAAATAAATAATATTCAGATTTTTGTATGAGCCTACTCTTACTTCAGACCACCCTTGCATAATTCAGAACCACAGTTCAGCCCCCTTGCCAACAAAGTCTGGACACACCCCTTGTTTAAGCTTTTTATGTATCCTAGGTTTGCATTCCTGACAGTTTTATTCCAAACTTTGGTTTCCCTCACGTAAAGTGAACGTTAATCATGCAATAAGTCTTCACTCCTGTTGGATAGCAGCTACATATTTGCAGCACTTGGGAATAGACTACTTTGATAAGTGCTGGATAACAATGGAGCTCTCACAGCTACTTTTCTATCAGTCAAGTACAGTGCCATACTGCTATCATACGTGCCACATGCTTCATAACTGTTTGTACAGAGCAACTTCCATACTGTAAAATGTTAGAAAAATGTTATAAATACAACCACTAACAAGCTGAAGACCACCACACCTGAAGAGAAACAACATGTATACCAAAATCTTCAGAGGGTGGCTTTTCATTGTGCATGGCATGTACAGTGTATGTATACAGTATTTGTTTAAAATACTATGTTGCTGTGGATGTAAGTGAGTGTCTTTAATGTTGTGGGAATATGGATAAACTATCAGTGCAAGAAAGAGGTGCTAATCCTACAAATTATCGTGGGACTAAGTACTGAAAGGTCAGAATATGATTTCAACTTTCTCTCTCCCTCTCTTTCTCTGTCTTGTTCTCAGCAGATTTGTATATTATTTCAAACACGTGCATCTTTTTTTTATTTTCTCTGTTTGGTAGACTTTACTATGGTTCATTAAGGTAAAGTAATGTGAGAAATAATGCACAGTCGATGTTGTTGTTATGACTTGTAAAAAGTACTATCTTTTCTTTCTCATCAATGTTACTGACTAATAAATTAAAGCTCTATATTTTATAATAACAGCTTCTGTTCTGTTCGTGTGAACTGAGTGCAATACCACACTGAAATAAACCATAGTAATAAGTAATAAGCACACCCATTGCTATCGGCGGGCCATAGGGGGCCGGGCCTGCCCACATAAATGCTTGTGCCCCCCCCCCCCCCCCCCCCCCACTTGAGGCACAGATCTTTTAAAAATAAATAAAAGTAATATGATATTATCATAGATGCAAATTATGTTGCATTCTTTATCAGTAAACCATTAAAAATATAAAGAAACAATGGTGTGATGATCCATTGTGTTTGATGGGAATTTACACTGCAACAGCCTAAAACGAACTGACTAAAAAGAAAGTTAAACTACGTAGGCCACTTGACATTGCCGCGGATTTTTGAAAGCTGGATGAGTTTTCGCCAGTTTACGCACTTAATTTCACCATGGGTATAAATCCAGGCTATGCTAACTGTTCTCAGCTGGCAGCAGAGACGCCACACATATATCATGCATTTGTCTTGATCTGGATAAAAGATGTTAACCAGTCGAGGGATGAGAGTGGCAATAATGATAATACCCCGCTGTTTTATTTTGGGTGACCTTCGATGAACCTGCCGGCCCTCCATCGTGGGTGTGGGAGGTCGGAAGTCACGGCGACTGTAAAGAACTTTTATGTTACTTCAACTTATCACAGTTTACAATAGATACACTATAGATAATAAAATAACTAAATTCAGCATTTGAAAGATGTATAATATCAGTGCAACTAAGAATGCAACTTCATTGTTCTGTAGACTACACACAACTGCCTAAAATATGTTTCAATGTGATTTGCAAAATAGGCAATACAAACTTATAAACGATTGAAATAAAGTTAGTGTTATTTGTAAGGCCAATGTCAACACGAATGCTCCTACTGTCAAATTAAAACAACAACAACAAATAAACAAACTGTAAGGTGAACCAAAGATTCCAGCTCAAAAGGTTTTGAGTAGTAAACAGACATAGCTTAGAGTCTGCTTTAAACTATGTACAGTATGCAATAAATACAATTTCTTAAATTTCTTGTAGTATGGGGAAGAGGATCTTCTTCATAAACTGATTGATTTTATGACTGAGCAAACAAAACAAACAATTTTTCTTCAGAAATATGGATCAAAACATTTAGGTAAGAAAATGTGTCGTAGGTGCATTGTCACTGCGAGCTAAGCTTCATCAGACCTTTTAACAAAGTCCTGGGACCAGATTGTCATGTGTTTGACTTCAGGAAAAAGGAAGGACTCTGTTTCTGTCTCTCTCTCGTCAATGTTAGTGGGATCAAAATGTTTGATGAAACACTTTATATTTCAGAAAATAATTTTGTATTTGTTGTTTATTGTGTATAACAGTCTTGCACACCATCAATTATCACAGATGCAATTGTCAACCAACCCCCGTTATTAGAAAAGTCCATCCTCTCTTTATTAAGTCTGTGAAAAAGAGAAGACAAAATAATAATTAAAAAAAATGTTAAATGGAAAAAGAGAAATGCTTCCAAATAAAAGTAAGTACCTGTTCTTCTGCAAAGCCTCTCTGAAGCAACACCTCCGCTATTCTGAAGTCTCAGCTCTCCTCCAGCAACACACCTCCAAAACCCTATCCACTCACATTCACACAAAGATCAATACATTTGAACACACTGTAATTAAGCACCATTTAGAGCAGGTGGTTGAAAAAAATGTCCTTTGATTGGTCAAAAAATAAGTCATTGTTCATGTGAAAGTTTGATTACACTTTGATTCAAGTGATAATTCATTTTTGAATGTGTTTTCTTTTATAATTTTACACACAATTAGTTGCTTAAACTTAACATTTGTTTCATATTTTACAAGTGTGTGAGCTGTTTTAAGTAACTATAGCTTTTGCACATTCAATGGAGTTAAGAGGAACAATATTTACCTTTCAAGTATAGTGGGGTTACATTAAATATAACTCCTGCAGAAAGAGAACCTCAGATTTCTTTTTCGTACAGCATTTGTTTAAATGTCTTTATTGATGTTATACTACGACAGCGACTTCACTAATGAGTACTTTATAAATGAGATTAAAAAAAGGACTTCTGTAATTGTGAAGGTAGACAAAAGCTGTGCAATACACACGCACACACACACACACACCTACACACACACACACACACACACGCACACACACACACACACACGCACACACACACACACACCTACACACACACACACACACCTACACACACACACACACACACACGCACACACACACACACACACACACACACACACACACACACACACACACACACACACACACACACACACTCTTGCACACACAGGTTAACATGCAAACCTTGTTAAATGTGAGTACATTATAATCCCTAACCAGCCTCAGATTGAGGTCAATGAGATCTGTCAGGTGAAACCACAAAGCTCTTTAAGCACTTCACAGCTCACCCTGTAGTCTACACAGTTGTATTAAACACATCAGAGTGTCTTTCTTCATTTCTTTATGACTTTAACATTAAAGATACTCTTTTTTTTTATTTCACTATACCCAATTTGATGCCATTGTTTGGGAATTTCTTTAATCATTTTAATCATTCCCTTTGCAAATGCCGTACACCCAAGCCTCAATTTAGTCCCACATCAGGTTAGATTTTTTATTTGATTCTGATATGAGAGGAATCTAGTGTGGATGAATGTGTTATCTTGGCACAAACTCTAGGCTACAATTTATTCCACTTGTTGTGCTTCTCTTTTAAAGAAACCCTAGAACAGTATAGAGCGATAAGCACTTGAGCCGGTGCTCATCTTCCGCTGACCGCAGCAAAGTCCCTCTAAAGGTGAGAGAACACCTTCCCTGATGTAGGTCTGCTACTCCTCACATCTTTCCCCCCTGCCCTCAAATACTCCTGTCCTTGTGTTCCATTGGCCGTCTTTGGTCAGGTGGGACTGGGATCCCCGAAATCCTCTCCTCAGACAGGAAAATACTCAAACATTCTCCAGAGTTCACTGCGGACAGACGCAGCAGCAGCACACTTGACTGGACCTACATCCATCTTTCCTGACAGTATTTTTCTGGAAAAGTTGGGATGGGGGCTGGAGCAAGCGCTGAGGAGAAACGCTCCAGAGAGCTGGAGAAGAAGCTAAAGGAGGATGCTGACAAGGATGCGAGAACTGTCAAGCTGCTGCTGCTAGGTAAAGACAGAAGATCTGGATGCAATTACAGGACATATCACCTTTGTTATGCATATCTATGGCCCATTGGAGCCCCATGGTATAGTTTTGAAATATAGCAAATAGTTATGAGGTTGAGTTGAAATATTTATGAACTCAATCCTAAATTATAAACACAAACAGACATTCTTTGTTTCAATAACCTTGAAATAACTAATAATGCATGTAAACTGTAATAATACTACATGTTTGAGTCAGGTAAAGGATTTATGAGCTGTGTCATTAAACTGCTGAAACACTTTGATAGTCATGTAAACCAATCTCTTGTTAATCCTGAAACAATCGGCACTCTAACACAAAGGGATTAACTGTATAGGACACAGATACTCTACCACCCAAACCAAACATTTCAAATTAAGTAACCTGGACACGTCACTGGCATTGTTTAATCTTCTGTTTGATTTGGAATTTTGGTTAGCTTAAAAAAACACTGTGGGCCAACATGTTCCATAATTTTAACTTGTGTAGTAATTTTGGATTTCAGAGCATGACGGATGGGAATATTCTGCTCACAATGTGTCAGGTTCTTACAGATATTTCTTCAGACTCAGTTTCATCATCTCCTTGTGAAAATATAGGTCAGAGAAATATTTCCTCTGACATCAGCTTTAAACAAGATTAGAGCCTAAAGTAATAAGTCTTAAGATGTGATGAGATCTTCTGTCTGTAAAGGTTATCTTCAATGTATATCCTTCTGTACAGTACCATATGAATCAATTGATTTATCTGTTTTTATACTAATAGCAGCAAATCAAAATTAAAGTTTTCTCATGATAGATAGATAGATAGATAGATAGATAGATAGATAGATAGATAGATAGATAGATAGATAGATAGATAGATAGATAGATAGATAGATAGATAGATAGATAGATAGATAGATAGATAGATAGATAGATAGATAGATAGATAGATAGATAGATAGATAGATAGATACTTTATTTAAAGGGAATTCAAGAATTCTCATGGCACATATAGATCAAGTATAGACTATTGCTCTTTTTTAAATTAGTAAGACAGACCCAGTATTGATTCACGTTGCATGATGTACAAGCCCATGGAAACAGGGCTAAAGAAAACCCTTTAAAAGGCAGAAATCTGAAGCAGAACCAGACCTATCGGTGAACAGCCATCTGCCGAAACTTATGAAACCCAAATTATGAATAATAGCATGAAAACCAGGGATAAGATTAAGTTATATTTTAAAATGTGTTCAAAATGTGGAGAAAAAATGAAGTTGTAATTTTGAATGATAATAAGTGCATCCGGTATTTCTTTCTTTTTAATAGGTGCTGGGGAATCGGGCAAAAGCACAATTGTCAAACAGATGAAGTAAGATATTGGACATTCCATCTTTTTAATGTTCTACTGACTGTATCACAAATACTCACGTTGTATTTTCTCATCAGAATTATCCACAAAGATGGTTACTCACTTGAAGAATGCTTGGAGTTTGTCACCATCATCTACAGCAACACCCTGCAGTCCATCATGGCCATCGTGAAGGCCATGAACACATTAAACATAAACTATGGACACTCAGATCAGCAGGTAACAACAGCTGAAAGAGATTTCATGACTCATATTGATTTCACCTTTCTGCAAGATACATAACTTGCTTTTGTGCTTCAGGATGATGCCAGGAAACTGATGCACCTTGCAGACACCATTGAGGAGGGTACTATGCCTAAAGAGATGTCAGACATCATTTTGCGCCTGTGGAAGGACTCTGGCATACAGGCGTGCTTTGACAGAGCCTCAGAGTACCAACTCAATGACTCTGCTGGATAGTAAGATGCTAAGATTTACGAAATTATACAATCAAGTCTCATGAATGGTTTTACAATGACATTTTTACATTTCTCAGCTACCTGAATGACTTGGAGAGGCTTGTCCAGCCAGGCTACGTGCCCACCGAGCAAGACGTGCTGCGATCAAGAGTGAAGACCACGGGTATTATCGAGACCCAGTTCTCCTTCAAAGATCTGCACTTCAGGTCAATGCAGTATTCCTCCAGTAAGCTAACTTATCATACGTTTTCTGATTGCCCTAGAGATTAACTTGTTTGTGTTTCCATGCAGAATGTTTGATGTTGGTGGTCAGAGATCAGAAAGAAAGAAGTGGATCCATTGTTTTGAAGGTGTGACCTGTATCATCTTCATCGCTGCTTTGAGCGCCTACGATATGGTTCTCGTTGAGGATGACGAAGTGGTACGATAACAGAATATTTCAGACATCACATTATAAACTTGTTTATATGATCAACAGTTGGTCCATTCTTTGAACAAGGTAAAAACACTCTTCATTTATTTTCAGAACCGAATGCACGAAAGTCTGCACTTGTTCAACAGTATCTGCAACCACCGCTACTTCGCCGCTACCTCAATCGTACTCTTTCTTAACAAGAAAGACGTGTTTATTGAGAAGATCAAGAAAGCTCATCTAAACATGTGCTTCCCTGAGTATGATGGTGAGATCATCACAACATGCAAACTTCAGTACTTTTAAATTACCAATGCATCAAATTAAGCAGATCTGATGGAAAAATATTAGAAATGTGGAATCAGCTAAAAAGTAGAATAGTTGGTGTTGTCAATTTTGTAGAATTAGTTTACAGTTACCTTACAACCATAATACACTACCATGTTGGCTGTGCAGACGCCCAGAACAGGCAAACCAAGTCTAAAAACTTGCAACTTTTTAAGCCATTAATTCTTCTGTCAAACAAACGTGGCTGGCAGGGAGAAGTTGGTAGTAATTTCTACCCCACCACTAGATGTGTCTGATTCTCATACAATTAAAGCCTGAAAAAGTTCTCTAATATCTTCTCCATCAAGGCCCCAACACTTACGAGGATGCTGGTAACTACATCAAAATGCAATTCTTGGACCTGAACTTACGCCGAGACATCAAAGAAGTCTACTCTCACATGACCTGTGCCACAGACACAGAGAACGTCAAGTTTGTGTTTGACGCCGTCACTGACATCATCATCAAAGAAAACCTGAAAGATTGTGGTCTCTTTTAAGAGCCATGTTGAGACAACCTGAAGGTGAGGTTAGTATGTGCAGCATTGTACTGATTATTACGATTGAAAGAGTTTGCATCAGCTTACAAGAATCTTTTTTTTATTCCAGGGGTTCATCAAGCGCCATCATGTTACAGAAATCATTACGGAATCCAGACTAGCTGACCTCCCGTCAGGCCAATTTTTCATTAAAGTCTTATCAACTATGGAGGGCTGTGCAATCTTGTAGATAAGACATATTTCAGTATAAATTGATTTCATCTTACATAAATAAATGGCTAATGCAAGTATTTGTTTCAGTAACCAATGAGTGAACAGAGAACAAAATCGCCCTCCTGTACAATCACTTCAACCTGTGTAAGAGGTCTTTTTTAAGTTGCCTATAGAAATGGCTTTTATCCACAAAAAGTAGGCTAAAGTTGGCATTTTCAAGGAGTGTTAGAGAATTTAGCTTTCTGAAATAGAGCCGGCGCACTGTATATAATAAATGTTTTCTAATGGACACATTATGAATGAGGTGACACCATGTGGATCTAATGCTGGGTGGTAGATGTTCTACAATGCAAATAATTGTCTTAAAGTTTAGTGAACTACAGATTTTTTCATTGGCAAACTTTATTGTATGAAAGACAATAATTGTAAACCTCAACTGAGCTAAATAAAGCTTCTGTAGAAAACTGAGTAGACCTCCGTTTTTCAAAAATAAAAAAGTGACACAGCAATGTCTTGTTCCCTAATGTGTTAATAATGCCACACGGACAAACAGACGGACGGACAGACATTTGTTTGAAAAAAGTTATGGGACATCTTGAAAGGGTAGGATACAACACACAAAGACAACCACATAAAAAGGGACAAAAACAAACAGACAAAATGCATGAATACACCACTAATATTCAGACACTGATATTACAATTTAACCACTTCTATTAAAAATTAAAGGATTTTTTATATACATTTTAATCAAGTCTGGGGTTGTACCATAAATACCAGAAAGGTTTTCAGATAGATTAAAGACATTGTTTGATGAAATACTCTCACTTCTTGCTAAGAGTTAGACAAGAAAATGAAAATACTATAACAAGGATAAACAATTAGCTTACTCTGTCCAGATTTCAAAAAGCACCCAGCGGTACCTTCTTATCTGACAAATGCTGTATTACATAATTACTCATGATTGCTATGTATGCGTACCCTGCCTGAGTTCTAAGCTAAGCTAACCATTAATGGTGGTATGCACTGCAGGGGAATATTAGTCAGATTTTGTTTATGGCATCAAACTTATTTTGTTACTTTCTCATTGATAATAAACAAGGTTCTGACCTTTATGAGTGTAAGACTGCTCTGCAGGCTTTCTAAATGTATCTAAGCGATAATCACAAGATGAAAAATGACACTTGAAAACAATGCACTACCATCACCTCTAAATCTCAATTTTCCAGTCAACAAGTCAGTTCCCCAAAATGTGGAACCTTTTTTTACAGATCATTTGAGACACTCTTTGAGAAAACGAAAAGCTGTCTCCCAAAGTCAAAGAAGACGCCAATGTTGTGATGTCAGTGAGTCAAGCAGCCTGACTTTGCTCACTCAGCATGTTTAATAAGACATGAACAACTCCTGAAAATACAACTCAACAAGAGCTGTAAAGGAATCAAACATCACAGTTTAGGAGACATCACACTGATAAATATCCATAGTATTTATCCGTCAATGCAGTCACTTTTTGATCTCAGAAAAAAACTCATTTTAAGACAGCCCTAATACATTGAAGGCAACAGCATTTTAAGAAAAGTTTTATTTCATATGAAAGCATTCACTGATTTAGTCTCTCTGAACCCTGAGTTCTCATCACATGTCAATTGTTTGATATTAATATGTGCAATTATGAGAAAGAGCAACAGAAAATAAGAACATCTACCAGCTCTTAACGAGACTAAACCATGGAGCAGAGTCTGTGTAAGAAATTTGTTTTCATTCAAAAACATAAAAATACAATTTATGGCTTGTTTCATCAGGTCTAAAAAAAACTTAACATTAAGTCATAATCAGTGTAAAACAGAACACAGACATGGAATGACACCATTTTTGAGGTCAACCATGACCTCAAAAAAATCCTTTGTTATCCATAACTAGCACACACTTTGTATCATCAAAAACAGAAGGAAAAAAAACTGAAGGCACTTTAAAATAGCCAGAGTCCTCCTGAGCCTCCCTGTTATTGTGTTTATGAGCAGCCCTTATGTTGAAGTACTGATAGAGTCAAGTGAATCCACTGCAGAGGCACTAATCATCATGTTTAGAGAAGTGAGTGTTGGTAAAGGCTTTATACTTTAAATATCTCACTAGATGGCACTGTTCCTGTAAACTGAACATAGTGATTCACAGCTCAACTGTAGAGTCAAACACATACTGTATACTCTCACATGTAGACAATCAGACAATGTACACACTCGTCTGAACCAACACAGGGTTTTTTTCTTTCATGCTCTGTAAAGTTATTCTAAAACATTTTAAACCTCAATTCTTCACCAGACATTGAGAAGTGACGCATTGCTCGTCATTTTCCAGAAGAAAGATTGTTGTACTTTTGCTCAGAGCAAAATTACTCACACTTTTAATGAATGCAGCATGTGATCAAGCTGCATGCTCAGGTTCATTTTAGTGTCAGCATCCTGAGCAGCAGAACAGGTAGAATGAGGACTTTGACGGAGAGTAGGTGCTTTATGACATCTGCACTTGAGAAGGGCGTGTGTGGGGTGTGCTGAAGGCCTGATCGTGCCCGACTACTCGCGCGTCTTTTGTCCTCCTCAGAAGAGCCCCACCATGTGGTCGATCTGCCTCATGTAGACACTCTTTAGTGGCAGTGTGTAGCGTCGCTCCTCTGGGATTCTGTCGCACTGCAGAAGGAGATTTAAAAAATTTACATATATATATATAAATATAATTTTTGAAGGCTCTCACACAATATGACATGGATCACTTCGAGATGTGTTGGGCCATACGTTGGTGATGTTGCTGGGTGTCGGTCGGTCATTTGGCTCTCTTTCTGACAGCAACCCCTCTTCACAAGGAAAGCCGTCATTCCCCTGTTTCTCCCTGAAGCGCCTCTCTATAGGTACCACGTGGCCCTCTGTGGTGAAGATGTACTTGTTATCTGACCGATGAAGTGGGTTGTCCTCATCAAACAGCTGCAAGGCGACAACATTTAGTTAATAACAGTAAAGACAGAATCTCCTTCTGAGAATGGCTGGATGACACAAACAAAATAAAAAAAAGGAGGTATTTAAATTTGATTATAAACCTGATTGAAACCCAATAAATGTGGTCACAATATAAACAATATAATAACACTTGCAGTACGGCTTTTTTCAGTATCTGACTATTACTAAGTCAATTCTAAAGACTCCACTTTCCTATAAAAACAAGGCCCTACAACAGTACAGCAGGCGGGACTCACGCTTCTCCCTCACTGTAGACAATGAGGACCCACAGAGACATTAGGATAGACTTGATTTCTGCTGTATTTATGTGTAAAATGTCGCATATTCTTCCTTTAAAGTAATCGTGTGAAATCGAAGGTTTTCATGAAAGTAATCGATCAGCTCTGTCATGGCATGCTCTGGCTGCAACTTACCAAGTAAAGGTATTTGCACGTCTCGCTGAGGAAGAAGCTCTCCATGCGATCCTCTTTGGATTTGTCCACCACATGGTGGATAGTGGCATACCCACATCTGCGAATAACACGGCTCAGTCAAATTGGACATGTCAAACTCACATGAAATGATTATAAATACACATCTTTGTTACATGTGCCACACCTGACTTTGGCATTTTTCTCGAGGCTCTGAAGAATATCCATTCCAACGTGCAAATAGAAAGGATTTTTGGTCGCCTGTGAGGAGAGACAGAAATGACTCTCAGGTTAAAAGGTAAATATAATGTAAAGCAGCACTGTGTCATAACAGAAGCGTTACCTGGTACAGCAGGTAGGTTGACTCGACCAGCTCTGGTCTTAAAGGGTAGAAGAGCACATCAGGAGCTTGCAGTTGCCAGTTATATCTCTCGGGCAGAGCGCCAAAGCGCTTCCAGATGGCATAGTAGAAGGCATGCAGACATATGGCATTATCTACATCACCGTTCAGCACCTTGGACACAGAAGGATGACACCTTCCTTTAGATACATACACCAAAACAACAAATGTTTCACACTCGTGCACAAGGCTTGTCAGATCTGTTGGTGCATATCTGAACCTGCAATCCAGGAAAGAAGGCCTGAAGGGAGTCAATCCAGGTGTTCATGATTTCACCACTGGACATGTTCACATTCACGTAGAGAGGCGGGTCTCCCTCTCCTTCATTACAAGACTCTCTTCTGGAAAAAACAAAGATCACAGAACAGGTGTTGAGACAACAGACCACTACTCATACTTTGGATTCACAGCAGAGTGGAACGTCGAGCTTGTAATGTTTTTTACATTATCATCCAGTATTTCTTTTTTTGCCACTGACCAGCTAAAGTCCTACATTATTATTTGTTGTTATTTCTTTTGCTGTCTGCATCTCTCTTTCTGTCTCTGTTTAATAAACTGTCTTTGTCACTCGGGCCACAACAGATTAAGATTTACTTTATTGATCCCATAGAGGGAAATTATGCATTTACACTCATGCTACACACAGGCTGAAATATACACATGCACAAACAGGATCCTATGGACACGCACTAATGGAGAGAGCTGGTTGGGAGGGGAGGGGGAAATGAGGTTTCAGTGCCTTGCTCAAGGGCACCCTGGCAGTACTCAGGAAGTGGTCTGGCACATCTCCGGCTCCCAGGCCAATCTCCATATTTGGTCTGCCACAGGGACTTGAACCGGCGACCCTCCGGATCCCAACCCAAGACCCTACAGAGTGAGCTGCTGCCGCCCCTGATTTGGAATGTTGAAAGGAAGCTTTTTTTTCTCGTTGTTGTTGTTGTTGCTAAGTGCTTGCTCATGGTGGATTCATAATGTGTCAATTTAAAAACTATAAAACATTTTTAAAAAAGAGTATTGTCTGGATCTGCTCTTTTTAAAAAAGTGATTATTTTTGGCGCTAAATTACTAAATAAAGACTGATGATGTATTGAATAGTGAGGGTCGCCTCACTTGCTCAAGGGCTCTTCATCAGTGGCTCTTCTCTACTCGCTGTCTTAGAGGTCACAATGAGATGTATGTGATGAGCAGATGTTGTTGGTCACACTTTTTTTTCTCATCAACCAGTCTTTATTTACTTTTGCATGTATTCAACACGGAAAATAGTCAATAGTACATCGATCCCTTGTGTCACAGTTGAAGTGTTGGACTCACCCTCTCCTCATGTGGTTCTGGATGCTCTCATAAGCAGCTTGGAACATCCTGTGGTCCTCCATCTCTCCAAAAAGGATATATGATTTGAGCAGATACTCGTAAAAGGAGTCCATACCAGCACCCAGACCACTCTGCTTGCCCACCCATTGGCCTGTTTGGATATTAACTACATTCCCTGAAGAATCACAGGGAGAAATCACAGCAAGTTGCTTTGAATGTTTTAACAGGTCAAGGTTGAAGTTAAAGGAAACAAAAAGGACTTTTTATGAAACTACACATCTGTGCTTACCTAACAGACCAGTTTCATTGTTCCTCAGGTTCCACAGAGCTCTAACAGCTCGCCTGGCAACCCATTCAAACGTGGAATCACCAATCAGACGGCTGAGAATCCCAAACTCCACCAGCAGGGAGCCAGCTCCAGCAGTACAGGTCTCATTGATGCTATCAGGGGGAACTCCTGTCTTAAGGTTGACCTGGGTTTGAAATACAAGAGAGAGAAAATTATAAGTCATATACATATTTGCATTTTATATATTACAAAAAGTAATGCAAATTCAATCATATGATCACTAACCTTTTATCTCTATGATCATGTATTTAATAAAAATGTACCCGTACAAACACTCACCCTGGGGTAAGGAATGCCAGTGCTGGTGTTCTCAAAGGCCGGCAGTAAGCGGACAGCCAAGTCATGAGCCAAATGAAGCAGCTCGTTATCGTAACCTTCAAAGCCCACGTTGCCAAATGGATGTTTCGGGTCTGTCAGCAGGATGTGAGAGGAAATAAGGCTTCCCAGGATCCTTCAAAGAAAAAGAGAACTATCCCAATAGAGTTTCTCACTAAAAAAAAGGGCAGTATCTTCCCCATAGTGATACACACTGTTTCAGGATTTGGGCCATCTTAAACTTTTAGAGTAGTTTCTTCTTGTGTGTGTGTGTGTGTGTGTGTGTGTGTGTGTGTGTGTGTGTATTTGTACAAAGACCAGCAACATTTGTACCTGATGTTTGCCTCAAAAACTTGCACAGTTGAGTCCTTGTCGAAGGACACAGTATCTATAACCAGCTTGACGGCTTTCTGGAACTCTGTCACATTGCCGAGCACCTGCAGAGAAAAACCCATCGTTACGTAACCTCTGTATGTTGTATAAACAAGCTTATATGGTCCTGACTGGCCCTCATGCATTTTATTAAATGTGTTTTCTTATCATTAAGGATAGTAACCATTGTAATGCAATAAATAAAAAAAGCTGGCTTATTTTTGTACAAGATATCCTTTTTGATGCTTTGCTTTATTTTTCAGTGTCAGACTGACACAGTTAGAGTTCTCCATAGCAACAGGTGGTTTAGAAACTCTGCTCCATCCATGTCAGGTGTTACAGTTACAGACAACATGCACCAAACAACACAGGAAGTGTGAGAACCACAAGGCCCCTGAATGTGGGACTGTATTTTGCATAACAGATGTTAAGATGATGAACATGTTCAGAAAGTGGTTTAAGCTGCTTTCACACCATCCTTAATCCAAAGCACACCCTAACTGAACAGTAGGTGTGAAAGACTGTAATCAAAGCTGCACACAAGAAAATCTGTTTTCGTTATGACGCTGTCTCTTAAAATAAGAGACAGGACAGCGGGACATTAACAGACACATCAACTGACTCTAACTTACCAGTAGGGTGTCTAAGGTGTCGATCAGGGTAAGGGAGTAGTTCCCCAAGACATCATTTATGTTGATGTTTGATCTGAAATTAAAGCAGTGACAGAGACTCTTTTGTTCAAAATAAGGAACACGGAATCCTCTACAGCACGCTGAAAAGACACACTTCATTTTTTAACTGGAAGTAAAAGATGCGGTCTGATTTTTGGTATGCAAACACTTCTTAAACAATCAGTCAACGACACATGAAGTCCTGCCTTTTGTCTTTAGTTAAGTGTGATCATCTTCTTAATCAAGTAGTTGATTAACCTTGAATTAATCTGCAGTTGTCTGGAGTAAACTTTTGAGTATTCAGTTATTGAAGTGGTACACAAAAGGGGAAAAATAAAATTCCTTATATTGAAAAATTGGAATTTAGGACTCGTCGCTGTATCAACCATCAAAGTGTTGTCTTTGTCTTGGCAAAAGAATGTGATTTGAATTTGCTTTATTTTCTTGCATTAAAAAGTCCAAAAAAAGAAGCACATTGAGTAATAAATTGTCATGCAGATGTTAGTTGCAGCTGTAAAGTTTTTCCTCTCTCAACATTTATCGATCACTGCAAAAAAAAATGACAAAAGATGGAATCATCGTTAAGGAATCAAACCGTTCCTGACTGAAACCCCCTCAAACCCAACTCAACTTAAACGTACACGTTGTTTAATTATTTAAAAGTAGCAGACTGCAGCCTTTAAAGAAACTAGACCTACAGTGTTTTGTGTTTTTTCTTTAGAAAGATGACAAACTGATATGCAAATGCTACAATCAGTACAGTTAGTATGAAAATGAGTGTCAGCTCAGGACTCACGGGTTCAGCACGTCTGGTCCCCTCCCTTCACAGTCAATGGGATTCAGCTCGTCCTCTGGGAAGGCATACTTCATGTAATTGTCATATCCAAAATAAAACATTTCTTTAGCCATGTCCTTCATTTTCTCCCTCAGCGTGTCAGGGAAGGAGCTGTATCTCCGGACATACTCGTCCTTACTCCCATCGAAGAAGCTCATGTAGGACCTCTTGGGTGACTCCTCTCCCACCTTTGCACAGGTGCTTGCAGGCTCTTCATATTTGGGGCCTTGTATTCGTTGAGACCAGGAGCTTCCCCCTGTGTCTGCACCTTTTTCATCTCTAAATAATAAATCTAATTTGTGCAAACCAAAACCGAGAGGGAAGTTGAACCCCCAGCTACCGCTAGGACCGAGTCCGAAAGCTAGCCATAGTACACAACTGACTGAGAGTCTCAATACGACCAGACCGACAACTAATGACCTCCATTGCATCTTTGATCCGAGTCGATCTTAAAACGCATAGTTTAAGTTCACACGTCTCCGGTGAGTGAACAAATGAAGAAATCCTGTTGGTCCAGCTACACTTCAAGCTCAGCTGGTTGTAGTGAGTCCGCCTTACACGCTTCCTGTCAACAGACCAGCCTCCGCAGACATGCTGATATCTGATTAGTTGTTCCCTTCTGTCGTCATCAGTAAATTTGCCGCGAGCTCGCCCTTTGATTGGCCGAAGAGCGGTCAATCTTTAGGTCGTGTTCCACGTTCCACAGCAGCTTCGACGTGTCGAAATGAAACCTTAACAATCAGACACAGGAGTGAGACGTTCAGGGTAGCGCACATTTTGCCGGAAATTCATTAGAAGAAGAGACGTTCAGGTCTGCGGAAATGTTAAATGTTAAGCAAAAACTAATTTGTTTATATAGCTTTAGTGATCGCTTTATAGCTGATTTGTTGGATTGCTTTGACCTGTTTTACTTACTGGCTTTGAAAAGTACTCAATAAGTAATAAAATGTATAATTAGATGATTGTTTTAATGTGGAGGGAGTTGGAGGCTCTATGTTGGCCAGGTCATAGTCCAACATTGTCGAAACAAATATTAACCCTCCTATTGACTTTTAGTCAAATCTGGCCATTTTAAACTGAGTCTTTACTGTTACATTGAGTTAAAGTTAAAGGTAGCATTTGGATGTTAGCTGCAGAGAGTTTCAGGGAGATGTCCCCGTTTACCGCCCACGCCACCAGATGTTCTTGGTTTAGGGTCTATGAGTGGTGGTCCCTAGCTGATGACCCTACAGATAACAGATGAGCACTGATGGAGGTGCGATGGTGTACAGAGTTATAAACAAGTGTTCAAAGCTTGGTGAAAAAAACCCCAAAATAACAGAACAATGTCTAAATTAAAAAGCATGCCTTTTTATTTCTTGTATATATTGCAGTGGTGTTTTTTTTTTTTTTTTGTTTACTCGACTCAGTTAGGCACACCTTGCACGCTGCTTTGCTTCACTTCAGAGGTGAGAGACATTGCAAAAGGCACTTGGTATTCTGCCGCGCTCTCAGCCTCCAGGCAGCAAAAAGGACATCGTTCCACCGAGGCTGCTGACAAACAGGGGCCAACATGAACCACACAATCCTGTACAGTTTAACGTCTAGTACATTCAAACTTTAAATAGAATCATATATTCATACACGCATATCTCACATCAGTAAAAATCATACTAGCTTGATATTTGTACAGACCTGCATCAAATTACTTTCTATAATGCATTATTTTTCTATAACAATAGACATGTCTTTGAAAGAAGAAAACATTATCCAGCAAATGTTGACAGTCAGTCGACAGGAATGAAAACCTGCGTGTCAAAAACAGCATTATGCCCGACTGTTTCAAAACAAAAGATTATATTATTTGATGCCTGTTTGACAAAGTCAACCCTGCTTCTAAAGTGTTGGTGTATACCCGGGATTAGTATCATGTACTACTCGGTATTATCAACCAATAATGCATGAATGGTAAAAGGCAGACAGACATTTATGCTTTTACTGCACGTTTACGTAGAATACAGCTTTACAGGCTGATAATGCCAATTGTGTTTCCAAAATGTGGTCTCAGAATCACGCTTAATAGTGCATTCTTTGGGGTTTGTGAAAACGTCACATGGTAAAAAAGAGAGGGGGGAAATGTGTGTCGTGTGGCACAAGAACAATAGTGCAGCATGTATGTAGAGTACAGCACATCATCGCAGAGTGATGGGGGGTGTGGCATGACAGTAACATGGCAAACACAGCTGGAGAGCAACTCCCACATTTTCAGCTCCTCCTGGACTTTGAGTGCTGGATGAGCCACTGAAGTGTGATGTCTGGAATCAGAGTAAGATTGAAGGATTAGACTGAGCTGCAAAGAACGCCAATTAAACACACAGTTGGACATTATGCTTATAAATCTGTCCCACCTTTTAAATCTCTTTCAAAAACTCGACTTTTTATTATTTTATTTTTTTTAAGTGTCCTTCACTCGATCTTCTTTTTTATCCTCTACTGTCACCAAACAGAACCCATGCTTCCTTTGAATTATTTTCTTTTATCAGCATTGATGTTTTAAAAACAAAGTCATCCCTCCAATTGCAATAAAATGTCTTCAAGCGTTGCCGAGACATCACTTTCACAAGAAAAGGATGGAGGTGAGGTCACACCCAACAGATCAAGAGGGTGCATGTTGTCACATTTTTAAAACAAAAGTATGTGGATCATTGACGCTTATCTGTATGAAGTCATCGTTTAAAAAGGGGTTGGATGGGTATGAAAGTGAGCTAACAAAATGAGATATGAATGATGTCACAATCTTGTCATGATTCTTACCAATGTTGTCTTTCTCTTTGCAGGAAATCGAGTAGCAGCAGATCTCTCTGTCTTGAATGGCTGACAAATTCCTTTTAAGGAGAAAGGTTATAGAATAAGGATATATACTGTAGGTACACATACAGGCGAAATAACTCAAGTCTCACTAATCTGCAGCTCTTTGGACACACTTGAACACAACTCTGCACTTCTCCTGTTGCCTTTCCAGCTTGACAGCAGAGGGAGCCAGTTCTACATGGAAACTACAACCCAAATTTTAACTCAAGAAATGAAGTATTTTCTCTTTACAACAAAAATCTATTTGAGATAACAACAAAGAGAAACAGTCATATTTTAAAATCTAATATTCTAATGTTAGATCTCTTATTTTCTTTAAGTTAAATGCGTAATAGGGATAAATCAGGACATTTTCCTTATAGAAAGAATCTGCTTAAAAAGGAAGAATTGCTCATACTCACATTTTCTCAATGAGCTGCTTCTCGTCGAGAGCAGTGGGGAGGTCCCTTTTGTTACCGAGTACCAAAACCTAAAAAGACATTAAAATCAAAATCTGCAGACAAAGCCCACACAAACCTGGTGCAGACATTTCCCAGAAGGGTTCCAGGAGAGAACTTACAGGAATTCCTTGCAACTGAGGTTTGTCTAATAAATTATGAAGCTCATTTCTGGAAGCCTCCACCTTTTCTCGATCTGCTGCATCAACCATGTACCTAAAAATGAGCAAAACAAGAAAAGAATAACGTGATAGCTTATATCATCGCTGACATTTTTTGGACATTTATCTAAACTGGGATAACACTCACACGATTGCATTAACTCCTCGACAGTACCGCTCCCACATGCTTCTGAACCTTGGCTGGCCTCCTATGTCCCAGATCTGCAGAATCAAGGGCACGTCATTACACAACATTCACGTTTACGATGTCATTAAAGCACATATTCATTTCAGTCTACTGGAATTATTGCATTTGAATTACATTGTGATAAAAGCAGAACGATTCAAATACCTTAATGGTGACATTTCCTTTGGAGACCTTTCTCATGTTGAACCCGACTGTAGGAATCATGTCTTCACTGAAATGCCCAGACTGAAAACACAGACATGAGTAGAGAGTGTTTCTTTCAAATAAATCAGTACACATGTGGTGGGATGTGTACACAATAATCTGAGCCAACAGTACAATGTGTCATACCTGCTTTACACAGTATAAATGGGGTTCTCAACAAGATAACAGAAGCAAACATCACATGATGCATGGGATCTAATTCAGTTTAAAATATTTTATAAGTAAATTAAGTGGCAACATAGTAGCTTTTAATTGTACAATTTTATGATATAATTTAATTATTATACACTGCTTTTAAGATTCAAATTATTTAAAAATATGTTGTAAATGTGTGTAATTATGTTCAAACTTGGGCTGGGAATCTTTGGGGATCTTAAGATTCAATTCAGAATCTATTTTTGATTCAAAACAATTCTGGATTCATGATTCAAAGTTCATGAATTACTACATACTTCAGGATGTACTCAAGTCCTCTGTGAGACTGGCTGAATTTCTTGCTGCTCCATTAGACATTCTACTGAGTGAAGCTAACCTTAGCACTTAGCAAGGAAAGACTGAGTATCAGTCTGCACAAGAATCTCATTTTTTTTAAAACATTAAAAGCCAAATAATTCCCTGAAAAGAGCAAAAAGACAACGTGTCAAATAATGAAAGCGAGAAAGGTCATTCTTTTGTGAATTTGATAATGGCAACACCTTTCAAAATGTTGGTTAACATAAACAGGAAAAGTAGCAAACTGCGCAAAGAAAACATCTGCTAGGTGAACTCGTCACAGGTTAGCAACGTTATTAGATATTTAAAAAAAAAAAGAGCAGCCAGAGAGGCCGAGTTTACCTGAAGTAAAGGGGGGGGGGGGGGGGGGGGGGTCACCACACTGTGGAAGACTGTGACAGAAAATGCGTCTGAACCCAAAATTACACAGAATGATTCCATCGTCTAGTTTTGAAATGTCTGTTTCAGCATGTAGTTTGTCAGCTTTGTGCTTTTTTTTTATTTGACATTTTTTCATAATGTCCCAACTTTTTAGGAAGTTGGGTTGTACTTATTCAGCAAACAAGTTCTAAGGGGGGGAAAAAAAAAAAAAAAAACAGAATTAAAATAATATTACACATCATTGATTTGAAAAAGCATTTTCTCCACAGGTTCAGGCTCTTGTGAACACTCATTGTTACAGCCGGAGAGTAAAGAAGAAGAAGAAGAAGAAGAATCCACGTCAGCATACACAATCAGTGTTATTTCCCTTTGACATCAGACCTCACAAGCTGTTTATTTCTTCTCCCTCAGCTCTCTTCGAACACGCCGTCTGCTGTCCACACATTTCTCAGCACATGACTTGCTGGAGTCACCTGATGAGGCTAAGTGGAATTGAGTTCAGCGGTCTTATGACTAAAGAAGGAGGAGGAACAAGCCTTGCTACAACCGTTCAATGACTGGTGGAGCTTTTCTTTTTTTTTTTTTTTCATTTCTACTCTAAGCAGGAAGGATCAGGGTTATGTTTCAACCCCAACAACCAACTTCCTCCTCAGACACTGAGTTTGTGCACATATACTCACAGCACACTGAAAAGCAGCTGTTAATAAAGCAACATTTTCACTAAGACATTGTTTTCTGCACATGCGTAATGAAAGCAGTTCTTTTCAGTCTCCTGAGCACAACTTTATCCCATCTACACTTCTGGTTATAGTCACTACTGTAAAAACATGTTACACTTGAAACTGTGCCACTACATTCTTTATTGAATACTTTCATCACTATCATTATCATCAGTTAAACAACCAAATGCTTTCTTGATTTATCAATACTGTGTTTGATGTCTTAAATGTATAGATTTAGTTGAATCTGCCTGGCAAAGTTCTGTGAAGCCCCTTTTGTTGATTGGTCGTCATTGACATCAGTCAAACTTAATCAAATCTGGCAATTCAGTTTTAGACAAAAACGTTTGTTCAAGAATAAAAACAGCACTTTAAAACATTGAAAACAATGTTTAGTTCAAGAACTGCAAAACAGAATTGAGAAGGCGTGAAAAAGTTTGATACGCATTTTTAAACTGCATACAATAAACGTTGAGGTCAAAGAAGGGATTCCTACAGGCTAAAGGGATGGAAAACATGAATGACTTGCAGGAAGGGGAGGAAGCGACCTGGAGTAAATGCATGGGTGCCAACTCTCATAAGAGCCATTGCAGTCACCAGTGACTTCAAACAAAGCCTTGAAACTCTTCTGACTTTTCACAGTGGGCTGCAGAAAACACCTGTGCTGTCTACTTAATAGCCAATGAAAGATTGCTCCACCAGAAACAGCAGCTTTGAGAAACATTTTTGCAAAGTTACACAAGAGAAATGCCCTCCATCATCATTCAGAAGAGGCCACACAGAATAACAATTGTGTTATCAGTCTGATTCAAAAACGATAAACTATAGAAAGTGATGGCACGTTGCAAAAAAATATAAAGCATTAAATGGCTTTAGTCATTTTGATGATGCATTGACTGCCATATTTATTTACCAGCTGGTCACCTGCACGATGACATAAACATACAATTACAAATGAGAAACTTACAAATGAACTGACAGGCTCCAAAATGTTTGTTTTAAGGGAGGACTCAGTCACAACTTGTTGCAGGAGATCTAGATTATGTTGAAATATGTGTGGGGTTCTTTTTTTGGGGGGGGACTTGTTAGAGACAAGAAGGTGTTTAAAAGTTGGTGCCAGCTTTGTCCTACTTTTAAAAGGATCCCATAGTTTGATTGCTCTAAAAGTTAAAACAAAGTAAATGCGTTGAGTTTGAGCATGTTACCCAATCATAACACGGTAAGCACCTAGCATCCACAACAGCTAACCACTTAGCTCAGCTGTCTTGTTGACACAAAAACAACAACCTGACTGTATTTCAGGTTTGTTTAAATGTATGCAAAAGCCCTTACAGGCGTCCTTTTACACCCGAAAACCAGAGAGAGTAGAGTTAGCTCACACATAGCTTTCTTGACTGTTATCCCATTATTATTATTAAGGCTAATGATATTAGCACAATTCTTAAGCGAGGTGGCTAGCAGTTGAGGACTTACAGCGATCACGTTTACAAATGTTGTTTTTCCCGAGTACTGGAGGCCGACCAGCGTCAGCTCCATCTCCTCCTTCCAAAACAGAGACTTGAACCAGTCCAAAAGCCGGTTTATAAGAGCCAGCATCTTGAGGTCTGTGTTTAAACTCCTGTGGTGGTTGTGTCTGTTTCTCCCTCCCTGTCTGTCAGATGTGGCGTTTTCCAGTGAGGAAGGGAAGTGGGACGCATGCAGCTGTCATATGATCAGTCTGCTAAAACCAGTCTGAAGCCCTCTACAGGCACACGAAGGAAACACGCCCAGTTTCATACACCAACTTCAATTCATTTGTATGAAGATTAAATGCACACACAAGACATTTTGATTGACAACACATCTGTTCAGCTTTCAGGTCTTTAATGATAACAGCACATTTGCCACCTGAATGCGTGGTAGTTTTGTGTGTTTAAAACGCATAAGGAATAATGACAGTTTATGTAGGCCATGCATAAACAATGCTCATTTTTCACTTGCATAAAGATGTGAGAATTAATGCCACTGATAATAACCAATGATCTGCTGCCTGTTGTGCAATTTGATTGGTTGGTTTATATAACCGCAAAAAAGTACAATGTTTACCCTGTTTTAATTTCACTTCATCAGCCTATGATGGATTATGTCTGTTAAGGTTTACAGTCATCTTGCTCATTGTAATTCAAAGTAAAATCCAAAATGGATCTGGACTTGGTTTGGTAGACTTTTCACCTCTCTGAAAAATGTTCTTTAAAACCTTTTCTTTTTGTTAACAAGGAATGCCTCAATCGACGTTCAAGATTTTATCATTTTTTCCCTTCACAGAGACGAAGGACACGTGACTGAGCAAGGATAGGCCGTAGACCTCAAGAGCCAGGACCTAAAATGCTAACCCGACAATAAAAATTTTTAAAAACTTAAACTTAACTTACTCAATACAAAAATAATAGATTCAAAGATACATCAAAATACAACATATTTACAAAATAGTTTCATCCTAACACTACATTGAACATGTTAAATTAACAACATCAAGTGCACAGTGGACACTACACCATCCTTGACCCCTCAGCCTGCTATTATTTCATTAACGCTCATTTTCAAATTTAAACCTTGACATTATCTTCCGACCCCTATGCTGGAACAGACTCTGGTTAAATGCCTTGCGCAAAGGTACTTCAACAGAGGCTATAAGGAAGTGGCTGAAGCTATAATTCTGTCCAGTGTAACTAAGAACTTAAAATTCATAAGCTAGCATTGTACATGAAGAGGTTTCTCTGTTTAAACATGAATTATGAATCAAGATGCTTGAATATAAACATTTCTTAAACCAATATTAGTATTCTGCCCTGCATGAGGTCATAAAGATTACTCTTAGACATGTTATCAAAAAGGAGCGACTGTCTCCACATACGAGTCACACCAACTGTTGTTATTTTTGGATTCATCCTGGATGATGAGCTGCAGCCCGCTCTCCTCCTTTGACAAGTGGAAGTCACTGACAGTGGTGGAAACAGCTTTTGGTTTATCCCCTAAAGCAGAGAGAATATATTATTTTTTATAAAACACACACTCATCATCAAATACTCACTTCAGTGCCAGCCAACTCTCATTTTAGTCTTATAAAAGTAATTATGATATCTTTAATAAAGTTTTAAGTTATTCAGTTCAATTAAAAAAAACTTTATTGTTCTCTGTATATTGTTGTTATTACTTGTTTGATGACAAAACTGGTGCATACTAAACTCAAAATCAAGGTCTGATTGGAAAGTTGATTGCATAAATGCATCGCTTGAATCTGAATAATATATTTATTTTTGATGATTGCTTTTAAAGGGTTTTTTTTAGCCACAGTTACTATTTTTTTTTATATTCCTGATTTTTGTGTTCATTGTCATGCAGCAGCAATATCTGACCTTTCAAAGATGTATGTATTAAACTCATTAAAACTGTGTTGAACAGCAACTATCAAGGCTCTTAAAATGATTCTGGTAAAGTGTCAGTCCTCATTCTGTTGGACCTCATGGCTGCATTCGATACAGGTGATCACTATGGCAATATGGCAGGCCCATTAAACATTAAAGAAGTCTGGCTGACAAGTAGTGATTGAGTTTTCACAAATGGAAATTTTGACGAATTATAGTTGTGTTTTACTTGATGCCGCTATGTCATTATATTAACATATTATTTCTACACTTACCTGGTTTGTGCTTTCTCAGTTTCTTTATACAGGCATAAGACAGAAGCCCAAGGAGAGTCAGAGAACTCAAAATGAAACCAATGCCAAGGATCACATGAGTGATGTCTCCACCAGATCTTTGCATCTCTGGCAAAACTACAATACATAGTTCAGTTTTAGTTCAATAGTTAAATAAACATAATTAAAAAATGGTGTCAGTTATTTTTGTTTTAGAGCAAAAAAAAAAAACATATTACATACCCACTCCATCACACATAGAGTTATGGGTTATATTCCCTGGGAAACGCTCAGAAAGTCCAAAAAAACTGCACCTGTTCAACAGACAGTGTTAATGCTAAAGAAATTTAGCTTTTTAAAGGGAATTTTTAGGTTACTGTAAATAGCTTAAGTCTTAAGGTCTTACTTTGTCCGAGGCTTGCAGATCTTCTCTTTCAGGTCAAAATATTCAGTATCAGAGCATAACGGCTCGCACCAATATGAATACTCTATCAACCATTTATCCACTGCTTTGTCTGTAAAGATAGAAAATTCCAAATGTTAATTTGTCCACTGCTACTACTTATTTTTGACCAAGTACATGCAAACAATAAAACATCTCATTATCATTAGCTGCACTTTGTGTTCTCTGCTAATTAGCAAGTGCCACATGCTAACCAATCAATCATGGTCAGCTTTAAGTTATGAAGACCTAACTACACTTATTGTCTTCAGGGTTCTCGTACTCTCTAATCACAGCCTCTCAGAGCAGCTAGACTCTTATTCAATTCATTCACAGCTTTCTTTTGTCTTCTGTCATGACTTAAAACAGTTAGGTTATTTTCGTCCTTCATATATCAACTTTTCATCAAGGAAATGCATGTCCAATCAAAGAATGAAATGCACATCTAAATCCCTAACGCCTGAAAAATGTCACACTCCTGTAAGGCAGCAACTAAGACTTACTTTAATCATCAAACTTTATAAACTGTTGAAAAATTCATCATTTAGTTGATTAATAGTTAAAGAAGTTAAACAACTGTTATTACGTTACAAAAGGCTAAAAGTGACCACTTGCTTGTCTTCTCCAACAAGTTTAAAACCCAAAGACCCAGGGCCGAATAGAGAGGGGTTCAGGGGTAACATTGCCCCTCCTACAAATCTAATTGACGACCCAAAAATACGATTGGATATATTTCTTTACAGACGCAGGACTTCTGTGAAAATCTACAGTATGTTTACAAACTTCATGCTACCACTTACTAAAGGCCAGTGACAAAATTAATACATTTAAGAGCTTATTACAAGCAAATATAAGACTTTGTTGCCTGATAACAACTGCAGTGATTTATCAGTTATTTTCATTAGCAATTAATTTTCTTCAAATTACTAATTAATTACACTTAATTTGACAGCTCTACTATTCTAGAAGCTCATCTTACTTCATATTGTTATGAAGTACATGTTAAAGTGTGAACAATTAATGAAAGTTGCACAAATGATTCGATGTCAAAAACTCTTTCATGCCCACACAAACACTTCTGATACCTATGAGCTAAAAAAAAAAAAAAAAACAGTGCTGTGTGGCCAATAAACCAACCTACATTTAACTCCGCTTTCTCCAACCCACTATTGTTTCCATTTGGGCACCTCATGCATCCTGACATAAAACTCTTCAATAAACAATGGTACTGTGGTTGATATCTTCTAACCAGAGTTGTGTCAGATAGTTAATGTCAAAACAAGCTGTGCTCCATACAGTATATGCTTTTCATGACTTTAAAGTATTTCACCTGTCCTGTTTGGTTTCTCTCCCATGACGCATTTATCTTCCTCACACTTTGAGCAGACATTGTTGGAGCACAGGAAGCCCGGGCGGCAGGAACATTTTGCATTTGTGGTTAGTGCACATTTCTGAGCATATTCTGTAAAGAGACGAGAACTCAAACCACGGAACTTCCAGGTTATATCAGTGTTTTTTTTTCACTATTTCAAATGCATTGTCAACATAACTGGCAGGTGATTTGCTAGAGAACATAAAATCTGAATTTCTAAAATTCTAAAATCCGTATTTTATGATTTTTATCTCACCTTGGCATGACTGACACATCTCACATGTGTCAAAGATGTGATATTGATCTGAGTAGCGGCCCTCTGGACAGTGACTGCAGACAGTCTGCTGGCTATCTGAACAGTGCTTCGTCACAAATGTCCCTTCAAAATTGAATAAAATCAGAAGGATTAACATTCCCACTTCCCCAAAATGTCACTTCTCATTTCATATTAAAACATTGCCACAATTACAAGTAACAAAATAACCATTTAAACAAAACACATTTTAATTTATTCTTTTAAAATAAAATCTGTCCTTTACCTGGGGGGCACAGGTTACAGCATCGATCAGCCACTTTTCGCTGATTCTTACCACAGCCTGTAGCACATGCTGAAGTCCATACACTCGACACGCAAATAAACACAACAGAAAAGCTCAGAGAACACATGATGGCCAGTCCTCTGCTCGTTCCTTCTGGGTTTTATCTTGTCTGTTATGCTGACGTCACAGTCTGTGGTGAGCTTTCTAAAACACATTGTGAGAGACAGAGGTTTAGCACTTCAGGAAGTAAAAGACCACTTGTTGCTATTGGAAGCAGTCAATGAAAAAAAAGGTAATATTATTTATACCCATATACATTTGTTGGACATTGCTTATGATTTGACTTCATTATTAAACTGTATTTTTTGCAGTTTTTTAAGTTTGTTGCAGGACTAATTACCTACACTGTTAACCCAGAAGTAGTTTATAAGCACATTTTCTAAGTAAGGTTTAATTAAAAAAGAAAAGTTTTGTTGCATTACTCAAACTATTTTAGTGAAGTTTACTATTATAATGTGATGGCAGAGCGCACTCAAAGTTCTGACTAATGAAAACTTAGAATATACATTTTTAGCCCAAACACTGGGTGCACTAAAAAATCTTAGTTTAATCAACTTGAAACTGCAGTTTTGAAGTGAGGTGTTTGAATCTGATTGGCTGGTTACCTCAAAACTAGCCTGGGCTTGTTTGAGGGTGACTGTGCCATTTTCTTGTTTTTACATAGCTTTCCCTTCTTTCTGTTGTTGCAGAAGATATAGAGCAATTTGAAAATTCTCTGGATTAAGCAATTTATTTGCAGTGCACATGTTTGAATTTCAAGAATTCTCTCAGTATTTATATTTTTAACAGTCAGAGGGCTGGAAAAACGGTTGATGGTGTTTAAGAGGATTCTCTTTTCTTCTGGAGTTTGGTAAGTTGTTTTCTATTATTTTCTATTCAACAAGCCAAGTTACCAAGTCTATTCAAAAGGTAAATATTTTAAACATCAGTCCGAAATACTTTGGAAATGCAAGTACTGTCCTGTTAGCTATGAGAAAAGAGCACCACTTTTTAAGCACTACAGACTGAAACACTGCATTTATGCAAGAACTGAACCCATTCCTTGCTTGCATCAGGATTGTCTGTGTACATTTAGGTCTTTCAATGCACTACACACTCATTTATCTCGCTTTCACACTCAAACTGTGGATCAGCAGGGAACCATAGATTTACAAAGTAAAAGTCAACTGTCCCTATGAAGGGAGCCTTGTTCATCAAAATCAAACTATATATACATATATATCAAAATCAAACTACATATATATATATATATATATATATATATATATATATATATATATATATATATATATATATATACACACACACACACACACACGCACACACACAAATACACACACAAACATTTGGGGGAAAAGTGTTTGGACTGAACCAAGATTTAAAATGAAAGAAGTTGTATATTGGCAATGACAAGCAGTGGAAAAATTCACAATTTCAATATTCTGATTTTGATTGGTTCCAGGGAACCAAATTCATACATTAATTCCAAAACCAAGTAATTTTTGTTTGTTTTTCATTTAATGCTGTTTTGTTTTCCAACTTTACTATATGTTTGATGTTTTGTAGAGGTACTTCATTATTCAACATTGTATACCACCTCATGTTATAACCAAAGGTTAATCAACTCTCAAGCCCTCGAAGGAGTCATTCTGAAGGAAGGCATTGTAAGTCAGAGATTACCATATGACTTTTCCTCCTGCACTTTTTTCATACAAGAACAAAAGTTACCTGCCCTCTTTATTTGCATAATTCTGTGATTATTAAATTACATTATCTAATTCAGTGCATGTAATCCAGCACTTGAAAGTGTCTGGTTGATGTCCACCTGCATGTTGAATCACACAAACCCCATCACGTGTGACTCTATAACCAAAACCAAAAAATTTACTTCTCTCTCTGTCAGACGCACTAAGTGAAAACCACACAGTCACTTGTGTCAAACCTCCTACATAATCTGACGTAACAACAGACGTACTCAATGTAGTCAGGCTGCATCACAACTTCACCCACTCCCACAAGTGTTGTGGTGGCGTAGATGGTGCATCTGTGTCGTCAATATTTGAGGGAAAGCCTTCAACATAAAATGTTAAAGCTTACCAAAGGTTAAAGTATGTCCTTCAGAGGCAATATTAGGGAATAGAGAAATGTCACTTGCAGATACATTTAGCAGTAGCTTCTAGATACTTAATTCATTTGATTACAACTAAGAGAATGGCTTTTTTGCGTATATATATATATACACACTTTTGAAACCAAACGCCTATTGAAAGAAATGCTGCCTTCTTTCCATTCTGATCTCTAAAGGCAGAGCCAGACAATGAATAACTATTTCTTGTGATTATCATTAGTTCTTTTAATTATAATTATTTCTTATTTTTCTGTCTGTCTGCCACTGAATTTTTATATTCTGCTGGACACAGAACACATAGCCTATAAAAGGAAAGAAAACAGAAGCCCGGTTCAATGCCATGGTTTTCTGATAGGACAAATGTTCTTTTTGTTACATTCAGATTTATCTTCTATAACTTGAAAATACTGGAGGCTCATTTGCCTCTCTTACTAATACCTATTTTGAGTTTACAGTCATCCTGCTTTCCGTCCAAACTCTCTGTGATGTAAACCCGTAGAACACGCCAGGCCCATGAGTTTCAATAGCAAAATACTCCCTAAATCCTGACTGTGGTGACTGAATGGCAGAGTTACACTGTGGGTAGAGTAGGTGCCAAGATTAGACTTTTCTAATAAATTATGACATCAATTTAACTTAGAGCAACTATTTGGAATGGAAACATAAAAGTACAATTTTAGTCAATGTCTGAACAAAAATAATTAACAATCATTTCAGCAATGGACGCAGCTATTCCCCTAAGAAACACTTAAATCAAGTTACTGTTTTAAATAGCTTTGTGTAACACAAGTATATTCTCTCTTGTATGTAAATCTGTAAAGGTGAACAGAGTGAGTCTGTTGTACAATGTGATTGTTTATGTATGGAGGCTGTGTCTTCTTGATAATGAGATGTTTACATGTCTTGTTACTGATCATGACAAATGTTGCTGTATACATCAAAAGTCAGCTACCGAGAAACCCTCCATAGTAAAGGGTTTGGTCACAGGCAGTTTATACCTTCAAAACCACATTACAACTTCCTGGATCACCGACATTTACAGAAAGCGTCTGCAAGAACTGGTCATATTTTGCTGAACAGGACACTTTTTTTAGAGGAACTTTATTCAAGAACTTTCATGCCACAACAAGAACAGAAATATAGATGTAGAACATATGAACATATGAACATATGAGACATTTCAATTAAATTAATGGTGTTCTGCATGTGTGAGTTCTTATATTAAACTTAGTAGTTGAGGATTGTCACAGTAAACATGTTTATAGTCATAGTCATTATTACACCAACAACTATCCTATTCTGTTGTCTAAATTATTCCCCCCACAGAGGGCACTGTCTCAATGAGTAAAAAAAAAAAACTGCAGCTGAAGATCTTATCATCATGTGACACAGAGCCAAGCAGGTACACTACACATATGCTAAGAAGAGTCGTGTGTCTGATTATGAGTGAAACAAAAGTGAAGACAAATATGATAAGATCATGCTTTCATATTTCAATGGATGCAATGATCTGGGGAAGTCTCCAGTGAGGTATAGAAACATGAAAGTCCTAACATTTAGAAAAAACTTTTTCCAAAATCTTTCCAAACGAAAACATGACGGTAAGTTTCTCTCAAAGGGGAAAAAAAAAAACAGACATAAGGGGGGACTTCCCGAACTACAACTGAAAGCATGTTTTTGTCACTATTTCTGTTCTCAGCTTAACCAATATGTTATAAATGGAACAAAGCTGATGAAAGAAAACAAGACAAAAACACAGACATGAAAGTCTGCATACAATTATTTAATTTTCTAAGACTCTCTAAGATCATTACAGCAGTATGGATCAATAGCATACTACCTCATTTGTAGTCATACGCTTTATTTCTCAGAAACTTGTCAATTGCCCCATCAAAATTCTACACATGACATAACAACTTAGACAAAATAGAAACACAAAAAAAGTACATTTTTCCTATTAAGTGAAATAACTTTAAAAAAAAAAACTCTATTTACCCCCCTGGGGCAATTAGCACACCAAGCGGTTGACCACAGGAGTAGCAACCCGCATACTCTGTGACGGAGCAAATGGGTTTTAAGTGTCTTGCCCAAGGATAAATCAGACATGTTACTCACAGGAGCTGGGGATCAAACCCCCAACCTTACGGTTAGAGAGACAACAACTCTACCCAATGAGCCACAGCCGCTAATCCCAATGCCATTAGGTCTTATTAAATGAGTCCAGCCAATGTGGTAACCGTACCTTTCACTACATAACTTCCTATTGATTCACAGTTGATTGACAACAAAAACGTGAGGTATGCGTTCAATTTTGTATTATCTCTTAAAACAGAAGAAACATAAGTCAAATATGGACTACTATAATGTGATACAACTGCTGTAATACAAACCCTACATAGTTTTCCCTTATGTGATGAATGATACATAGGCTTACAGTTAGAGAAAAATGTGGGTGATCAGTCAGACAATGCTCATATGAAGATAATCAAACCTACAAATTCACAGTATGAGTTGACAAGTTGTCAGTTTCTCCTCAGGGCTCTCTTGGATACTGTTTGAGAGCGGACAGACCGTTTCTTCAACTGGTGTCCGACACAATGAATCCTGTGCTGAAAGAGAAAAAACATTGCAGTGTCATCAGTAAAATCTTTTTTGACTGTTCAATCATGCTAAGGGACAGATGATATTTGTATCCCCTTCACCTATGTGGAATATAATAAAGCTACAACCAGAAGCGAGTTAGCTTTCCCGCGACACCAATGCAGTCAGATGTCAATCTTTGTTAATGTCTACAACTGTTGGGCTGTAAAAAGCAACATAAAAGGAAGTTTCGGATGGACAATAAGCCCCAAAATGATGGCCAGTGCTCCCCAAAGGCTTACATACATCCGATTCGAAGAATGCAACTGGCATTGTGAGATAACGGTTGCTATGACTTAGGTCCAAAACTGATTCTGTCCATATTATCTTGGGGGAAGGTCTAAAGGGTAAAAGTGATTTTGGAGATAGTTGCTCTAAGAAGCGGTGATGTGGTCAGATACGCTAGTTTCTGGTTTCCTACTTTGAAAAGACTGAAGCTAAGTGCTTCCCCTTGCTACTAACGTTATCTCGTGTTATATTTATCCAAAGGAGAGGTGGAAATGTTCTCATGCAGCTCCTTTTTATTTCTCAAAATGTTTTATCTCTAATCATAAATCTTGCCACATACTTTCAACTGGTGGTTTTCCCTTTCGGCGAGGAGTCATGTACATCTTGCAGATGACAGCAGTCAATAATGTAAGAAGAACAATTACACATATGGGGAGGATAATACCTAAAGAAGACAAAAAAAAAAGCTTTGTTTTATTAAGCATGAACTAACAGTCTGACATAATGTCAATAAAAGATGGAAGGAGATTTTTTTTTTACCAAAGTTGCCGCCTGTGTGAGACGGAGTGTGAGGCTGCACTTTTAGCTCAGGGGTGATTCCTTGTACCGGAACAGATGTGACGAAAGAGGGGTTCCTGGTGGTATCCTTCTGAGTTTCAGCCCCCTTGGGTGAACGTTTACTTGTCAAGTGTGTGCTTAAAGAAGTGGGGGTTGTAATGACATAGGTCTTGGATTCATCATTACAGACGGCATCTGAGGTCGGAGTTCCAGTAATATTCACTCCTGCATTACATCTATAATGACAAGTACAAGTTAGCCTACAGCTGTAAACGTCGACAAACATTGTTGAGAACAAAAAACATTTAACTTTATGTAAGGGAAATCCTTATCTCCCAAACACGTCACACCAAAGATTAGTAAAATACAGAAATAATAATTTTAAAAAAAGAACAAGATAGACATTTATGGGAATGAAAATAGAAAAATAATCTAAAACCATAGTTATCATATCAAGTATTTTATAACATTCAAGTGGTCATACGTTTTCCATTTTTGACAAGGTGAGTTGATACGGTTGCTGAAATATCCATCTTCGCATTTTGAGCATTCTAGTAAAGAAATACAAAGAATCATTAAAAACTGTATTTCTTTGTATCACATGCAGTGTTGTGTGATTTTTCTCTTTTTATACCTCTATTTTTTTTGCCATATCCTTTGTCACATTTGCAAGTGGCAAAATCAGTCTCCCTGGCAACAAACCCTTCACGGCACTGACATATTGTGTTAGTCTCTCTTGTGCACCTCTCTTTAACAAAACTTCCTGATTCTACAAAGAGAGCACATATCTCTGTGTCAAACAAAGGCTGGTTAAGACATAACACACAGTACATTTATTTGAAAACTTGAGTTTGCAGGGAAGGGGAAAAAAAGCTAATGTCACTTACCTGTATTGCACGTTGTACACACTTTGCAACGTTGGGACCAGTTCTCTTCAGGCTGGTAAAATCCAGGAGAGCAATCAACACACCGTTTGCCATGTTGTTCCACTCTTTGACCTTGATTTAGTTCAAAATGTCAAAAAACAAAAAGCATGTTTTACAGACAGCAAAGCACATGTCAAAAAGAGGAAGTCAATAAATGCAAGGACAGAAGGAAAATCAGTGTTATACAAGAAAGTCCAAAATATACCTTTTGGACATGACATGGCATTAAAGATGAGTTCAAAAAAAGTCAAAGTGAATAAAAGCCATCTGAGCACAACCATACTCAGTATTTTCATGTGACAGGTGAAAATGAGCGGCTTCCTGTGTGAAATAACCACAGACTGACGGAGACAGTGAAACAATCCCGCCTGCATGGGAAAGGCTTATAAAGGGCTGACGTAGAGAAGCAAACGCCTCTTCTACACATCATATCACTAATTCAGTTCCTTTTTTTTCTTTGTCCTGAAACATTTAATTCCGATGTAAAAAGTGAAGCCATTAGTTAGGTAAAAGTACAAATTCAGCATTAGAACCTTTGCACCACGCAGTATTCAGCTTCTTAATAAGCTCTGATTATAAAGTATAAACTTGGTACATTTCACTTTATTTAACTTACTACTGAAATCTCTGATTTATACATGTGATGCTTTAGTGTGTTTTATGTGTTTTTATGTGCTGTCCTTGTAAAGTTTTGTTGCATAGAGTTTCATGCTCTCGGTGCAATAAAGGTTTCATTCAAATAATCTATTCGTATGTCTTTCACTTTAGAGTTAGAATGAGAATGTTTGTTAAGAAATAAAATTGAATCAAATTGGATCTGGTATCTGGCAATGCAAATGTGTTATGTTATCTGACAGGTTTTTATTTATTTAGCTAGTTAGTAAGAGCAAGGCAAAAAAAGAATCTCCATATTTGGACTTTCCTTTGTGTTTTTCATGTTAGTCAAATTTCTGATTTCAAAACTTTTAAACATATTATGTTAGAATAAAATGCCATGCCTTGTCCATTTCTATAAAGTGAAATATCTTGTTTGACATGCATTACACCTTTTTCTCTGTTTGTCTCTTTCTTTCAAAGCTAATAGGGGAAAAAATACACTATGTTTTTACCATCGGAAAATATGCTTCGTGATATCGTTTTGCCAGTGATAACATGACAGAAAACCTTTTGGCATATAAAGAGCAGATGGAAAGATACAACCACGCAAATGGTAAAAAACAAGCTTGCTGCTTGAGCACGGATGTTGAAAAAGAAGCACACCTCTGCTTGACTCTGAGCTATGGCTTTTGTTTAACACTTAAGGAGTCACAGCACAAAAGTCATGATGCTATTATCACATTCAAGTGACTGTCTGTAACACAGATACAGTATTAAAATAAGTAGAGGGGCAGAAAGCAAATCTAAAGTTTTGATTGATGAGTCACACTGAGCTGTCATTAATACAGGATTAAATGGAATTAATTGGCTGAGGCTTTTCGTGAATTTCTTTATCATGGTGTTTCAGAAAAACCCACTGTTTGTCTCTTTTTGAATTTACAGAAGATGTTACTCATGTGTCTGGTTGCTGACTGCAACTTCAAACAAAGTGTACAGAAAGGAAGTGCGGTTCCCCAGAGCTTTGTAAGCAACCAAATTCTAAGAACACTTTGAAAATGTGTTGTTTTACTGGTTATGAAGTGTAACTGATATTAAGTACTGTTAAATGTGTCCCCCTTAGGCAATGGGTAGGTGACTGCTTGGGCCTCAGTCTAGCAGGGGACCCCAAGTACTCGCCTGCCTTGCCTGTTGAAGAAACGCCTCTGGTCCCTGCAGTGTCAGGACATTTGTTTCCTCCTCTTGTTCCTCCCAAAGCTTGGCAAAATCACATTGATGTAGAAGATCTTTAAATACTGAACTTACATGTTTTATTCCAGAATTCAACCATTTTTAAAAACTTATTTTCAGGTGCACAACAACCACAGTGAAGATGTTATAGGTTGCAGCTACCTTCAACAAAGCTCTTAGAATATTTGAGATAACATTGAGACTCAAAGACATACAATAGTGCAGAATCACTGGAAATTATGTGGTTAGCAGGTGCACTTGTGTAATCTGTTATGCGGACATATTGTACACTTGTAGTTAGTACTGTGTGAGAACTTATATATGCCAGGGTGATATTAGTCAAGGGTCGAGACTTACAGATGAGACGTGGCTGTGTGAGATGATCACATTTTTGGAACTAAACTTTCTTTACATCTCAGGACATAATGCAGCAGTCAGTCCCATTATAATGTTTCAGACTCAGAAACAACTTTAATCATCCCAACGGACAATCAGCTTCTCATGTCAGTCAACCAGAGACTTTAATGCTGAAGAAGAGGGTGATAAAGACAAGATGAAGTATATGAGAAATTAATGTTGTTTCCTAGAAAAAAAACATTTAGTATTTCATCTACGTAGTTTCCTTTAATTGTTTCTTTATAACATAAGGGATAATTTACGATTAACATTAGTATTAGTCTTTCCACCCTAAAATAGACGTAAAAGAAAAGAAACGAAAACTACCCGTAAATTCCGGACTAGAGCTGCTGCACGTAAAGTTGAAACTGACAGCGACATCGAAAAAGAGAGGAAGTGAGTAATGAAGTCTTATTTTTACTTATTTTTTGCCGCTACTTCCTCAGTCTCTTTTTACGTGCCACAGCTCTAGTTCCTTCTTTGACAGCCAGCTCGATCGCCTTTAACTTGAAAGCTGCATCACATGCATTTCTCCGTGTGTTAAGATCTGATATTAAGATCCGATGTGACGAGGTCAAATGTTTTTTTGCGGCAGAAGCTCATTGTCCCCCAAGAAAAATCAATAAATAAGCCGCATCGTTGTAAAAGCCGCAGTGTTCAAAACGTGACAAAAAAGTAGCGGCTTATAGTCCGGAATTTACGGTAAACAGTTTTCACACAGAAAGTGTTCTGATTATGTTTTTTTTTTTTTGTGTGTGAAATAAATCAAAAAATAGGTATGTGGTAGGTGAGCATGATGCTTTGTTGTTTCTGTGGTTAAGAACAGCAGACACTGAGAATCCTCCAGAATCAGACAGCAGTAAACTGTTTGTTAAATGAGGTGTTTCCAGTCCATAGAGTTCATGTTTCCACCTTTCTAATGTTTTGTTCTTTACAAAAAAAAAGTACAAATATAACATGAATATGCATCTCCGTCTCTGCAGTATTAGGCAAGAAATCTGTGGACACAAAAAAAGGCAATCACTGCCTTTTCACTTCCTTATGGATGCATGTGTGACCTCATTTAGATGAACAGACACTCTACAAACAGCATAACGCAGCTAGCTGTATTAGTGTGTCAAGCACTAAATGTTAGTGCTTTTAGTGACTAAAACAATAGCCTACAGTCCGACATCCCCTGTTGAAACTAAGCAATAATCTTGTCAACCAAAACCTTATGATTTTGACTTTGCAAACACAAAAAAAGATGATTTAACATTATTATAACCTCTTGCGAGTCTTTAATTTATTCTAAGTATGAACATTTTTACAGTCTATGGCAGGGGTGTCCAAAGTGCGGCCCGGGGGCCATTTGTGGCCCTTGAGTGGATTTTTTGTGGCCCTTGACTTCAAATCGAAGAATCAGAAGATTTTGGCCCCAGGCCTCATCAGATGGCATATTTCATTCTTTTTTTTTTTCTTTTTCATGTTAGCGAGGGCGACCGATAAAAGCCTGACTATTCTTTCCAAAAAATTAGAACACAACAGTTTCCCACTGCAATTAGTTATTGTGTATTTACATTATTTTTTGAAGAGGTCAAAATACAAAAAGTTCCTTCCAATATTTAAGAAAAAAAAACCTGTGGCCCGTGAGCGATTCTAACGCGACAATTTTGGCCCGCAAGAAAAAAAGTTTGGACACCACTGGTCTATGGTATAAACATAGCCATGGTTTACAAAGCAGCGTCCAGTTGGTGGCGCTACTACTCGAAAATGTCATCTGCCCGAGCGCTATTAAACACCACGAAGAAGAAAGACGAGTCACGACTGCAAAATCTGTTCTGCGACATGTCGAAAAGATGTGCTGGTGGTGAAATGCGGCAGCACTGAGCAATAGTTGATGTTGTTGAGTTGTAGATGAAAGAGAAACTGTCACATCAGACTTTCACCCAGTAAGTGTTGAACAGTCACTGTCTGTTTGACTTATTTTCCATTTGATGCTGTTTTAAAAAGAGGAAATACAGCTTTAAAAACCCTTTTTAATAACAAAATAAAAATGTTGACTTCAGATGTGTGCAGAACATTAATGTTGCTCTAAACTGCTTCTGTTTCAGCGGGTTTGTCCACTGATCCTCCCCCTAAAGAAAGAAGCGATGCTGGTCACCGTTTTCTGCGCGCCGAGGGATCGTCCAGAAACCACCTTCGCCCTCGATGTGTCCCCGGAGCTGGAGCTCAGGGACTTTGTAGCACTTTGTGAACTGGAATCAGGAATCCCAGCTGGAGAAATTCAGGTGGGGACTCAAAACTCAGGCTACATGTAGCAACAGAGAGAGAGAGAGAGCTAACAACGCTAATAGCCAGCTAGCTGTTCTCGCTAGCATGAATCAGACTGTTTTGGTGGACCCGGGTGTTGCGAAACTTTCATTTACACCTTCATGTCTGCAAACATTTCTAACCTTACACACACTGGGGGTCTTTTTCTGGGGGGGTCGACTTACACTATGGGACGGCAAACAAACGACACAATGGTAAAATAAGGGAGCTAGCAGTTTTCAGAGAGCTGTAACCTGAATTTACTCCACTGGACTGTTTACATTAGTTACTTTAAATAATCTCAAAGATTTATTATTTTTTAAATCTAGATCATTAGTCATGGTTAAGATTAACACATCAAGTGTGAGGTTGGTGTGACTAAATGTGGATTATAAATAGTGTTGTTTAAGGTGATTGGTTGTAGGCCTGTATAGTGTTTACGTTTTGTAGAAGTGGAGCAGCTAGATGTTCAGGATATTTACTTCTAAATGTAAAAAGAATAATAAATAAAACATGTCAAAAATAAAAGATGTACAAAAATTAATCAATAAAACATTTAAAAATAAAAATCAAAGAAAAAGAGAGAAGAAAGCAAAATACAATATAGACAATGAATGAGATCATGCAAAACAAGCTCTCAAATGGTTTCTATGTAAATGTACACGTGAGAAGTATGAATTTATTTATTCCGTCCCCATCTCCATTAATTTGTACATTGTTTATTAATTTGAGTTTTTAACGAATATATGTTTTAATATGAAATATACACTTAACAAAGTGGTTGTACCTTATTCATTTAAACATACAGTATATACTAAAAACATACATATTACACCCCATAACCTTAAAGAACTATTTATACATGTTTACATGTGAACACATTGTTATTTAGAGAAGAAGAAAAAAGACTAAACAAGGAAAAGACAAAAAGAAACAAAACGTTTTAAAATAAATATGTACGCTATAATCCCTGTAAACACAGTCTGGTGATTTTCACAGCCCTTCTTCATCCCTGTACCCTCGTGAAAATCATATTTTTATAAACTTTTAAACCGTTTCATGTCTGGACAAGTTCCTTACTCAAACTGTTCCACAGTTTCACTCAGTAACCTGAACACATTCACTGCCGCCATGAATGTAAACTCATCCTTTTAAAGTCCAGATTATAGTTTTCATTGTCATAGGTTTATTTTCAGCTCTGTCTGAGCTTTAAATGAGGTATTTTATTGCGTAAAAGACCAGTCGAGTGATGGGTCAGCTGGTTAAAAATTAGATTATTTAGATTATTAGTCGAGTGTTTTGTTTTTAAACTTAAAATCTAACGTAGCACATTTTCTTTGTGATGTTTTTTACGAGGACTTGCTGACAGATGCTTAAACTGCATGATGCCTATCGTGTTTCTTAAATAAAATAATCTTTCACATCTTGGTAGGAAGGTAGTTCAGGTGAAACAAATACATTCTTCCCTTCAATTCATCTTTTCAAAAGCATTGTTCAAAAATCGGTTTCAGCTCAGAGCCACTTTTTGTGTCGGTTCAGTTTGACCTCAGTGACTCTGTTTCTCTGTTAGGCATCATGTGTGTTGAGCGGTGATTGGTTAATCCAGCCGTGTGGACTCTTTCATCTTGCATGCTCAAAGTGGTCTGTATATTAAATCATGGCGTTTCCGTTGTCAGATCACACATGTAGAACAACCCCTAAAAGATCCAGCGCGTGCCTTGGGGAACTACGGCGTGAAGGATGGAGATGTGGTGGTGCTGCGGCAAGCTGACAGAAGACCGCCACCAACTCAGCCCGCCTTCCCAGGTGAGACTCGTCTTTTGGGAAACACAGATGAAAGTTATTCATTCAAGTATTTTGACAGTCACTTTTAAATGTGGGTTTGATATTTAATGTGAAAATGTCGATTTTTTTCTAATGATTGGATTGATTTTCTGTTTACTAGATAAGTCTATAAAAAATATCAGGAACGTAAATGAGGATTACTGGAAGAGGAAGTGTTAATTAAAAAATGGAGTTAAAAACCAGGGACACAACACGTTATTATTAAAAAGGCATTCAAGGGTTTTTGTCTACACAATTTACCGATCACTCACCTTTTATTCTCTGTGCTCCTAAGGTCTGCCCCGTATCGACTTTCGCTCCATCACAGTACCCGGCACCTCTTCTTCCACCAGTCAACGCAGTGCTCCGCCGCCGCCGCAGCCGCAGCAGCAGCAGCCACAGGCTTCACAACCTCCACAGGAGCAGCCGCCGCCGCCACAGCGCGCGGCACAAACTTCAACGCCATCAGCCTTTCGCGGCTCCTCTCCTCAGGGGCTCGATGACCCTGCCTTACTTCAGCAGATGCTTTTATCCAATCCACATGAGCTTTCGCTCCTCAAGGAGAGAAACCCGCCACTCGCTGAGGCCCTGCTCAGCGGAGACTTGGGTAAAAAAAACAAAAATGAAAATAATCTGTGTAGTCGCTCTTACAGATAGGATCAGATAAGTTTGAGTGTAATTTTTTTTTTTTTTTTCTCTCAGAGCGTTTCACCAAAGTGCTGCTGGAGCAACAGCAGGATCGAGCAAAGAGAGAGCAGGAGAGGATCAGACTCCTGACCGCTGATCCCTTTGATTTGGAGGCCCAAGCAAAGATTGAGGAGGACATCAGGTACAGAGGAGACACAGAGGACTTTGTTTACTACTCTGAAATCTGAAGTACAGCCTCAGTATTAGTAATAGAAATCAAATATTGGAAAGCTAAGTATTTATGAATTGTTTGGGACATGTTTTCTTTTTTCCTGTACATCACATATCTTACCTTTTTTATGTGTTTTTTTCCCCCAGGCAGCACAATGTGGAGGAAAACATGACCATTGCAATGGAGGAGGCCCCAGAGAGCTTTGGACAGGTGGTTATGCTCTACATTAACTGCAAAGTCAATGGGCACCCTGTGAAAGCTTTTGTTGACTCAGGTAATGAGCATTAAATCCTGATCCCTTTATTTGTCCTTGCTGCCGTATTCTGGTCATGAACCCGATTGGTTCTACAATGTTAGTGTGCTACATCAGGGTTTAGTTTTTATTGGCTGATTGAACGGAGGAACAAGATTAACCAACATGTTTGCAGATTGATCGACCAAAAAAATGATCGCTTCACGAGACGACTTTGAACAGACGTATATCACAGAACAACAGTCACTGTTTGTGACTTCCAGTGTTTGACACTATTGTTGTGAATATGTGGTGACTTTAATTGGTTTCAAACAGACTTAAATTGGAGTTTGTAACCGCCTCACCGTAACGTCCATCTTTACACCCTAAGCTGTTAACAAGTCTGTGAACTTATCGGATGTAAGTACTGAGCATTCTAGTATAGAGGCTCGACGAACCCTTAACTAGCAGAGTGTTTTAAACGAACAAAGCAGGAGCTCTTATCTGGGCTTGTCCAGATATCTGAAATCCTTGACCTGCCTCTGAGGGTGTGCCACGAATTCTATGTGAGATCTCAGTCACTTGATAAGAGCAGTATGACTCAGCCGAGGGTAGACACAGTGATCCTGGACCATAGACGTGTGTGGTCCGTGTTTTTGAACTTATATTTAAACTGTATTTTAACAGCTTTTTTTTTTATTGTTGTGAAGGTTGAACATTGTGTTGCATCTGATGTTGCTCGTTTTTGTTTTTTAAGGAGCCCAGATGACCATCATGAGCCAAGCGTGTGCAGAGCGCTGTAACATCATGCGGCTCGTGGACCGTCGCTGGGCCGGGATCGCCAAGGGAGTGGGCACTCAGAAGATCATCGGCAGAGTACATTTGGGTAAGTGTCAGGTTTTGTTTTTTTTTCCCCAAATGATTTAAATTGTATTACAACGTGATTTATTATCAATAAGACTAGCTAAGCACAAATACTGAAGGCCTCTGGTCCTCTTCCTTTTCACTTGAAGTTCGTATTTAGGCTTTAGAAATAAAACCAAAAGACGGTTTAACCGAAAAGACTTCTTTGAGTTTGTGTTATATGTCTGATATTTAACAGTATGAGTAATGGGGACACTCGCAGCGTCGTTCTCGAGAACTGATTATCCGCCCTGATGATCTTGCAGTGTGAGTGGCATAAACTGTAACGTCGTAGGTTTGTTTGTTTGATATTTAGAATTTAAAATCAGCAGCCTGCACAGGTGCACCAGACGGCTGTATGTCGGCTTTATGACAGTTCTGACCTACAGGTCTCATTGAAGAATGATCCATGTTGTCCACGTCTCCACAGACATTTCTTGACCCCAAAAACATGTTTTAATAGTTTTTTCCTCTCTGCACAACACGTTATAATCACAAGTTTGATTTATAAGTGAAGTTGTTTATGTGAAGTGGTGCGGTCCTCCATCGGGCAGGATACATCTCAATGAAATCTTGAAGCGTGTGATGAGCCAAGATTTGTCACCTCTTGCGTGTTTGAGATTGTGGAGAAGAGTGTCTGTGAGGACTCTCCCTCCCGCCTGTGACGGGTTCGTAAACTCGGTGTGAGCCAGACTTAAAGCGTCTGCACGACGTCTCGGTGTCCTTTTTTTAAAGCATGTCGTCTCGTTCCACTCGTGTAGCTCAGGTCCAGATTGAGGGCGACTTCCTTCCCTGTTCTTTCTCCATCTTGGAGGACCAGCCGATGGACATGCTGCTCGGCTTGGATATGCTGAAGAGACACCAGGTTTGTTTGTTTTTTTTTTCTTTCCATTGTGTGCAGAAGTTCCCGCTCACTTCACACTGAGTTGAACATGAAATCTTCCCTTTTTCTCTCTCTCAGTGTTCCATCGACCTGAAGAAAAACACACTTCTAATAGGCACCACAGGCACTGAAACTCGCTTCCTGTCCGAGGCGGAGCTCCCAGACTGTGCCAGATTGGCGTACGGAGCAGAAGGGCGGGAAGATGCCCGTCCTGATGAGATGGCTGACAGAGAACTGGCGGAGGCTCTGCAGAGGTCCATACAGGAGAGTGGTAAGAACACGTCTCCTTTTCTCTGCATATCTCTGCTCACTTCAACCTGCTTTTTTAAAAACTTTTAATTTCAGCTCACTTAGAACTACAGTTGCATGCGCCAGTGAAAAGCTTCTTTTTCTCAACCCCATTTTTGCAGTCATCTGAATTTCAAGTGTCATGATCACCTCGTGTCATCACCTCAGCAAATGACATGTGATCCATACAGAGATGATCTGTACAGACAGTCGACCTCACACGAGTTATCTCACATTGATAAGCATCCTTGTGAAAATCTTTAACACACACTCAACCAGCAGACATACAGATCACTTTTGAGTTCATTTGATTAATTGGGGGGGGGGGGGATACTGCAGACAATCCTAAACCACTGATAGATCCATTCACTCCTAATGATGCCATCAGTGCTGATCGACATCTTCTAGCAGTGAGCTCAGCCCTGACTGTTATTTCCTGTCTGATTTTGATTTTGAAAATGGTGCAGATGGATCATTGAAGTGTGTGAGAGAGAGAGAGAACAGCTCTTAGAAGAGGAAAGTGCCAGTTTAAAAACAATGGGCTCATATTTGTGTGGGCAAGAATATCTGACGTGATAATAATCCTACCAAAGCCACCGAGATGTCACAGAAGCCTCACCGAAATCCATGACCGTTTTCCCAAGAAACAAATTGAAGGACTGTAGAAATGTAAAGATGACAAAATCATCGCATGGCTGTAAGTCTGATGAGAACGTCCAAAAGAATTCGACCAAGTTTAGTTCATGACACAGAGTCAAATGCTTCCAACATCCTCATGATGACACCATCAACTTCCTGTTCCACAGACCAAAGATTTAGAACAAGGTAGTGTCCAGGGAGTCATATTTAATCAGACAGGGATAACTGACAGATCTGTTCCATAACTTTGTAATTCAATTAAAACAAAACTTTGTTTGTCTCCTGAGAAGGGGGGGGGGGGGGTTAATACGTCAAGAAGACGTCCAGTTATTACTATTTCTAAAGCATTGTTTTCTTTTTGTAGGTCATTTCTTTTTTCTTTTTTTTTCTCTTCGTTGAAAATATTGGTTCCACTACAAACATTAGTTTGGTGAGCTGCTCATAGAGGCGTCGCAAAGTGTTTCTCTGTTAATTCATGATATTAATTCTTATTATAATGAAGGAGTATGTATTGGGTATTTGAGGAAGGTCCATCTCCAGGTTTGAGTTTTTCAAATAACTGTGAGCAGTCAGCGTTGTTTTCTACTCGTATATGAACACAAGTCACATTTTGTAAAGTCAAAACAGACTCATGAAATAATTTCCCAGAATGCTTTTGGAGGCTTACATAAACTCCTGTTTTATTGCCATTGCTACACCTGGTCCTGATGCTTTTCACCGACACGCTCCCCGGTGTCTGCTGAACAGCCGCTCTGTGTTACGGCAGATCAGTGAATGTAGTCCAGCACCGTCATGTCGACGTGACCCTGCTGCTCCCTTTACCCCGTCAGACACGGGCTCAAGTTTGACTGTTTGATTTGATTGATCTTTTCTGGAGGACGCTTTTCACCACTGTGTTGCGTGAAAAGGTTCACAGGTTGGTGCATGCTCTGTGCGTGACTGCTAACTTTTTCCGTCCCTTTGCATGACGTGTGTGGTGTGTGACCCTAACCCTGAGCAGGACAGCACTGATGCATTTGGAGACAGCTGGAGAGGGCCCTACCAACCAGGTACTGTACAATTCACAAGTCCATTGCCAGTGCTAAGTCCATTGCTATTTGTGTTTTTTTGTTTTGCTGTTTTTTTGCGGCATAGTCGGTCAGTTGATGTTTTACTCTGTTTGTACTTCTACAGATGTTATTATTCTGAAGACATATATGGTTAAAATGGAAAAGGATCATTTTTAAGAAGCTATAAAAGAAGCAGCAGTTTGCTATGTGCACGTGAATGCAGTTAATCGATCGAGACTGAGTCCATATATTCCAGCTGTTTGATTTCCAGTTATATTTTCTCTCACCGTAGACACTGCAGATGGACAAACTACCTCACCACAGCCCCCACCATTTACATTACCCAGAACCTTAGACCAAATGTCCTCATCCACCTCCCCTTCCCAAAGTTCGTCCTCTGGCCAAAACCAAACCCTGGATCGCTCTCAGTCAGCCCCGGCCGCCATGACGCAGTCCTTGGCTTCGGGGCTTTGTGAGGACCGACGCGACATCCAGAAGCTTCCTCTGCCTTCATCCCCGGCAGAGGATGTGGATTCTGCACCTCCTCAGGTCCAGCCTCACCCTCTGCCTGTCCAAAGCATCGCTAAAGTGCCCCGTGTACCGAGTCCCTCAGCTGACGTCGTCCCTACTCTTCCGGAATCGTACCCGGGGGTTGAGGTAGAGCCTGGAGCTGCAGAGGGGGGCGCTGAGTCAAACGAGGTCCTCCCCAGTCAAGAGGAACTTTACCCTTTTCAACCCATGGAGCAGGAGGAGCCGGAGGCCGACGCAGCTGCCGAAGCCTGTCCGTGTGCTCCTATCCAACCCGAGTCAGTGGAAATGGAGTCCCCGACTGCCTCGCAGTGCGCAGCGTCATCGGAGAGGGACCAGCCTGAAGGAGAGCACTCCTCCAGCTCTGACAGCACCCCGTCACTGGCGGCCGCTCTCAAAGAGCTTCACGAACTGCTCGTGTCCAACAACCACGGTCAGTCTCAAAGCCGAAGCAACTCCTGCTCCCCGTCGCATCCGTTCAGACAGGAGACTGACGACGTTCCCCCCGAGCCACGCACCCAGACACCCGAAACGTCGAACATCCCCTCTACTGCCATCACAGCCGGTGCAGAACCAAGCGATGCCAAAGCCAACCACCATGCTGCTGCTGCTGCTGCTGCTGCTGTGTCTGATGAGGGACAATCAAAGTGTCTCGTGTCTGTGGCATCCTCTGTGTTCCCCGGCCAGGATGAGAATGTGGGTGGAGACGGCGCTGACACTTCGGAGGATCAAGTCGAGCCACAGCGTACAGATATCATCGAGGAGGGGCGGGATGATGATGATGGGGGACTTGGGCAAGATAAAGCGAATAACATCAGTCATGTTCAACCTGAGCCAGAGGTTTCTCCTGACCCTGCAGGGGATCTGAAGTTCAGGGTACCTCCGGAGGGGCAGCAGGGGAGAGGGGTCGCAGATGGAAGAGCCTCCGGCACTAATACCCCTGAAACTCTAGGCCTTCAGACTGAGCACCCCTTTCTCAGCCCCCTGTCCATGGCAGTGGGCTCACCTGAGGAAGTCTCTAGCGCCTCATCTACCCCCTCCCCTTCTCTTGCTCAGGCTACCCAGGTCACATCTCTGGCCCCTCCTCCTTCTTCCCTGCATCCCTTTATAGAACAATTTCCAGCTGAGCACATCCAGAGAATCCAGGCAGCCGGCTTTTCTGCCATGGAGGCTGCTGAGGCACTGCAGCAAGCCCACGGAGTGGTGGAGCTAGCTCTGCTGGCGCTGCTAGCCCGCAGTATCACTGTGCCCACCTAGACTCATAACTTTCACGCAGCCTCCCAACTCAGCATCTGTCTTATTTATATCTTGTTACTGATCGAGATGTCTCGTCCCTTCTAAGGGAGCACGTAAAAACACAGGGAAACGCTGTCTCTTGAGTCGTTGTTCAGGATATCCAAAAACTAAGGGGACAACTGGTAACTGTTTCTGGATATTGCAGATATGTGAGGTGTGTTTGCATGCAGATGTTTTGGGTGCCCACCCATTCATTGATTTTTTTTTGATTTTTTTTTTCTAGCGATTTGGTATGGTAGATTTAATTTTGTCTTTTTTTTTTTTGGTCCAACTTTGACACGTTAAATGCCCAAATGTATGATTTTGATTCTTTAAACCTTGTTCTTATAAGCTCCAAAATGATGTCATAAATCTTTTTTTTCTCTCTGAACTTGTGAGCACCAATAGAAACTGTCAGAATGGAGTAGCAGTACTTCGACTTTTACTCCAACATATTTGAAGCAATTTGCTGATCTGTCATTTTTATTCTGGCTTGTTCCACCAACAATTTACAACTGAGAACCCAGTGAGGGAAATGCAACATATTAGGATCTGCTGCTGTCAGAAGAGTGGATCACTTTTGTGCAGGTTTAAAAAAAAAAAAAAAAAAAAAGTCCACACATGGGTCAAAACACGAACAAATCTGAAGGGAGCCACTCGTGTATTTGTCGACGTGTGATGGTAAATGGAATTTTTGGGTTAAGTATGTGTATTTCAGAGGGTATCTTGTACTGTATGTGTCATTCTCCACAGTTTGGGAGCTTGGCCATGTGTGGATTATAAAAGCATTTGATAGTTCCTGTTCAAAAAGTCTTTTTATTTTGTGTCCAACGATCATAGTTTGTGTTCCTACTTAAAAGCATCCTCTCTTTTTTTCTTTTCTTTTTTTTCTTCTTTTATGTTAGAATTTGGTCACCATCGCCCCTCAAATGTTTTGTCAGTACATTATATATCAAGTATTTTAATGGCTTTATTTCAGTCATACCAACAATGTTCAGGCAAGTTGAATTATCTACTTTTATCTTGTATGAAATTTTAAACTGAAAATAAAACGGAACTAGTATTTGTACATTGTGTGAATTTAATTTTTCTCCTCTTCAGGTCAAGGCTTGTTTGTGTGGTGTTTCGATCAAATCTTTACACTAGTATAGATATTCAGAAGCCGGCTAGCCTAGTGGTTATTTGGCCCCCAGTGAAAGAAAACCAACAAAAACCAGCTGAAACATTTTTATACTCCTCACAATAAGTAGGGGATATTGTTATTTACATGAGTGCTTTTCCTATTTAGTCTAAATTTTAATGAAATATGTCAGTTTCCTTTGATACTACGATTAATGAATGAGAAGAAGCACCATGTTCATTATTGCACTATTTATTACCCCAACAATTTAGACAAAGATGGCTCCAAATACCTAAAATTGACAGTCAGTTGTGGTTGTTTCCATCATTTGTTGCAGTGACAGTGACGTCTCATGCTCCTAACTGGCCTCATGATGTCGTTCTCACTGCTGTATTGTCCAGGTCACACTGTCTTGTGCCCACTGCAAAAGGTCACGGATGTGTCATGGAGTCAGTGGAGTCACGAGCAACGTTCATAAGGCGCACTGTACACAGTGAGACCATTACGTGAAAAACACAAAAAGAGGTGTTTCTATCACCCTAATACAACTGCCTCCCGATCCCAAAAATCACTGAATCAAGTGAAACAAAGTCGAATCCAGTCCTTCAATTCTTTTCCTTTTTCAAGTGCATACAGAATATGTCGATAATTCAGGTTCACTATTTACTCACGCTTGTAAGAATTAGAAAAAAAATTTTTTTTTGATGAATTATTTAATTCCATAAAACTCCTAAAAAGTTAGCCTTGTAAAGTTAACCAAGATCCATTTTCATTGCCAAGTAAAATCATTTCCTTCAAAAGTACATGGACATGTAAGCTACTATTCAGACTAGAATCTGTTTGTTGAATGAAAGTGTCATCCACACCTGGTTTGAGTTTTTTGTGATTGTTGCTCTGTAGAGCTCACACTGACTCCACCTGGGACCATTTAGTCTGAGGGGTTCACCCCGCTCAGACTTTGATAATCCACAGTCTTGGATTTGGACTACAATGAAAACAGCCACAGTTTGAGAAGAGAAATGGTACTGATTACACCCAGTAACTGAAGCTTCTGAACTAGTGGGTCATTTATTTGGGCGGGTGAAGCGACTCTGAACTTGATGGCGGATTGCAGGTAATGACTACATGATGCATCCAGTAAACTTGGACCAACTTCACATGTGTAAGATTTGTTGATATCTCCTTTTTCTTAGTCCCACGATGGACATTTCCTCAGTTCTCAGATCGTTTGCTGCAATAGATCTGAAAGAACTTTTCTCAGTATTCACTCCTGAAGAGGACGACGAAGCTTCGACTCCATCTGAAGATCAAGATGCAAATACAGAAAGGTAAGATGAGGTTGCTGTCTTAATGCTCTTTATAGTATCTATATTTTCACATGTCACCTACTTAATGAACCAGGTCAGCAGATCGAGATGAGGAGGAGATGCAGAGTGTGACGTTCGACTCAAAGTTTGTTGACTTCTGTAAGATGAACTTTCTCTTTCTCACTTATTGAATGGTGTGATGTTTGCAGCAATGCTAAGTGCCATCTCTGTGTGTTTGTGCTCTGCAGTCCCTCTGTATCAGGAGTACTGCCTGCAGGATGTGAGAGATGATCTCTTTAGATTCGCCAAGAGTTTTGTGTCTGAACTGATAACGCCTCAATACCTGCAGAGTCTGCAGTCTCCTTTGCAACCTTCATCGCCTCCGTCAAGCCCTCTGCAAGCAACTCCATCCTCACCTTTGCCTCAGCCAATCAGGGTGATTCCATGCACCCTTTGGCAAGAGCTAGAGGAGGTGAAGGCATCGGGCCTGCTCAGTAGTTTGACAGGCAGAGAGATCCGCCTTCAAGAGGTGTGAAAAAGTTCTGCATCTTATTTTCGAAACATGTTGCTTTCTAGCGTAGCCCGTTAAAGTTTGGAACCAAGTGACGTTTGAATCAAATTGTAGGACGAAATTAAGTAAAACAGAAGTGGGTGACAAAACTCTGCCTTCACTGCTATGTTAATTAAAACTGCATGAAAGCATTTGGATTGCTCAAGGTAGGGTACAGCTAGTCTATCTAAGAATTGAAATATTGAATATTGTTAACAATTTATTACAATATATTTAATCATTTTAGATCATCTTATTTTCAACAACAAAAAAAACAAAACAGTCTTAATACGGCAACTATTATCTGTCTTGGTACTAACCCTGCATCCCCTCCATCCTGTCTTCTTAAACAGGGTTGGAAATGTGTAAAGTTCTTGTTTAAATACTTCAAAAAAGTGCATCAGTGTAGGACTACTCACAGCTTTGCAGTCAAACCCCTGATGTGTTGTAAGTTACTGACGGATACAAAATGCTTTAAATACAAATGCTCTGTTTTTTTATGTTCCGGTAGTTTTTCCAACAATAAGAAATGCATAACCACGAGTCAGCCTGCTACCTGCTCTTGTAATACTGAAAATGAAGAAAAAAAGAAAAAGGAAGTCTTTCTTGTTCTCAATCCTCAATTTTTCTTCCTCTACAGTCGATGTTTGAGTTGATCGGCTCTGAAGCATCTTATCTGAGGAGCCTCCGAGTAGCTGTCAAACACTTTTATGCATCAGTGGAGCTCAGAAAGACCCTGTCTAAGAGGGAGCATCATGTGGTTTTCTCCAACATTCCTTGTGTGATGACGGCCAGTGAAAAGTGAGCGCTCCATATGCACGTGTACTTCTGTTTGTATTAACTGCAACCCTGAGTGTTTTTCTGAGTCTTTTTTCTGAGTGTTTTGGTCTCTCCTAGGTTTCTGATGGATCTCGAAATGAGACTTGGAGAGAGCGTGGTCATGTCTGACGTTGGAGACATTGTGCTCCAAAACTGCCCAGAGTTTCACCACCTCTATGTGCCATATGTGACCAACATGATGTACCAAGAGGCCCTCGTCAACCAGCTGCTGTAACTCTGGCCCAAGGCCTGTGCTTTTTACCTCCTTGTAGTACTCCAGCTTCTTCATCAGACTTATTCATTCAGACTTTGTCTTTCTGAAGTCAGCAGAACAGAGACTTTCTGTCTTCAGTTAAGAAGCTTGAGAGTGACCCAGTGTGTCAAAGACAGAGACTGAAGTCCTTCCTGGTCCTTCCTTTTCAGAGAATTACTCGTGTGAAACTTATCCTAGAGGTCAGCATGTGATTACATTTTAAGCCTCCTAAAATATATATATATATATATATATATATATATATATATATAGCGTTCAAGTTTCTGAAAATAACAGTTTCTGTCGACTTGTCTCTCCTTAGAGCATCCTGAAACTGACTGAACCAGGCTCTGACTCGATTTTAAATCTGGAAAAAGCAATAGAAGCCATTCACAAGGTCATGCTTTTCACTTTAAAGTTTTCTCTACAAGGTAGAATTGTTTAGTGGGTTCAGTTCAGTCAGCAAAATGTTGAGCAAATAATTGACGTTAAACAGTTGCATATAATCTAAAAGTTGTTTTACAATGTGTTCTGACCAGATGGTGACGGAGTGTGACAAGGGCGTCCAAAAAATGAAACAAATTGAGAAGCTGGTCTCGCTGCAAATGCTGATGGATTTTGAAAAAGTCAAGGTGAAGATTATTTTTTAATGTCTTTAAGCCAGATATGAAAGTGTTCTGTATCCTGGAGATAAGGCTGATTTACTAACTGCCTCTTTCATCATTCAGTCAGTGCCTCTGGTTGTGAGAGGCCGTTTCCTGGTGCACCATGGTCCCATGAGACAGCTGACTTTGGAGGCTTCTTACAGCTCAAGAATATCATTCATCAATATCTACCTCCACCTCTTCAACGACCTTTTAATTATCTCCTCACAGAAGTATTTTCTTTAACCATTGTATTCATAAAAAAAAAAAGTATTCTAATGGGATGCTGTTCTATTTGCCATACAAAAAAACCTAAATCTAAACATTTTGTGTTTTATATTTATTTTGTTGCCTCTCTCTGTCTCGTTGTGTCAGCGATCGGAGGTTCTCGGTTCTGGATCACGCTGAATTTCCCGCACATGTCCGGCTTGAGCCTTTCAAGGGCGAGGTCCTGGGTCTTCCCGCACACTCCTTACTGTTGCATCTCTCTAAAAGTCAAACTGGAAAACCGACAGCGTTGGTTCTCGTCACAGACGCACAGTAAGATTAGATGTTGTTCCGTTTGTTTTTGTTTCATGACATGTTCTTATCCCAGGATGTCATCCATCTGTGATTTTATTTTTTGCAGGTCAGACACGAGTGCATGGATGAAGCTACTGTCGCAACAGTGAAGGGAAATGTAACTCCTTTTTTAAGAAATAGCGTTGTTTTAACTTTTATTACTTAACACAATGTTGAAATGAGGGTTTCTTTAGACCTTTCTCAGTTGAGGACTAATCGTAACTGCACTTCCTGTTTTTGTTTCTTTTAGTCAAGGCACTCTTGACCATCAACACACTCGCGTGCACTGATTTTTGTCACAATTGAGACGCACTCGGTGGGGATACTTACAGTTTTGGGAATCCATTTTTTTGTACTTCTAAATCACTTTGTATTTAAATCACTTCTAAATTGATTTTTTTTATTATTGATTTTTTTTTCCCTCTCTGCTGTGTTGTAACAAATGCTTGGTGCAACAAATTGTTCAAGTGAATAAATATGGCAACAAGACAAATAGACAAAACCAATGTTTTTTTTTTTTTTTTTTTTTTTAAAGAGATACGATATTTATTAAGAACTTCTGTGTGTGAGATGTTTTTGCTTGTAGATTATTTCATCATGAATGTAAAACAAATGTTTAAATGCAGTGTGCTGAAAGACCAAACGATAAAGGGAGCAGAGACTGTTAAACAGAGGCACCCAGGGGTGACCTGACCTTGAGTTCAAATTCTGAACTTCTTCCTTAGAAGACAAAAAAAAATCCTGTTCTGTATCAGAGCACAGTTCCTGATGTCTCCTGGTGCGTGGAGTGGCTGGTTGATCCAGCTGTTACACAGTCCTGATGCCACAAATTCTCTGCCAGGCAGTTGAGGAGCGGGGCGACGTCACCCAGTCCGTCACTGACCTCCCCACCCGTCCGCAGCACAGGCAACCCGCTCGTTTCCTGGAAGTGTCTCACATCTCTCTCTGCTACATCACAGTGCATGAAAAGGTCAAATCTGAAGGTTTGAATTAGGGACAAATGTCTGTCACTCGATGAAGCTCAAAGACATTTAGGATGTGATGAGGCGGTTTAAGCCGCATACTCCCCTCTGAGAGAAGATAATCATACAGATCTAACAAGTTACAAAACCTTTGAACAGATCAATGCTGAGCTCGCTCCTCTAATCGAACCCTAAGAGATCAATGTCACAAATCTCTAGCAAAGCATACATCAGTTACATTCCATTTCACTTAATGTGGAGATGCTCTATATGCGCCAGCCTTTGTTACCTTCATGAAAGGGCAACGATCAAAAAAATGTAGATTCACGGTTTGTTTTCCAACCGTTTCATTAAAGTAATCCACTTTTTTTTTTTTTTTTAAAGCGCACAAAAGGATACTTGGTGCCAACCACCAGTTTCACAATGTGGCGCCCAGATGTCTCCGTCCATTTAGCCATTTGATTTGACAAATCGTCAAATGACGTTCTGTCAGTGAAGGAGAACAGGAACAGGATGGCGTCCGCCTGCTCCTTACACGACTGAAAGAGATGACGGAAAAGAGTTACAGAATTTATTTTAAAAACTTTTATTTCTTAGACTGAAGTGCTCTTTGTTCCAAATTAACTTTAGAACTCGTTTCAAAATATTGCGATAACAGACTTTATATTTTATACACACCGGGAGCAAATGGTCAAATCTACGTAAGGTGTTTTCTCCACAGTCCCACAGCTGGAGACGGAAGAAAAGCACTCTGCCACTTTCTCTCAGCTTCACTGGCCAATACACCACTGTCGTCTCAATACCTTAAAAAGATAAAGTGGCTGAATTCAGACTAGAGAGTTTTTAGTCTTCTAAACGTCTGTGCCTCGTCGGTGTAGAGCAGGGACCTACCTGTGGTTTCGTAGTGCATGTTGGGAATATTTAGACCTGCAAGACGTGCAGCAAGGGCAGTTTTTCCTACTCCGCTCTTGCCAGAAATGAAAATCTTGTAGTGAATTGTGTCCACGGCAACATGTGGCGGCATCACCGGAGACTCCAACAGGCCTTTAAAACAAAGGAAACGCCATCAACTTAGATTTGAATGTTAACTATGGTTTAGAGTTGTGTTAAAACAGGATGAAGTTCAAATGTGGAGGCATCCAAATTCTTATGAAGGCCTATAATGGAAATGTGTTTTTATACTAAACTTTCAATTTTTGTGTTTTTTTTTTTTTTACTATGGATAGCTGTGATTTAAAATATGATTTACTGTAACCCAGCCAGTCTTTTACTGTTTTCTCTCAGAAACACTGACGGGTCAAACAATTATACAAGGATGGATGAAGATTATACTTAATGGATGAAAAGCTTCTTAAGTCTACCACTGAGTGTAGGCTTTTTTGCATGATCAGATCATTACTGTAAAAGAGATGTGAACTAAAAGGGTTTTAAAAGAACAGAAATAAAATTCTACTAAAATGATAGTTTGTTTTACATACCAAAGTTTTTTCGTCTCTTCTTTTGTAGAATTTTGCTGAAATATTCTTTGCTGTCTTTACATCGATGCCAGTCAGACACCACTACAGATCCGAGAGGAGGAACCAGAGCCATGACGCCTCAGTGTTATTACTCCTAAAGTAACCTGCTACATCAGATTTTTATTTACTAAAACAAAGAATGTAGAAGTGACTGTAGCATCAGAACACCGAATAATTCTTCTCAAACCATTCATTCATTTTACAGTTAAAAAAAAAAGCCTCACATTAAAGCCAGACTTCCGTAAACTAAAACATCGCTTGACAACCTTACATGACGTCACATCTTCTTCTTCAAACGATTTATTAGCGGTTAACAAACAAACCTCGAGGAGCATTGCCGCCACCTACTGGACAGCGTTAAGAAATAAATTACAAGAAAAGTAAAGCAGAACCAAGTGACTTTTACCTAAACTTGGTTGTTTAAGCAATTTATTAAAAGTGTATCCTTTCCACGCGCCATTTCCTAACAGACACCCTTTTCTGCTGAGAATATTTGACATTACAGTGTGTGTAAGAAGTTGGCCCTGAAGTTGACTTGCATCTTTGTGTAATGTATCATGGCTGTGTCAATAACACTCCACTCCAGTATTCTGTAATGGACATTTCTGTAAATGAGATTTTGTTTGCATAATTGGATTTGGTCTGGATTAATTTTTTAGTATAGCTGAACTGTCTTTCATAAACTTCTCTGTGTGCCTTTGAATTGCCAGAGCCACAAATAACATTTTTAAAGTGAATTGAATCTTGAGTCAAGTAGAAGTCTTTGCTGAGTCTGCAGTTCAAAGAAGACAAAATAAATAGGCTTTATATAAGAGTTTAATGCTAAACGTAGTCTAGACAGTGTTTTGTCATAGTTCTAAGAAAGGCAGGTCTTATAGAGGTTTACTTGTGGAAAAGGAAGCTCATGCAGAGGTTCCTATGAGGAACAGAAAATACGGGGGCAAGGTGTGATATTGAAAAACAGTAGCCTACTTTTGTAAATGTTGCAGACAGGTTGATTTTAGCTCATCTGCAATAATGATATTTTCCATGATAATTTCTACAATAACTTTGTCTCACTCATTTGGATTAAAAAGACAGACATAAACATCATTTGACATTTGTTTGATTTTTTAAAGGATTAGAAATGTTGGCTGTGTTTATTCAACCTTTATTTTAGGCAAATTCCCAGAGAAATAAACAATCTCTTTTACTAGGGAGTCCTGACCAAGACAGTAGCAGACAAAGAACAAACATACCATCACAAATTAGAAATTACATCAGACAGTGATTAGAATCCAGCCGTAAGACATGCATACCCTGATTAAATAATCATTAACCCTGGTTCTAAAATCATCCAAGCTGATAAAATATGATAGTTTAAGATGAGAGATTTTGGAATCAAATAAAAAGGAGGAACAAGAAGAACAGTCTTAAACAGAACATTCTGGCCTCTAAGGAAGATCAACTTCTCCCTCAGTGAAACAAAAATGGAGGTTTTTAATTAATGGAATAATAAGAATTGGTCCAATTAGTAGAAAGACACCAAAATGATGAATTTGTTAATTCCTTCAGCAACCAACAGATGGCGATACACTCAAGCATTTAAATATGAAATGCAGCAAGGGATCAAAGAGATCAGGCCATAACTAATGCAGCCTATGAGCTCTGATAGTCAGGACCCCTCTGTCCTCCAGGGCCATGGTCACAGATGTGGGGTCCACATTTGATGGTAGTTTGCATTGGTGGGAAAAATTGTTTGTGACTGCACCATTGTCTCCCAACTGAATGAAAAGAGCAAAACGACATCAGGAGGCAAAAATAACTGAAGACAACAGTTGAAGTCAACCTATTGTTAATGTTGTTTTCTCAGCCCTTTCCTTATCATCAAATGTTAGACTGAAATTACATTGTCACAGAATCAATCTGAATGAGCGATATGTATAGTGCTACAGTGCTTTCTGCAGAGAATAATTTGACAGTACATTCAAAGCATTTCTCTACAAATATATTTTGGTCCAACTAAAGAATCAAACAACAAAACATTTGACAGTTTCTGTTGACTGTTACAGAAAAAATTCTCAAATGTTCAACCTGCCTGCTATAGGCTCACCTTCTCAGCATGCACGTCGATCCGGTTGTTGTAGTATGTGATGATAACATCCTCTGGAGAAAATTCACTCACATCGACTGTGAACTGGAAAATGTCTCCAATGAGCTGGATCTTCCCCAAAGGATGAGCAAAATCTGAAAGAAACCACTTACAGGAAGTCAATCTTCATAACTACATGTTGGGGTATAACCTTATTAAACTTTTTTCTCTTCATCTGACCTGTAGATTTTATTTCTCTGCTGGTGTGCGGAGGTCGTGAGACTAGGTCTTCTGAGGAAATTCCACAACTTTCTCCATAGTGACTGACGAAGTGTATCTTCTATATGGATCCAAGGAAGGTCATTTTTTTGTGCGAGCTTGGCTCTGATCAAAGAGTCAGTATATGAGTCCTTTATAGTGTGTGTGTGTGTGTGTGTGTGTGTGTGTGTGTGTGTGTGTGTGTGTGTGTGTGTGTGTGTGTGTGTGTGTGTGTGTGTGTGTGTGTGTGTGTGTGTGTGTATTTGGATGTCTGTGTGATGTAGCAGCACAGGAATATGACACGGTTTGTAGATATTTAATGTGTCAGAACTGTTGTTTAACTGTTGTCATGGGGTCCAACATTTCTTGCCACACCCCTGACTGGGAGCATATGAGTCTTTGTGTTTGTGTGAGAAAGGGTGTGGAGATGTTTCTGAGTAAAGGAATAACCTATAATTATCAGTCCTTTTATTAAATGACCTATCATTCTTGACTTTGATTTAAAAGGTGGCCATAATCTGACATTGTACAGAAATTGTAATTTGGCTGTTTTTTAATTTGTCAGGAGGATTTGTTCCAGGAATGACACTGTTCTAATACAATCTACATTGAAACCCAAACAGCGAGTAAATTTAAAATGGCTGAGTGACGGAGTGAAGTTGTGTGTAGGTGTGACATTCAGCTCCGTCTTGTTAAAAGTCACCAAGTTTGATTAAGTCCATCCGGATGTCAGATATAACCAAAAGCAAGCTCTGTGAGGCCAACAGTTAAGATTTAGTGGTGATTACTAATATTGGAGAAGTACATATGATGAAGTCTTACTGGTGGTTTAAAAAGAAAGGCTTGTTGAAACATACGTCACTTTCATGTGTAGGTTATGACAGTGTGAGGTGAGTTCTTTGAAAGCATACCGAAAGATCAGAAGATCACAATATGAAGTTGTATAGGTCCTTTTAAATTCACTTTCATCTAATGTTTTTTGTTTTGTTTTTTTCGGAGGAGGGAGAAATCACACATTTTGAAGTTTCATGTTACAGTGTCACTTTTATGTAGGTTACTTCCTCTTTAAAAGTTGTTTATTTGTTGCCTTCTTTTCAGTTTGTTAAACCAAATTCTGTCCATTTTGTAGCCAGTGTTTGATATAAATTTTAAAAAAGTTTGCAATTTGTTAGCAAAGAGCGGGACTCACAGTGTACTGTGTGAATGTTGATATACTTCTCAGTATGTTGATGTGTATGGTTAGGGGGTAGAGGGGTTAAAAAAATTTCATCGGTCAAAAGGGGTCTGGTGGAAAAAGTTTGGAAACCATTAAATTATATTTATCATGGGTTGAAATAATAGATTTACAGAAATGGATGGCTAAATAAATCAGTAGCAGTTACAGATGAGGCTGACATAGCTGAAAATGTTAACTTACAGAGACTTGGATGTGATGTTAAAAAAGTGTCCTTGTCCGCTTCGGGACTCCGTAGTGGTTTACTAACAGATTTGTAAAATTTGTTAAGACATTAGCTTAAAATAAATTACGGTTTAGATAGTTAAAAGTAACGAGAAAGTAAGAGAAGGTTAGACAAAGCTATCACATAGAAGAGTTAAACAGGAAGGACAAGATCAATAACGTTAGTAAAATAGTTAACTAAAAATGATTCACTGAAGAGTTGTCAATATTCAGCAGGTTTCATACTTACTGGAACAGGATCTTTTAAACGTTAATCCCAACTTGTCAGTAACAAAGTATGTCGGTGAAACAATTTTAAACCATATTCAAAGACAAGCAATTCCTTTGTAAGGCAATACTGATTTTATTTAAACACAACATACACCACCTGGCATATATTTTGGATATATTTCTCATGTAACAAATGACATAAATATAAAACAAAATAAATATTAAATAAAATGAACATTTGTATTAAGACATGATGTAAACAACTTGAGATACAGAGACTAACTATAAAACATAAGAATGTGTGATTCTTTGCCCTGAGTATAATAATTTGTCCAAATGTAAGAGAGAGTCTCATTTGTCACAACAATGTAGAAAAAGCATCTTTAAGGATCCAGAAACACTGGCAGGATATAAAGTGAGTGCTTGGAGGAAAAGGCTCTTATTCATGAAGAGCATAAAATGTTTTGTCAGTCATTCAGGCAACACAAGCACTATCACATTGTCTAACATTTTACACTTAATTTTACAATGGTTTCATTTACTACATCACAAAACTTGTTTTATGTTCAACATAATAGTCCATTGGTTCACAAAGATAAATTATCTGTTAGAATAAAGTACATAAGTGTTTTTAATCTCAGTCCTCTCTGAGTGGCTTGGAGTGTCCTCTTCAGTTGTGTCACACTGTGTCACAGAGGAGGTAAAAAAACCTGCAGCACAGCTCAGTTTCACCCCCCCACAAAAAGTCCTGCTCGTCCCCGAGTGAAATGGCATGGTCGGTCAGTGCACTTTGATTTGAAGGAATGCTTAGATCACACAGCAAACACGCTGAGAGAGCTGGTCTCATCTTTCAGACCCAGGATGCTGTATGCTATCCTCTTCATGTGACCGGGCAGCCGCACTCCAATATTCCTGATGTCTCTAAAAGGAAACAGAAAATGAGAGGCTTTTTTAGTATGGTACAAACAATATGTCGTCCACTTCACGAGAACAGAACTCAGTGTTACTTGAACAGCAGTTATTCTGAACCGGGGACCAAATAACAATTTGAACAGAAAACAAGTGTTGGAGGGGGCATGCTGCATTTTCATTTCACACTTCATGTCTCTCTTCAGCTGTCCTATTGAATAAAGGCAAACGGCTCCAATAAAAGAATACATCACAAAACAAACTGTCCATATAATCCTGATGTAGCGTCAACTAAATCATACATTGGTTGGAGTAGGTCTCTTTAAGCAATTAATCAAGAGTTCAAATTGTCAGCTTCAAGTAATAAATTCAATCTTTAAAAGTAAAAATAAAAGAGCTAATAAAATCCTGTAAATGGTTTTTGTACAGGTGAGAGCTGCAAGTTTGAAACAGACAGCTGTCTAACTGGATAAACCTGAAGGATTAGATGCTATTACTCAAATTTGAAATTGAGCTTAAGATAATTGACAACCTGTTGTAAACAATAGACTTTAAGTCATGTGTAAACACAGAATTAGTTAGCAAAGAGTAAGGTGATGGTAGCTATGAACTGTTGAAAAAAGTAAGCTTAAAGTAATGTTTTATTTTGATAGTAACAGCTAAGATAAAGTAAAAAAAAAAAATGAATCAGTCATCTTAAAGTACTGGACATAATCTTTTGACACAATCAAGGTAAAAGTAAATAATCAACTGTTCTAATCGCAGATCATTGTTGGTTGTTAAAGGTGATAAACTTGTGAAATGTGTTTCGTATATCTGTGCTACAGGCCTGAGGAAACATGAACAAGCTGCATACCAATATTGTAATTGAATGCAAACACATTTTGCGTATAAATAATGTTTAAGTACGTCCATTTCAAAGTGGAAGAAACACATTCTACACTTGACAGATGATGGCAATGAAAGAGTACTTGAGCTAATTTTGCAGAGGGGGTTTGTGAGACATTGCTAACCACTGCTGAAGTTATTCACTCAAGAATGAGAGGAATGACATGTGCACATTTGGAGGAGAGTATTTCTGCATTAACAAACCACAAACAAATGTTTAAGCTGAGAGCTCAATACTTTCTCTGTTACATTCAAATGTGGCCTGGTGCCAGATAGATCCGTGCGGCGAGTCGAGGCTGCACCTGTGCCTGCATGTGTGCACTTACTCATGTCTCAAGGCGAGCACCTGCTCCATGGATGTGATCCCGGCGCGGGCAAAGCTTTCGTTGTACTGGCTCATTTTGATGGAATCCAGCCACTCAGGCACCGACCTGAACATGGTGCCGTCACACCCGCTGGTGCTGGGCAAGCGGATGGACACACTGCAAGGAAAAAAAATATTATTATTATTATATAAAATTTATTTTCATTGTGTTTTTATTGTTTATTTTTGATAATTACTTGAAACTATGTCTTTAGTAGACATCAAAATAACACTCTTACCGTGGATCAAAGTCAGCGATGGTTTTCAAAGATTCTGGGCTTCGGAGCAGTTTGTCCAAAATGTTAACGATGTCTATGAAGCGAGGTCGCGTGGCGCGGTCGTGCTGCCAACACTGGAGCATGAGCTGGTAGACTGCAGATGGACAGTCCATCGGAGCAGGAAGCCTGAAGGCCTCATTGATCGCCTTCATGACCTGAGGAAGGGATTGGGCCAGAGTGAGGGCAGGGTTTAGCTTAATCAAAGAAAAAGTGCTTTGTTTGAATGTTGACGTTAGCAGTTCATCTGAGGAGGAAGGTGGGAAAGTCTGCTGGACGTCAGGCAACTTTCTATCCCCATCGACTAAACACAGACTCTCAGCTGCAACACATACACACACAAGTTTGACTTAAACAATCCTTCCTCTCAACCATGGAACCAAAAACATACCTCATGATTGCTCATGTCCCAGTAGGGCCGTTCTCCAAATGCCATGACTTCCCACATGACGATACCGAAGCTCCACACGTCGCTGGCTGAAGTGAATTTCCTGTATGCAATGGCCTCAGGGGCGGTCCAGCGAATTGGGATTTTACCTCCCTGAAAGAAGAAACACATTTTTAAAAAAAAATCATATTTAATGGATGGAGCAAGTGAAAACAGAGGGCGCTGCAAGAGCAACACTTATGATTGGGCACTTGGGAGAAAAACATAGCAGCAACTGTCTGGCATCATTAAATGGACAAAGAACAAAAAGTTCTCCCTGCTGCTGTTCTTTGAGGTTTTAAATGTAGATGTTAGACTTACTCTTGTTGTGTACGTGCCCTCAGCGTCATCCTCAAGAACGCGCGACAAGCCGAAATCTGACACTTTACACTCCAGGTTGCTGTTAACCAAGACATTTCTTGCTGCGAGGTCTCTGTGGACATAGTTCATGTCAGAGAGGTATTTCATCCCAGCAGCTATTCCACGCAGCATCCCCGCTAGTTGGTATGATGGGATCTCTCCATCACGGCCCTAAAGGAGGGGAAAAAGTATATTTTACAAGGGTCACATTTAGATGCAACATACAAACATTAAAGGAATGCTTCTATAGGGAAACTCATTTAGCCCCCCCTGTCAAGACTTTAATGAACATTTGGATCCTACTCCCAAAGCATGTAGAGGCAGAAGAAAGAGCTAGCTTAGCTTAGCATTAGGGTTTTTAGAGCAAGGAAAGAGGAATTGTTTTATCAATGTGCACCACAATGTTACAAACCCAAACATGTAAAGCTTATTATTACTATTTGTTGTAGGTTTATTTCAAATGTATAAAAAAACATATATACCAAAAGTGATTAATTGTGGTTTTATGGATTGTTACGGGTCAGACTGTTTCTTTGCCTATCATTAAAAACCCCTTCAACTTGATTGTTTCACACCTTTTTTCCTGATTAATATTGAGTTTCAAGGAATACAAACAATGAGCACAAAGTTTTTAAGTTAAACTCTGAAACCCAAATCCTTTGATTGTGCGTACCTTCAGGTATGTGTCAAGAGCTCCATTCTCCATGTATTCTGTCACGATCATGGCATGTTTGACTAAAAGTTAAAACAAAAAGTTAATTGAGTAAAAAAAAGAAGCATACAAGCTTTCGATTAAAATAAGTTGTGAAAGATTCTTGAGTTTAGTTTGTAGGTAATCGACTCACATTTGGTGACAACTCCCTCCAGGTGGATGATATTCGGGTGCGAGAACTGACCCATGATGCTGGCCTCGCTCAGGAAGTCCTGCCTCTGTTTCTCCGAGTACCCTGGCTTCAGCGTCTTAATGGCCACAGCAAACTCCCCTCGGCTCGGAGTCTTCATCACACCGCGAAACACTTCCCCAAACTCTCCTGATCGACAGACGGATAAGCAGGAGGAAAGTCAGAGGCTGCTTCTCTGATTCATTTGAAAGAAGAAACAGGTGATTAAAAAAAAAAAAAAAACACTCACCAACTCCTATGACTTTTTGTTTGCTGACAGCATTGGAGTCAATTTCTGTGACAAACTTGTGGATGGCAATGTTCGGGTCTTCATACATGTGTGGATCAACGTAAGTCTTCAGAGGCTTGAGTTGATCTAGGGAGGAGAAATCTAAACATTAGGCTTCATAATATTTATTTTCAATGAATATTACTGCATGTACAGAAGTCTTTCTAACCTGTTGAGAAGTAGGGATCTTCAGGACCTCCTCTGCCACGAATGCTTAATCTCCTAAGAGAAAATCATGGAAAAATGATCTTTGTAATTTACAGAATGAAGAGTGGCTTTTTCACAATATGCAGGTCAGGCTCTGCTCTGAACAAAGACGAGGCCTGTTTTCAATAGCGGAACCATTCATTACAGATAAACCCTGCTTGAGCTTGTGGCTCATGATAACACACCTCTGAGGATGACATTTTTTCTGGAAGACTCAGGTGTTTGTTGTTTATGTGCCACAAGTGTGTAGTTACGTACCGTTTACGCAGCAGAAGTACAGCGACCACGACAAGCAGAATAACAGCAACTCCTACGACAGCCGCCATCACCATGGTGGAGTTGTTTTGGACCTGAGACTCAGCTGTGAACATCAAAGAGAAAAAAAATAAAAAGGATCATGAAGTGAATCATTTCAGGAATGTCCAATGAAATTTGAAACAGAAAATGCACTCCCTATTTGGAAGACTTTAAAGTTGCTAGTACCTAATGGTGAAGTGTTGAACTCGTGCTCGGCGCTGTAGCTGCCCGGGTTTCCTTCAGGACTTATGGCCTGGACTCTGAACATGTAAGTGGTGTCGGGGGTGAGGTCATTAATCTGGACTGAACTTTTCTCCAAAATCAGGACTGTGTAGGTGGTCACATCACGTTCACCATCGCCATCCTGTGGAAAAGATTGATTCAAATATTTCTTTATTTACTTAACAATAACGTTTCCCCTCAAAAGCTTCTATTTTGAATGAGGGGACAGACGTAAAGGAGAACAAAGTGTTCTGTCTTACTTTTCTGCGGTACATGAGCTCAAAGCGGTGATTGATGTGGGCTGGAGGCCTGCGAGACAGAGTCCAGGAGAGAGACAGACTGGTGGGGCTGCGATCATCCAGATGGATCAATGTCACCTTGGGGGGATCTAACGGTCGTCGAGAGGCAGAAAGCATAATAATAGTTAGAGAGTAATCATAGTCGTTGGACAAGGGCCTTTGGAAATAAAAGCCTTTGGGAATCTTTGGTCAGACTGAATTCCTCTTTGTGAAGTAAGCCCTTATTTTTACACCATGATTTGTGGACCACAAATAACATTTATTGACATTTGAATCACGCTCTAACCCCAAATGATCTGTTTAACAAAGTGTTAGTACTAAAAATTGCTCATAAATGTCTTTTCAAACAGATGAGTTTCAGGAAATGACAAATTATTACGTCATGTGGGTTCTCAAAAAACCCCAAAAGGAAAATGATTAAAAAACAATGTAAATCTTGTGGTTTTATATCAGTGGTAGGGATGGGGTTGAGAGTGGGTTTTTTTACACTACTCTGGAGGAGTGTAACTGGTTTTGATGGAGTAAGTAATGACCTTCTTTGAATGACTTTTAGCCAGAACAAAAACACGTTAGCAAGTATCTTTAAAATATATATTATTTGACTCTGTTTTCCCATGATCAGGAATAAATGTTTGTTGTTTGTCCTTTTCTTCAGATCAAGATTTATTATCTTGGTTATCTGGGTTTCCCATGAATACCGGTCCAATTCATTTATTTCAAGACATTCACTCGTTTTCATGAGAGACTGTTGTCTCGAGATCATGACTTGAATAAGTAAACTCACGAGTTAACGACCAGAAATGACTTGATATTGTGTAAAATGGTGAAAAATAAAAATGGATGGATGCATGTCTGAGTTAGATATTTCATTAGATGTCATTATTAGAAGGGTCTTTAACAATTTGGGGGTTTCAACACTTTTTCTGTGCAACTTCAGTATCTGAGAGAGGGATTCATAACCACTTTATGCACGTGCGTGCGTGTTTGTGTGCGCGCTGGAGCTCACCTGTGTAGTCTAGAGCTGTGGTGATGCTTGCAGCGGGCTTCTTAGTACCAAACTGTGACACCCCGCTGTGAGCCTCCACAGTGAACGTGTAGTTCAGATGAGAGTCCAGTTCACTGACGACCACCGCGGTGTCCCGCAGGTCAGTAGGACTTGGCTCAAAACGTATCTTGTCGCCGCAGGGGACACACGAGGTGCCTTCACAGAGCTCACACACCACGCTGTAGGTGAGGTCAGCGCGGCCCCCGGTCACCAGCGGCAGGCTCCAGGATAGCTGCAGCCTGCCGTCTGCTGAAAGGGTGGTGGAGCTCAAGTCGCGAGGCGCACTGGGTGGGGCTAAGAGAGGAAGTAGATGAGAGAAGAGTTAGCCTGACATTCTGCTCTGCCTCTAATTAGCTCAAAAGATTTCATAGTGATAGTTTTTACCAGAGCAAGCCGATGTAGGAGAATCAGTGGGGGAGCGGAAGAAACCATCTTCACATTGACACTCAGATGCGCCCGCCGTGGAGGGCTTGGTGTTATCAGGACAAACCTGACATAACTGGCTTGATACAGAAGGCTTGAAGTAGCCTGGTTTGCACACTGTGTGAGAAAAAAAAAAGGTGTGTGTTAGTTTAGGCATGACATATGTGAGTAGCTATGAACAGTCAAACAAAGGCTGAAAACGCAAACAATGAAGCTGTCTCTGTAATACCAGTCGTTTCCAACCTGACAGGAAGCGTTTGTTGTGAGTAACCTATAATCTTTGAGTCTTTGTATGCAGAGAAATGAGAAGGGATTTCCCTGATCTGTCTGCACTTGCCTTTTTCTCCCGGAGGCCTAATCCCAGGTCACACTGCCGGTGTCGACCGGATGAAAGCCGAGCATTAAATCTATCAGGTGATCTGATCTACAGTTTCCTTGTGAACTCTTAGCTCGCATTATCGCCCGGATCGTATTTGTAATTTGAACAAAAGGAAGTGGCACCTTGGACACTGAACGAAAGAGAGTCGTGATAGACATTTTGACAAACAGATAAACAGCCTTCCAGGTCATGGAAGGTTAATGAACACGCAGAGTGGACAGAAACCAGAGCGCAAGAGCTGCAACTCAGTCTGAAGCTGATATTTCCTCCCATTCTTCCTTTCCTTTAACCCCCCGAAACAAGTCGCCAAATTCAGGGATCCGAAGGTTGAAAAGTGAGAGGAAAGAGAGTCAGGAAAGAGGAAAAGCTGCCAGATCACACTTTGACTTTCTAGTATGTTTATAGAAACAGATGGGTTGATAAAGAGCTTCAGCACAGGAAAAAAAGAAGAAGAAAAAAGAAATAGGTCTTTTTAAAGTTCTCCTCTCTCTTTCTGCGGCCTCCCTCGGGAGAAGCCTTTCATGTGGTCCCTCTCCTGGTGGCCGTGAGAAGAGGTCGGGTAAACCCCCAGGTTTAAGACGCGGTGGCGTTACTTCTCCGCCGAGGCAGAAGGACCTTTGCACTCTGAGTATCGCCTCAGTGGAGGAGAAGGAGCAGGTTGAGTTTGAGGAGGAGGGACGATGATGAATAGGTTGGTGAATGGGGGGGGGGAAGGGGGCAAAGGTCTGGAGCACCAACAGAAGTTCTCCCCAGGGAGTCACTCGGCGGCAATGGGGGTGTAGCTAAGGTCTTTTCGCATAAGAAAAGGGGGCCAGCCCATTTTCATCTTGAGCCGAGGCAGCAGGACCTCTGTCACGTACCAAAGAAGCTCTGGCTCTATTCATCTATTGTCTCCGAGATTGGCCAGAGTGGTGCCATAAATATGTTGCACTACTCATTATGCAGCTCACAAAAGGGCGGCATGTGTGCGATGTATGCAAACACTGTATATGCAAACTTTTGAATTGTGGATTTTTAAAAAGAAGGCGATTTTTTTCGTCCATCTCCAAATGGGTTCAAATGTTGTCTTATCTGATCCAAACGTCGACTCGGTTCACTTTTATTTTACTTGCTAATGAATGGATATTTGTTCCGCTAAATCGTCCAAGACTCCTCCACGACTACAACACACGTGAAAAGGACTTCTGTTCCGCACCGGTGCATCTGTTAATTGAATCTGTTTTTTGGCTTTGAGTCGGCCTATTGTTCTAATGAGTGGGAACATGGATTAGGGAGCTCGTTGCGTGTGTTAACAACCGGATGAAAGAGCAAAGGGAGGCGAAGCGGGGGCATGTCATTGGCTAACAGCTGTCCTGTTGCTCTACTAATCCTCTTGACTAAATTACACTCCACACCTAACTAAGCAGCCACGAAGCTAACCACCCTCATGCACCAACTGTCGACTTGCTCCCCACCCTTTAACTCCGACCAAGGACAACCTGCTTATTTGTGTCAGTCAGCATTCCTCCTCTTCTCACTTTACTTCCTTTTCCCACAACAGTTGGGCTCTTCAGTGGAATCCACATGAGCCTCCAAGGATATCACTTTCTCTGTTAAACATTAAATTGGAAATGAGGACTTGGCTGGAACAAAGCTCATTGCCATCATAATACTTGTGATTTAACGTGTCATTAAAAAAAGGGTTTTTTTTTCCTGAATACAAACAATATCAGGTCATCCTCCAGAATTTGGAGGGCAGGTTTTTTCTCGTCATCAATACTTCCTGCCTTTCACTGTCAGTTTCCGTTTCAGGTGTTCAGGCTCAGAGTCCAAATGCGGTAAGAAAACGTCAAAGACTGAAACATTCCTTCGCCTTAACCTCATCCCCGCCCCGCTCTCGTTTCCTGTCCTCATTTTACAACCACAGAACCAGAGTCACTCTTTGAATCATCACCCATGTCTTTCACAAGTATGCAGGACTGTAACTCGCAATACTTTTATTCAACCTCTACTTGTGTCAATTTATCAATGACATGTGTGCTCTAGAGTGTGTTTGAGTAACATGAGAAGTAGTGTCACACTTTCCCCGAGGCCAAACGTCATGTAAATATTTTGCTTTGTCTGTCTCAGAAAAAATACTTAAACTGCTTTTTTGGAAGAGAAGAAAACACTCAAACAATCAGACAATGAGTCGGACTAATCTGTTAATCCCTTCATTATTACAGCTGGAGAAACCTGTTCACTTATGATAACTGAGTCGAGCCTCGAGATTAAAATGTAGCAGTCAAGGTGACTCGGAGCGTCAGGAGTCATAAACTGCTGTCTGACTCAGTCTAACCTCTGGCAGGCGTGTCAGCTCCATTCCTGTAATCTGTGGTTCCGTCGCCATGGCAACTCACACACAACAAACACTCGCGAGGAGAAGACACACCACTCAGGTAATCACGCTGACACATTCACACGGACCCTTCCTTTAGTCCACCACGGCTGGAGGTGACGCGAGGGTGAAAGAATTCCTTTGAGAAGTCCCCCCGCACCATACTGTGCCCTTCTTCCCTCCTTCCTCCTCTCTGCATCCTCCTCTCCTCCCACGTTTCCTCCAGACAGTTCAACAAAACCACACCCGAGAAGAAACTTCCGCACAAACAGTAGGAGCAAATACAGTATGAACACCGCAGCTATGTGCTGCACACTGTACATGCGTGTTGTTTCTTGCGTGTGCGTGAGCTCGCACTTCTTTCTCGAGGGCGGCGCATTCTGCAAAGTCTTTGCATACTTAACCTTCGTCTGGGTGTCACTTACATTCCACTTTGAGTTTCTAAATCTACAGGACTTGGTTTTTAAAAATGGTTTTCACCATCTTGTTCTCCAAAAATAACCCGCCTTTACTTATCTCAATGTTTAAAAAAATTAAGATTAAGCAACAAGTTAAACAAGATTTTCACTGACAAATATCTTAAAGTGTGACTTTGGGAAGGAACTAACCTGAACGCAGGAGGACTTGAAACTGAAGGCAAAATGTTTAACCAACTTTTTTTTTTTTTTTTTTAAGCTTCTTCTCAGTATTCGATATCTCTGAGAAACAAACTGTGTGGAAATCTAAAACAAACTCAAAGTTCATACTATATTAGTGATTCAGTGGGAGAGCTTTTGTACTGTACTTTATCACCCCCAGCCATAGTCAGAACCATAAAACGACGGTGTGTCAGTCCGCATCTGTGAGAAAAGCAGTGGAAAGAATGTGCTATTGCCCAACAGGTGAAGAGAGGAGGCTGTTGAAATTTCCTTTGGGATTATTATCTAAAGTGCATAGAGCAATTTGTGCTCGCGGTCGCTTCACAATCTAAACAAGACAAACATGTTGAGACATCTTCCCTTTCCCATACTTTGCCCTACTGTACCTGGCCCATCTGGAGACATATGCAGTGTTTATGTGATAGATATGCAGAAAGCCAGACGCGATTACTCATTCCTCACACCTTGCCAAAGAGTAGTGTTTGGGGAGGTTTAATTACTCACGTCTCAGTCGAGTGCATGGTTTTATTTCTAGCAGTGCTTACCTTGGCAGGAGTCCCCGGTGGTTTCGTAGCCTGCGAGACACTGGCACTGGCCCACGGGAACCACCCATTCGCCCTCAGCTGAGCAGTAGATGCTGGGGGTGGTCCGGCTTACGGCATTCTCCACACAGGCTCCCTCCACCTTCGTGAGGGCGTCAGCCACGGTCTCTGGGAAAGCAGCCAAGCTCTGCACCGTGGACGGGCACGTTTTGTAGTACACTCTGACAGACAGCAGCGCCACACAGGCACCCATGTCCTGAAAAGCAAGGTAAAAGCCCCTTCTGGACAGAGGCCCCACCACTCTTATTTCCCTGTTGACCTTAAGCACCCGGCCCCTTGTGACCTCATCAGGAGCGATGGTGGCTACTTTTTTGAACTGGCCTTTACGGAAGTTGGTGCCAACATCGGCATCAGCTTCCGAGATGTAAAGGTTGAAGGTTTCTTTGCAGGCGACAGAAGCGCCTTCAAAAGTGTTGCAATCTCGTACGACAAAACTAAGCTCCACGGACACACGCGAGGTTCCCGGGCGCCGCTGGATGAACGTCGTGCGTAGCCAGTTGTCCTGTTCAGTAGAGTCGATGCTGCAAACACTGTAGGTGTATAGAAGTGAGCCATTCACCACCGTCTGGACAATCTCCCACTGAGAAACAGAGGACGATAAAAAAAAAAATGAAAAAAAAGGAGACGGATTAGTTTGTTACTATAATGAAAGGTTGCGGTTTTTCAGGGAATAACTACAGGCTTCAGATGCTTTGTACTCGCCGAAAACCCCGTTTTATTGATGAGACACCTCTTCTTTCATGCTGAGTGAGAAGCTTGTAAAGCGAAGAAGGGAGCTGCTTTTTTTTTTTTTTTCTCTTCCACAAATTAAGATTATTGGCCTGGACATGTGCTGCGCTCAGTCACAACGTGTGTGGTTCAGCACTAACACACGCAGGGTGCATGTGTGTGTGTGTGTGTGAGGCGCACATAAATCCAGCAAGTACTACTGTAGAAAACCAAGAGATTTATGGCAGCTAAATGAGCTTTATAAGCACGCTGCAAAGACACGGCAGCAAAATTGGCAGCAATTAAGAGTTTTTAAGAGACGGTGGCAAGGACGAGTAGGAAGATTAAAAGCTTTGGATTTAACATTAAATGTAACAGCTCATATTATATGTTCAAGTGCTGCTGTGTTCAGAGAATAAATCAATGTTAACATTTACAATACTTTAAATGGTGTTAGAAAGAGAGGCGGTGGAATATTTCCAAAATGTTAATATAGTAAAAGTGGGACTGTTAAAGATTGGCATTTTATGGGGCTTTTAAAATCATTTCTTTTTTTGGCCAAATCAAAACGTTCAATTAAAGCATTTACTTTATTTACTATCCTACTTTTATTGCTAATTAAGCCATGTCTTACAGCATTTAAGAATCAAATAGTTATCCTTTCGACAATTAATACAGTACTGTTAAAATTCTCAAAGAAAGTTTTAGAGGAACAAAAGAAACTGTGATTAAAAACTAGGGAAGTCCTATCCATTGAAACAAGAATCTTTAGATCTCTTGACAACCCTCAGACAAGAAACACAGCCCGCACAGTGGAAGTGGTCATGTCCTGTTGCTTTATTTAGACAGAAAGCCACTGAACTATAGATAGAGGGATGGTTCTCCACACATGGCCCCGTCTTTGTGCCTCTTTTACGTTACGTCTGTCCACTTAATGTACAGATCATCTCGCTGCTGTAATGTCTAATTTCAGAGAACAGACCTCACCTTGTACCCTCACTGTTTTAGTGTTAGAGTGACTACACTACACATCTCCTGTGATTTTGAAGAAATGCGCCATAAAAGCATCTTTAGGGTCGAACCTTTGACATTTTAACAGCATTCATGAGTTCTTTCTGAAAGGGTAGAGTTAACACAAGAGTCCGCCAAACCTCATGGAGCTGCCACTCATTCCATCTCTCCCAGAGAGCTTTTTTAGTATGAATGAGCAGGAAGAGGCCTCAGCTATTGTCATTACTAAATAGTATTCAAATTCTTAACCAACTTTTCCGCAGAGTGCTTCGCCCATTGGTTGTCTTCGTTGTCTTACGCAGAGAATGACGATTTTAAAGTCTAGAACCTGAAGTCTTAAAAATGCCAGTTGTGGTAAAAATACTCACTCCGTTCTCATATGGCAAAGTCAACCAGCCCAACTCTGAGCCCGAGACGCTCATATCCAGTAAAACTTCTGCAGAGACAATAAGGAAAACACATGACATGGTTAAAACAAGCACACAAGCAACGAATGACATCACAATGTCCAAAGAAGAAATGCATAATAGTTGTTTTTTTTCCCATAAGAGAGGCTCACATAACATCTGTTCCAAATAGTACATGGTAGTCTTCTTTCTGTTTAATAGATGGCAAAATAACTGGAGATGACTATGATGTGACTGTACAATTCAATTTTCTGCCTTGATCCCTGGGGGCCAACAGCTTTATGGGGGCCACATGCCAGGCTTTGACGGTTTAATCAAGCATGTCGTTCTGATTCAAGACTTCATTGACCATGTCCTCTACGTCCAGGATACATGGCTTTAAATGTCTGAGAAAGGCGTGGGCACTTTAATTTGCCATGACCAGAGAAATACATGAATCGGCACCAAAAGTCAAATTAAAAAAGTCGGACATGTTGGGGCAGCCTACAGGTGGCCCTTACGCCTAAACTGACGATGGTTCTGGCTACTTAATTCCACTAGGCTAAATAGTTTTCGTTTCAGAATGTTATATTTATTTACGACATTTATTAAACAATTTAAACCGTTTTTAATTGTTCAGGTTTTAAACAGCCGAGAAGTCAAGACATTCACCATAATTATCTCTTATTTCCTGCTTAGGCTACAAAACAAACAAACAAACAACAACAACACAAGAACGACATACAGAAAGATACATTACAGGCCTATTTTTAATTGAAAACTAAAAACAGAAAGTTAAACGTAAAGCAGACCAGCAAATTCCAGCCTCCTGACTCATGAGGTGCGGTAGGCTATAGCTGGGAAATCTCTTAAAACAACGCGTTAAAAAAATTGACTTTTACTTACGTTCTTTAGACTGCAGGCTGGTAGAAATGTGGTTAATAAATAAAAACAAAAAGAAGTAGACCCGAGAGAACTCCATATTTCCACACAACTTTATTTCAAAGTCGTGGTTAAATATCCCAAAGTCTCTGCTCTCCTCTGTGTGCTCCCACGGACACAACTTCTCCAAATACTTCACTCTACCGGCTGAGTGAGCACGAGCCCGCAGGCAAGCCATTGACTAACAGGTGGCGTCATCGCCCCGCCTCCCAGGCGCCGTTGGAATGCAGAAGCTGTCCAAATTTGGTAGTCAGGGGGCGGAGCCAATACTGTTGGACGGCACCTGTTTCATTCAGTAGAATTTAAACCTTCATAAACTGTTCGCGCCAGTGCACATGTGGATTTAACGATTGCATCACATCATGTTACATTTTTTTTGTACCAATTAACTTACATATCATTGATATTTGTAAAATTCTTCAATAGTATTGAACTAAATCAGAAATAACTCACTTGTGTTAACAAAAACTCTGAATGCAAAGATTTAATAAATACCCTTTCCAAAACATTAAAAAAACAGTTTATTGAAGAATGACACATAAAGTAAATAAATATCATAGGAATTTAATGATATCCCAATGAAATCTATCATATTTAGAACATGCACAAAATAAAAAGTGTTTATTATGCAGAATAACTTCGTTGGAGTACATTTCTAATCTGTTGGGAAGGAAGTCTTCAAATAGTCTTCGCTGTTTCAGTTTCAAGCCCTGCAGCATGATTTGATTAAACATATTATGTCACCTCTGTTGTAAACTTGTATGGATTTCTAGTGTTGAACATTTATTTAAACATATATGTGGTGTGTGTTTATTCTTTAGGTAGCTTCACCTGGATGAAATTGTTTTGACCAAACCATGGCAACCCCTCCCCCCCCCCCCCCCCCCCAAAAAAAAAAAAAACAGAATTCAAGAAATTCTTCAGAGAAATTCAGTATGACAGATGTAGAAATAAAAGGTGGAAAAAATGTTACCTCAAGTTTAGCAAAAATGTTTGCTGTATATATTTAATGAATAAGAATTCAAGTATGATTCCTTATGATGGGGAATATAAAGTTCGGCTTAATTTCCCAACTGATATCCAGTAAAATAGTTTTGAAGTTGTTGGAATTGGGATTTTCTCGAAGGGAAGAAAACAAATAGATGTTGTTGGGTTTTTTTGTCCTGTGTAAAAGTATCACAAAGAAAGCACTTACATACTTGTGCAACCTGTGCAGTTTGCTTGAGATCATTTTATAGACTGATTGTTTTGTTGTTTTTATTCGTACTCTTAATTTATTAATCAGTCAATAAAACATTGCTATTCTTTCAGCTCTTAATTTGTTGTCTGTGCAGCACTGTTTTATTTATTTATTTTATTTTAAAGCAGCTTTGCAGGATTAATAAAGCTGTTTGAGTTCAATTTAATGTTTTGATGGTTCTGGCAGTGAAAATGGCTTTTACTATTTAACTAGAAGGCCATGTTGTTGAACATAAACTCAAAGATTTTTAAACCATCACAGAGAAAAAAAGAATTCTGTCTTAATTCAAACATTCTTCATTCTCTTTGCATGTGTATTTACTGTAGCGTGGTTTTGCAAAAGGCAAGCAACTTCATTAAAAGATTGGAAGTACAAAATGTTATTTTCTGATTGAAACAATATATATTCTGTTCGGTCACACTGGCAAATTGAGTGTAAACACCGATTTGGAAATCACTTAATGCTTTATCGGCATTATTCAAACAACATACTCAAACAATAAAATAATAATAAGTCTGAGATTTGGTTTGCCTTTCAAAATGAAAGAGTGATTAAGTTGGACAATCTTTCCGACTGTTCTCTTGGTAATTGCCCGAATCCTCCACTTCTCGTCCAGGACTTGTCTTTCCCACGACTGGTAAAGGAGGGGTCAAGTAGGAGGGGGCGGTGTGGTATGAATATATGACTACTAATGAGACGCTCCTCAAAAAGAACCTTAACAATTTGGGTATGAATATGTGACCACAAAGAGGATCTGACAATAGTATCACCTAGCAACTCTTATCTGAAGGAATTTCAGAGTCAAGTCTTCTTCTGTGAAGCGCTGTGTACTTGGAAAGAAGAGTCCCCTCCATCTGAGAGCCAAACACAGCCAGCCGCCTTGACAAAGACCCCCCAAAAAATCCACTGAAGAGGCGGACATTGTCTTGTCCAACGTTACCATACACGGACATTAATCATACAACAGACAGAGTTAAAGATGTTAGTGAAATAATAGATTAACAAGTTAAGTGTGGGCTGAATTATTGCTTTCTGACCTGCAAGTGACATCCACTTTAATTGCTTACAAACACAAATTGTATAGTTAAACATGATAAATGTCATACCAACAGGAGAGTTTCACACATAGGAACCCATGAAAAAATCAGGTTAAATGTTCAGTAGTGAGTAGGTTTTCTCTTTAAATGTTTAGAAAGGTTCAATTCTAAAGGCAACTCTGTTTGAAATATCTTTTCATTTTTCTGTTTAAGCTTCCTCCAATTAGTTGCCTTGCATACATTAAAGTTTTGTTCTTTTAAAGACATTTCATTTCAGTTTTAAGTAGCACTGTCTTCCTTGACTTTCAATAACTCAGAAGCGAATTGTACAAGACCACAATTTCTTAAGCCTAAAATATCATGGAATCATTTGTTAAATATATTGATGGGTTGTTTAACCACATAGAAATTGGGGTGCCAATGTCCTGGCAGTTGGTGCGCTTGTCCCATGTGCAGAGGTGGAAGTTCTCAAGAGTGGACGGCTTGGATTCACATCCAGCCTGTGGCTCCTTTCCTGTCTTTACCCACTCTCTCTCCCTGGTGTCTTGCTCTATCAACTGTCCTGTCTCTTAAATAAAGGCATTGCATAGAGTTATTTTTGTAAAATGAATATACATGTTTGGTATCAACTCTTTACCTAACCTACAAATATTAAATTCAATTAAACTGTAGTCGTTGCTGCCACTTAAAATTTAGTGGAATAATTTTAAAAAAGCCTACATTTTTTTAAATGTAAGACAAAAAGTAGCATACTCTATTTGTCTTGAGCCTGCATTAGTATTTGTTGCAGAGTGTTGTTAAAATGTAAGTTCTTTCCAGGGAACAAATTTCAATTTTATGTCTCTTGTTGTCAATCCAACAAAGACTTGACCCCCTGCTTTAAGAACCAGATCTCCGTCACTTCGTCAAATTACCCAGCACACTTTGTTTTGAGTGTGAATCGCCACTCGAAAGGAAACTTCCATCTCAAGCGCTCGAGCAGTCCTTTCTCTCCTCTCCTCTTCGCTTTTGATACACACTGAGGTACGCCTAGGTGTTATTTTCTAGTGTGTTAATGGTGAGACTCCGAGAAGTGGTTTCTGTTGTTAACCAGTTCTCAGAGGTGTCAAAGGTCAACACCCTCTCTTACACACAAGTATGCAAATGCTTTCATTATTACAATACAGGCTTCTTTTTATCTATAGCTGCAGAGCATGCGTCTTGCTGGAGAGGTAGTCCTCTGGATGCTCAAACACCCCCCCCCCCCCCCCCCCCCCCTTACATACCCCTCCACCCTTCCTCTGGTCTCGGGCTTCTATGGGCGATGACAGCACAAAAGTACTTCACACTGGGGGCTGGGTCTGCATTTTGTGGGTCAGTGAACAACGGCTGAGGCAGTAACGCCGTGTCATTCAGAGCCTACACCCCCGCTGTCCTCACACTCCTCGTGGTATCAGCAAACAGAGAGGGGGAGCACTGTGGAAAGCACCGGGGCGTTTTTGTGTATCGCCGACATTAAATGCACCTACTGTTTTCCACCATTCCACCATCTCAGCAAGGGCCCCTAAAACTCTTGTTAAGAGATGATGGATTCACACCTTTGTTTCTACGTTTTAAGGACTACAGGCTGACCATCAGTGCTGGAAGAAGAGCAGGTTATTTACTTAAGTAAAACAGCAGTAGCTCACAATAGAGTTATAAAACCTCAAGAAAAGGTTGAAGTAATAAAAGTGACATGGTTTTATATTCCCGAATATTTGATGTGTCCTACTAGAAAGTTTAATCTAACTTTGCAAAGAAGCAATACAGGATTTAAGTACATTTATATCTAAATATATCTACGATCTAAACTAAAGAAGAGACTAAAATTGACTGGGCTTTAACAGAGATGAAAAAAGTTAATGAAGCTCAACTGGTTATTTGAAATTGATAGTGTATAGGAAGTAGGTGTTTTGAGTGTTTGTTTGTTTGTTTTTAATTAATTTTTGGGAATTTTATGCCTGTAGATTATGTTGGATAGAGTTAGAAATCAGTGTGAGAGAGCAAGAGAGTTTTGGGAATGGCTTGAGAGAAAGTTACTACAGGTTAGATTTGAACCAGACTATAGCCTCCATACATGGGGCACATGCACAAACCACTAGGCTACCAGCACCTTGTAGCTGTTGCTTTATAATAAATGAAGCCATACTTAAACACACAAAGTTTTACTCTAAACTAATGAAGTATGATGTAGTTTTCTTTTTTTTTTTTTTACTTTCATTTTTGCTTTATCTGTAAAAAAAAAAAAAAGTTTGAATTAGGAACTTCATGTAACATTTGTTGTAACACTCACAGTTTAGATACTTGTAGTGAAACAATAATGACAAATTGCTCTCTGGTAAGAACTCTTTAATCCTGCCAATGTTTAAACAGTTATGAAAACCGTCTAGGTGAGTTTATCGTAATTACCCGACTGGATTGAAATCAAACACAATCTGACATGCAGGTCCTGAATCAGAGGCCAGGAACGAAACTCTGGGAGACACATCCAATCTTTTAGATAATCCCATGTGCTTAAAGGAGTTTTTATGAGCCTATGAAGTAGAAATATTCCACCCTCCAAGGAGTGCGTCAAGGATGTGCAGAGGGAGTGTGTAATCCTTAACTTATCGGATAACGCTAAATTCAAGCCCAGACAAAAAACGTTTCTTATATAAGCAATCAGATGTGACGACAAATACAAGCTATGTCAGCTCAACAATCACAACCTTGTTTGATTCAGCAGTGTAGTGTAGTGACAGAATGTGATACCATGCAATGATAAGCTCTGTACAAATATACCGCAACAAAAGGACTTCAAATCACAAATCTCAGCATACCAGATCCCTAAAAAAAAAAGTAATAAAAACCACTAGACCACACATTGTAAAATATCTAACAACAAAAATGTTCTCTTAAGACTTAATTAAAAACCAATCCCAAACCACTGTCATGTTATATTCCTGCTGTTGTGGAAGCTTCTTGAATCTGTGGATCTATTGTCTGGACTAAAAAGCTTTGTGTTTGTGTTTTCCTCCTGTTCCCCTCAGTCATCTCATTTTAAAAGCTCCACATGCCACCTCTGAAAACACTACCTCTTCCAACTGGAATTTGGGCTTGGTGTGTGTGTGTGTGTGTGTGTGTGTGTGTGTGTGTGTGTGTGTGTGTGTGTGTGTGTGTGTGTGTGTGTGTGTGTGTGTGTGTGTGTGTGAGAGAGAGAGAGAGAGAGAGAGAGAGAGAGAGAGAGAGAGATGTCTGTATGTAGGCTGTGTTATGTGCAGTGTAGCATTGAGAAACAAAAGAAAAGAACATGCACGGACAAGTTTTCTTCAAGGAGAAGAAATAGGGGATTTTGGTCTAAAACATGCAGCATTACTCACACAGTCTGGGTTTATCAATGGCTTTGCTTTGATCAGTCACTGCTGCTTGCTTTGGCATTGACCTCATGCATCAAGGAGTGTGGTAAAAAAAAAAAAAAAAAATTGCAGGTGGACAGATGTGTAAGGAAGAATCCAAAGAAAGATCAATGTGTTTGATTTCTGTTTTACTTTGCCCTCCATGTGCATACATAAAACAAAATCAGCCGTAAGAAAAGACAAGTTCAGCAAATGTAGTATGTATGTATTACACATTATGCAGAATACACATTAAAATACAGTATGAAATGAAACCGCTTAGTTCAATAACAAAAGTAATGATACTTACATGGGGCACAAATGATGTTCAATAAATTGGAAAACAGATTTGATTTTGATGCAATGGTATTTAAAAAAACAACAGAGATTAATAATGTTAATTGTTATGTGGATGAAAATATCTCTGAGTTAATTAATAATGATATGCCAACAACACATAAACAGTTATTTGAGTAATAGCATTCATTCTGTGCTTAGTATAATGTTCTCATTAGCAGGTTGCGTATTCAGATTCATCCCACACTGAGGTCATTTTAATCTGTGTCGTCTGGCAAGTAGGAGTGGGGTCTGAAAGTGAAATCCCTCTCAGTAAAGAGCTGTGTTAAAGTAATGGCTGTAGGCAGAGGGGGCCTAATAAAGATGACAGCACACATTCATATGCATTTGATTGTGTGCTCAGCTTGACGAAGTCTGCCTCGCAGGCTTAACAAAGGGGAGGAAGGAAGCCAGGGGCTGTGGAGAATGTCTGTGGGGGTGGGGGGGCATGGGGCAACAAAACACACACGCTCACACTTTAACACACACACACACACACACTCACAGTTGCCTTCCAGCTTGCGTATGTGGTCTCTCAAGTCTGCAGTTATAGCAGTGACAGCTGGGCTAGCACACTCTGCATGGGCTCATTCTCTCTTTAGCAGCCAACCCCTCCCATTCGCTCCACAGACACTCACACACAGTCTGTAACACACATGCTTTAAGGCACGCACACACACAGGATGCTCCATCCTGTTTACTGTTTACATTTCACAGTGGCCGGCCAACTTGGGAGGGCTCCACAATGTGACCATAGACATTACAGCTGTTTGTAAGGTAGCGGAGGGGTGTGTGTGTGTGTGTGTGTGTGTGTTAAGGCAATGTTTTTATGTTCTGATATGTATTCACCCACTTGTTCATTTAGCAGTTGTTCTGGATGCCTTGATCATATCTCATGGTGTTATTTGATAAATACTGTAATTAAGTTATCATAAAAAATAAAATAGTTCCATGTATTCCTGTCCACTGTACTTCACATTGGTTGAACAGTTTAAATGAATTTCAAGTTAAAACTAAAACATATCTCAGCAATGTGAACATCCACAGAATACAAACTCCCCAACTTATAATAATAACTATAATAATACATTCAGATAGAAAACAGCAAACAACAAAACAAAAGATCTTTTGTTTTGTTTAGTTGCTGCTAACAAATGTTCTCTGCATCAAATCAGCAGCATGGAGGTGCTGAGTCAAGGTCCGTGCTGAAAGGAGCAACACAACTGTTGAGGAGAGTAAAAAGGGAGGACCAGAGAAGCCGACTGGCAGTGTGGTCAACAACAATCAGTTCATTATTTGACCAAAAGGGCACCTGCTTTGTTTGAGGTAGGCCTGGTTTCAGAGCGATGACATGAGACAGCTGAACAATGTTGAGTAAACAGGAACCGATGTTTATCTTCTCAAACTCAGCAGTTTGTATTATTCTGATTTGTGGCTGTTAAAGGGCAGTTGTTGTTCTTACCTGCATATAATTCCTGCATTTAAGGCTAAGGATCCTGTTATATACAGGTTGCCTTTTCCATTGAATGTTGTCCAATGAATGTTGTCTAACAAAATGGTCAACATACCATGAATTGTGTTTTTTGTCAAATTCAGAATTTTGAAGGTGTTTTCACTTGTTTTTCCATGATATACCTCATTCAAACAAATGTTGAGGTATTTTGTTAAAAGTGCATGTCTTGCTTTATTTGTGTTCTGCTTAAATTAGACCGTTTCAAAGAAATCATGTGACCATTACGTCTGTCACATGATATCCTATTTTAAGCACCTGTTTTTACCTCTGTCAATGATGCCCTGATAAAGACTCTGATCAGTCGAAACGCAAACTCACATCCCTGTTAAATAAAGGATTTTTATACAACATCAGAGTGACTTGGACTTTCAGTTTGGGCTGCCTTTCTACACCTCATACTTTGTCATCAGGACAGTTCCCTTTTTTTTATTAGCCATTACACCAAATTGTGTCCTTTTTGTACCCATTGTGGTCAGGAGTGAGGTAGGATGGAGGCCAGAAACCTAATAGCGTTTGTGATTTTACCTTGTTATTACATCTGAATTAAAAAAAAAAAAAAATCTGATATAAGATAGGGATGAAGTAGTAAGACCTGATGGCATTTGCTTGATGATGATGATAATGATGATGATGTGCTTCTATCGTTAGCACACAGTACATAGAGAGCAGTCATACCACACAGAGACCAGCAGAGGTCCTTCTTGTATGAATGATACACAGCTGTTCTGATGAAGGGCAACAGCCAGGGATACCGGCAGCTAAATTTTCATCAACAGCCTTCATCGTATTATATTACATAAAATATGTTTCAGGTTATCTGTTTTGTCTAGTGTTTTACATTAATAATGATGGTAAAGCAATAAACATGTTGATGTTATATGTGCAGCCCATGGCTTCTATATTACAAAAAGTATTATCAAAGATGTTGTGTGATTTTGTTGTTGTTGCATAGGCACATCTACCACTTCAGTTAAAATAGCTCAAATACAAACTAAACAAAAAAAAGCAGTCTGTCTGTCTTACACTTTAGTCTATATCTTGTTTTTAACAGCACTTTACTTTGTTCACAACCTTAACTTAATGAGAACCTGATATGTGTCCTCTTACCCAAGCATATTGAGTTTCTGTTTGTGTGAAATGTGCTATAGAAATACAATGGAATGAACTTGAATTGATATCATCCAGACAGTAAGTAACAGCTTGCTACTGTCTGGTCAAGAAGAGAACAAAGTGGTGTAAAGGACACATTAGCTGATTGTGGTTCCAATAACATCTCTGTCTGTAAGCAGATCCTTAAATAGGGTAAAGAAAAGGTAGCAAATCATACTGTGAAATTCAAATTCACTCATTTAGAAAGAGTAAATGTCAGCAAAATGTAGTTAAAGTAGCAATCCAATCTCTCGCAATTGTTTTATATATGTATACCTAATGCCTTTCGTTTGCTTTGATTATTCAGCAATTATGTACTTGTTTATGCTAATCGTTCTGTTCGTTTAATCTATTATACTATTATATACAATCCATTCTTCGGTTCATAATTAAGTTTAAAATCACAAAATGTGTAAATTATTTGTATTTTATTTTACCGGAAGACAATTTAAAAAGGAAAAATGAAGGTAACTTTATTCTGGCCAATAAGGTAAAGTACAAATGCCCCCGTTGCACGTCGGTGCAAGGTGAGTGAAAGTTACAAGTGATTAAATCTCGCAAAAAAAAAAACAAAACACACGCGCAGCTGTGTCAGGAAGAAAGCGTCACGTGACCACGTGCAGGAAGCTGTGTTGACGTTTCATGCAGGCTTCATGACACCAGCGGGCAGGTTCGTATAAATCACCTTTTAACACTCTTTCCGCTGTCTTTGACATGTCTCTGATGGGGTCTGCTCGTATAATGTAATGCTTTGGCTTGTGTTTATTGTGTCCAGCGGATTTGTGGTGCACGCGCTGCTTGTAATGTTAGCGGAAGTGAAGTCTGACAGGTGTCATCTAACATGAAGATAAAGTCAACCATTTGTTTCACTGTTAGTGTGTCTTGTTAAGTTGTTTTTTACAACTAAAGTAAAGGACTACTTTGAAATGATTATGCATTTAGAGGGCATGGTGACTTGATGGACATCCTGACAGTTTATTAAGTCCAACGATGAGTTTTAGATAATCATAACTTTTATGTTTACTGCGAGTCAGAGGCGGTCTGTTGGTTTATTGTGCGCTTTTTTATTCTTTGTAGTGGGTTTTAATCGTTTGTATAACCTGTTGACCGAAACATTAGCCTCATGTTTATTTTTGTTTTGTTTCGTGTTCTCTGAGGTGAGTGAGTGTTGAGTCGACCTATGAGTATATAATATCAGCGCAGCACGTGGGCTGCAGGATGCGTTCAGGGAACCTTTAAAGGTGCACTGTGGAGTGACGTTTGAAAGTTGGAGAAGTGAAACACTTATATGCTGTATTTTCTGAAGTGAATACACACGCTTTTTCAAAGGGAAAACATGTTCCTGGGACACTGTTTGGAGCTAAAAAGCTGGAGAGTTATGGTTTTAGTGTTGCAGCCCCCCACCATAAATTCATGTTTAAGCCTTTTATCTTCAAACTATGTTCCAGTGTTTGTAGTGGATAGAGTTATGAACAAATACCACATAATCTGTAAACCAGAATCAGCTTTATTGGCAAGATATGTTTAACACACAAGGAATTTAACTTTGGCTGCCTCCCTCTGCACAATATAAACATGAAATAATAACTATCAACTAAAAAATATAAACGGGTAATTAAAGGCTAACATGTACAGGACTAAATACGATGCAAATGGATTACATATATATATATATATATATATATATATATTTAGAGCTTCTCCTGCTGAACCCCGCCTCCTCAATGTTAACAGATGGGACATGGGTTAAATTATAAAATCAATATATATAACTATCAAAATGTGTGTCTGATGCATTTTTCTCAAACCCTGTATCATCATGACAGTAAGTTATTAGCACAGCACTGAAGCCATGATTGACCGCTCCTTTAATGCATGTTGCTCCTGCAGCACGTTGTGCACAGTTTAAGCAGCAGAGAGGGAAAACGTAACAAACACTAACACGACCATCATGACAACACATTTTTATTCCTGTTAAACCGGTTGTTGTTGTTTTTTTTTAATGTGGAAGGTAAAGTAAACAAAGAACTATAACGATTGTTTATAGATTTTGTTGAAAATATCCTTTCTAACTTATCTTCCTGCAAATTTGTTCAAGTTTTGGCAGAGCCTGTTTTTGTTTTTTTTAAGTTTTGGACGCATTTACTAGTTTATGAAGTACACCTCCTGCTAGCTGTACTTTGTAGAGGATGAGTTATTTTGTTGCACCAATGTGTCGGATCAATGACAAATGTTCCGTTTTAGGGCATGCTCATCCCTCCAAAATGTAATGAGAAAATCCTCCTGAGAACAGAATGGCCTTTGTACCACTAGCAACAAAGAGCTACCTTTAAAATAAAACAAATACTGTATGTGAGGTTGATTATGTGTCTATTTATTTTGTGCAGATGTGATCTTCGTTTACTGGAATATTTCTGAACAAATGAAACTTGAGCTGTTGTCCAAGCACATTGACCTTTGCTGTTTGCATTGCTGCTGTGTAAACATGACTGTGGCATTCTGGGAATCCCGATGTTACATTAATCACACTGTGACTTTCCCGTATAGTCGGGAGGAAACGTTTCTGTCTTTAATCAGGTTTTTCAAACAGGGCTTGGACTATCACTAGAGCTCCATAATGCACAGCAGCTGCATGACAGATCCACACTGACATTTAGTCCTTTCTGTTTTGGAGATAACAAAGGCAGCAATGAGGATCTAATAGCTAAATTAAGACAATGATGCAGCCTGTTAAGGTTTCCATTTTTTATTCACATTGTGGCCAGTAAAAAAGAAAGAAAGAAAAAGAAAAGTTTTCTCTTTTCAGTCTTCAGGATATTTGGTAATGTGTGGATTGTGTATTCTGTTTTTAGAATGTGTGCAGCAGATCTGTAAAATGAAATGATTACAGTCCAACTTGTGACTTAGTAAGCTAATGCGTTTGACCTTTTAATAACTTTTTATTTTCAACAAGGTCATCCTCGGCGTTTACAACCAAACCTCTGAACATGTGTACATCACGTTCCCCAGACCGGTTTTGACCTTTTCTTACATGAGTTCAATATCTGGTTGAAAAAGTTTAAAGAGCCGCTTGAATGGTTCGAGGAGTGCCGCAGCACTGGCATGAAATCGGATGAATTGCCTCCAGTGGTGACACTTGAGTCATCAGTTGGGTCTGATGACTTCAAGTTAGAGACAGTTACTTTATATCTGGAATTACAAAGGAGCTCGTTCACAAGATGTCTGCTGCTTGAGTCTCCATCAGAGGCATAACACCCCAGAGTAATTGGAAATGTTCTACCCATAAACTGCACCTCAAGTCGTCATGCATTGGATTTGATACAGTTTAATATCTTAGAAGAGAACTTTATTCTCCGACTAATTCCACTTAGATTCATGATTGTATCTGGCACATTAACTTACAAAGTAAGCAGAGTGTATCTGAGGTCAAACTTAATGTTACCAGACACATAAAGCTGTGATCTTTAAGCTTTCCTGATAGTGTCTCATTGGTCCAGGAGCTGGACACAGACTTATTGACTAATAACCAGTTGTCTTTTTTTTTTTTTTTTCCCCCTCCATCTAACCCTCCCAGCACAGTTGCCCCCTCTCAGAGTATGACTGAAGATATTTTGCAGCCAACCTTTCAAAATAAATGGTCTTCTGTCATTACAAAAATCCCCAATAAATTGATCGGACTCTCCCAGCATTCGAAACAAGAGCTGATGTGTTGTAAAGGATTGTTGCCCCTGAGCGAAGTCCAAAGACTGCTGCCTCTGCGATCATCTCACTCATCACATCATCACCAACAGCAGCAGCAGCGGAGCACCGAGACCTCTGAGGGGACTTTAAAACAGCGGCAGGGAAACGACATCGCTCACTCATTTCTGGCTATGTGATGTCTCTTTTGTTTTTTACATCTCTTTGCTGAAGTCTATTTTCAGGTAACATCAACGATGATTTAAAATGCACATTGTTCCAGTATGTTTATTTTCTCTTCAATTTAAGTCTGCATAAATTGTTGTTGAATCTTTTGAGACGTTTTTAATTGTTCACATTCGACAGATTTGAATGTTTATACATTATTTAAAAGTTGACTTGGTGATTCTCAATTTGGGTCTCCCTGCTGTCCACGCCTCTTTTCATTTGTGGTAGTTTTGGGTAAAGATGGGCTTAAACGGAACTGCGGCACATTTGACAATCAGAGTGCAACTCAGCTTCTTTAAATCAGACCTTAAAACTATATCATTCACTCAGGCTTTCCATTAGAAATATACTGTCTGCCTAACTGCAACAAATTCTTCCTTTAACAGTTTTTATTTTTACATTTGTTTCTGTCTTTTAATGATGTACACTCTTTCTTTGGCTCTGTTTTCTTAATGGCTGGTACATTCTTTTAGTGTATTTCTGTTTTTATGTCTGTAAAGCACTGTGAATTTCCTTGTGTCTGAACAGCGCTATGTGAATAAACCCGCCTTGCCTTGCTGTATTTATTTGCATGGTGTCAGTTACAGATAAAGTTCTGACATGTTGTACCGTCTCTCATTGCTGTGTTGGCACAGGAGTTTGGACGGTTAGGAGCAGAGCATGTTGGTGTGTGTGGTCCTGCTCCTGGTCGCTCTGTGTACCCAGGGAGGAAATGGCGAGGATGGACAGACGCCGGGCCATGTTTCCGTGGTGATAGTAGGAGGGACAGGCGACCTGGCGAAGAAGTACCTGTGGCAGGGCTTTTTCCAGCTGTACATCAACCACGTTAGCAGTGGAAACACATTCTCCTTCTATGGCGGAGGACTGACGCCTGCTGAAAAGGCCAAGCCCGTCTTCTTTGACATCCTGAAGGCGACGAACTGCCCGAAGGATGTGTCACCGGAGCGCTGCGCTCTGCTTAAAGAGCAGTTCCTACGACTCTCAGAGTATCGACAGCTAAAGACTTTAGAGGAGTACCAAGATCTGTCCAAGCACATTGAGCAGAAGCTTCAACAAGAGGGACTTAGGGAGGCAGGGAGGCTCTTCTACCTCTCTGTGCCAGCGTTTGCCTATGCAGACATTGCAGAGAAAATCAACAGCAGTTGCAGACCAGCGAGTGGTGCGTGGTTGAGGGTAGTGCTGGAGAAACCTTTCGGACATGACGTCAGGAGCGCTCAGGTTCTCGCCTCTCAGCTGGGGAACTCCTTGAAGGATGAAGAAATGTACAGAATTGACCATTACCTGGGGAAGCAGGTAGGAAAGTCCAACACACTGGGGACTCCTGTCAATCAAATGTTTGACTTTACAGCATGTGTTTCTGTTTCTGTGTGAAGGTGGTTGCAAAGATTCTTCCATTTAGGATAGAGAACAAGAAGTTTCTGGATCCCATCTGGAACAAGCATCACATCGAGAGAGTGGAGATTGTGTTAAAGGAGACCCTGGATGTTAAAGGTGATTAAGAATAGCATGAATAATGTCCAGTACGGTATATGTGTGATATGTGTGTGTGGAATGCTGTCATTTATGTAAACTGCGTGTGTGCTTGCTTTTGAACTTGCTTTTCTACAAGGGGTGGGACTGTTAACTAATTAACTCAGGGCTTTCTAATTAATTAATAGAAATTGATCTTATTTTAAGTGCATCACAATATTTGCCCTAAAAAGCAAAAAATTCTCAATCTAAATGGATGTTAGTGGATGAATGAATACAATGCATGCAATTTTACTTGCTTCTCAGTTTCATAAAGCTGTTGGATCTTGTTTGAAATTAGTTTTTCTACACAGCAGTTTGAAAGGTCGACCACACGTTGCTACCTTTAGCTCATTTTCTAACCCCTTATCTTCTACCACTAAAAATGGTCTACAGTCCAGATCAATTTAGCGAGTGAATTTTTAAGTTTATCAGACGCTGAATTATTATTTTTTTTTTTAATTAATTTTTGTGGTTGAATTTAGGCTGCAAATGCTTCTTGTTTGTACTTTTGGCGAAGGTAGCGAAAAGCTAGCATGAAGCTAGCATAAAGCTAGCACGTAGCAATGATAAACATTTCTGCGCTATTTATGAGGCCAACGTATTAAATGCGAAAAAAAAATTTAACACGTTATTTTCTCGTAATTAACGTGTTAAAGTCCCACCCTTATTTTCTACACCACTGAAGTTCCAAAGGGATAAATAAAAGTATTTGAATTTGTGTTAGTGTTGAATTGTGTTAAATCAGATAAGAATGAGAAGAGGTTGTCAATCAAATGATATATGACCCCAGATGTGAAGAAAAATCTGTCCTTTCATGTGGCCCTACTTGACTCCGTCCACTTTTATGACAAGTTTTAAATATGGCCGAGAGTCTTGTGTTCACGAGCTTTGATGTTTTGTCCTTAAGGTCGTATTCCTTTCTACGACCAATATGGTGTGATCAGAGACGTGCTGCAGAACCACCTGACTGAAGTCATGACCCTGTTGACCATGAGGCTCCCTGTGAATCGCAGCAGCAGTGAAGAAGTCCTTCAAAACAAGCTGCACATCTTCAGCTCCATGCTGCCTATAGGAAAGAAGCAGGCAGTGATTGGCCAGTACCAGGAGTACAAAAGTCAGGTTCAGCAGGAGCTGAATATGACAAAGGATCACATCAGTATCACACCAACATTTGCTGGTAAACCCTGAAGAGCTTTCTTTTAGGTTGCTTTGGATTTATGTATTCTTAATCGTCGATCTCCCATTATTCTGCTGATAACTGATCATGTTTGTATGTTTCAGCTGTGTTGGCTAACATCGATGAAGCCCAGTTTGAAGGCGTCCCAATTCTTTTGGTCTCAGGGAAGATGTTGGACGAACGGGTGGGATATGCACGCGTCCTTTTCAAGAATGACATCTTTTGTCTTCAGAACCACGACAGCATTCACTGTAAACCCAAACAGATAGTTTTCTATTTTGGCCATGGCAGCCTTCAATATCCCGCAATCCTGGTGAGTAAGAATTTATTCAAGCCAGTTTCAAAAGATCCGGAGTGGAAAGAAGTGTCAAAGCACAAGGACGTCAGCGTTCTAGGTTTGCCCATTTCAGACTACTACGTTCAAATTCCAGCAGAGCAGCGGGAAGCTTATTCAGAACTGATCTCTTATATTTTTGCTGGGCGCAAAGATAGTTTCATTAGTACTGAAAACCTGCTGGCTTCGTGGGGGATGTGGACACCACTTCTCAGCAGCATAGCCAGCTCATTTCCACGCATCTACCCCGGAGGAGCAGACAACGGAGACCTGCTGAACGTCCGATTGATCGGGAAAGAGCTCAGCTACAGCAGCGAGGTGGTGATCATCAACAATGATCAGATGGGCGGCACATCAGCAAACAGTTTCCAGGTGATGCAGGGTAAATTTCGAGGCACGGACATGGTGTCTGCGTGGACAGAGGAGCTGGTGGAGAGACTCGCTGCTGACTTGCAGGCAGCAGCAGAAAAAGCGGTGCTAGAGAGTGGCGTCTTCCATCTCGCCCTCTCCGGCGGGTCATCTCCGCTCGCTTTGTTTCACCGGCTCGCCCTGCACCACTTCTCCTTTCCCTGGAGGGACACCCACGTGTGGATGGTGGATGAGCGCTGTGTGCCAATGACGGAACTTGAGTCCAACTTCCGAAACCTGCACGACAACCTTCTGCAACATGTGAGGATACCCTACTACAACATCCACCCCATGCCGGTGCAGCTAAACCAGCGTCTCTGTGTGGAGGAAGACGGAGGAGGCCTGCTGTATGAGAAAGAGATCAGGAAGTTGGTTAACGGCTCCAGCTTCCACTTTGTGCTTCTTGGAGTCGGCTATGACAGCCACACCGCCTCTCTGTTCCCTGGGACTAAAACGGACAAGCACGGGGAGAGTCTGGTGGCGCTGACTGAGAGTCCCACAAAGCCTCACCAGCGCATGAGCCTAACATTTAGTGCCATTAACAAGGCCCACAAGGTGGCTCTTTTAGTGATGGGCAAAGGCAAGCACGAGCTGATCACCCAGCTGAGCCGAGTGAAGGACAACCCGGAGAAATGGCCCGTCACTGGGGTGAAGCCTTCAGATGGCAGGTTGATTTGGTATCTAGACTATGATGCACTTCTAGGGTAGGATTTGTAAGAGGTGTTTTCATTGGACAGCTTTGAGGTGTAAAATGGTGTACTAGCACTTGAAGGACCAGTTTTACTTGTACGACTTGATAATCACTAATCAGAAATGCTGAGCCGTATTGCTGCAGGGTTAAAATGGATGTTCTGTGTTGAAGCCGGTCACAGTTTTTTATAGATTCACACTTGAACTCATGACCCAGAAATACATCCTGCCTGTCATCGCTTAATTTGGCAGGGAAAATGGAGATTGGATAGCTGTATTTAAAAAGCCCTTTTTTGGGGACTGATGTAAAAGTCATCATATGAGGCTCGAAGGATCCGGAGATTTCCAACACGAGATGACCAGCACGAGAGTGTTTCAGCTGCATTACAGTGTGACTATAACACCACTCGGAAAATACAAGTGTTAAGGATTTAAAACTTGTAGATCAGGAGTTTAGTCAAAACTTAGAACCTGAATCAAATCGGGTTTTTGGGGGGGGGTTTTGTGTGAGGGTGAGTCTAATACATATTCAGACTTTTTTTTTTTGAAGGTTTGTTAAAGCCCAGTTATGTGGGAGATAAGTGAGAATCCAGAATAAAGTTAGGAACATATTGAGTATACGTGTCCGCAGTTTACAAAGAACACAGTATAGAGCATTTCAAACTCATTGTCACTGGTGCAAAACCAAGAATGTTCATATGATCTCAGGTTGTAATTTGTAAAAAAGGCAGAAATGCTGTTTATAGTTTCATTTGTATTTCTTGATTGTATGTTTTGTTACTCAAATGTAATTAGTAACTTAAAAAACACTGAAATGTGACCGATGATTGACTGACATCTACTTTTTATACATGTTAATACAATAAATATAACCATTTGTTACTGATGTAGTTATGATCACACAGACAGTTATAAACATCATTTGGTGCATCACTTATCAAAAGCACCTTCCTGACTCACACACACATTCACACACACACATTCCTCTCACATAATATGACGCCAGTGATCTTTAGGGCAGCTAACTTCCATCTTCACTCATTTCATACCGCCTTCGAATGAAAGTGCTACTGAGCCTCAGCGATCGTGTTCTAGTGCCTGTCGGATCCATCATGATGACAAAGCCGACATCATGGTAACGTAGTCGTTTATTCATTCACTGATTCGTTTATTGTGCACTGTGGACACTCGTAACTCAGACTTTCTGTTTGCAACACGACACTACGCTATGCTATGTTACATTAAAAATGCTGGGAAAAGAGAATTAAATGGGTACTTGTTGACTTGCTCTGACTTGATTCTCCAGTTTTAATTTTCCACATTGATGTCGACCAAAGCTGTTTAGATGAAAGTTATGACCTTTTTTTTTTTTTTTTTTTTGGAGAAAACCACATTTACTATCACAACCCAAATGTCCTGATTAAGTCAATATAATATCATTCCTGTTGATTTTCCTTCTATTATCTGTGACTAGTAGCCTTCATAGAGATTTGCATCTACATTTGAATAACTGTAGAGTGAACCTCCTGTGTATTTACTGACACATTACAACAAATGTAAACCTTCCAGTAACCAATAAAAAGGAAACCGCTTCAACAACTGAGACACATCTGCTTTTGGGATTTTTTTCTGCAGTGAGCTTCAAAACGTGAGGAGGATTAAGTCACTTTCCTTTTTATTTTTATGTTCCCATGGTTTTAGGTGTCTGCGGGTATGGACACCACATGAAATTTGAATATGTGGAGTATCGGGTGGCACCGTGTGACAGCTGGACTGCTTTACCGCTCATTGTTTCCACTCAGGTCCATCACAGACGGCCTCTTAGCCAACCAGAGCGCTCCTCTCAGCAAGAAGAAAGCTGGAGAGACAGAGGCAGGTGTTTTTCTTTTTAAACTGAACCCTCTTTGTAAGTCATGTCTCTCACTGCATGTGTGCAAAATAATGAGAAACATACTTCACCTGTACTGATAATCGAAGCGACTGTTAGAAAAAGGGACATGCAGTACAGCTCGGGTGTGGTTTGGGCCTGTGAATTTACATAAACAAATCACGTTGATACTGAAATTTGAATGTAGACTTAAATGGTAAGAGTTTCTTACACATGATGCTGCTGTCAGAGTGAGGACCGCCGTGCTCAATCCATGTCCACATGTCAGCAGCCCAAACACATGATAGGAAGCCCTCAAGCTCCGAGGGACTGGGTCAGTCAATGTGAATATCACGGAGAAACCTGAAATTAAAAAAGTAATTGAATGAATATCTGGTTATTCACATATTTCACAGTATATAGGGAATGAACAGATGTTAAGAGATTAAAAAAACCCCAATTTTGTTAAATTTGTGGGGTACTTAAAAACAATCTAGATAAAGAATAGAACAGAAAAAGCATCTAAATTAATCTCAATCCAAGTCCATTGTTACCAGACGGGGACTGCAGAAACACCAGAAATATTTTGTTCATGTCTGTTGAAGTTTGAATTGAAGTTGAAGTTTGAAGTTTCTTGGTTTAGTTGGCATTTTCCACACTTCACACTCCACAAGTTCTACAAACCACGTTGTTATGCACGCAACTTTGATACAAACTGTACCTGCAGCTACGAAGGACAAGGCGATGGATGCTGACAGGTTGTTCAGAAGAGGCTGCGTACAGTATCTGGAGGATTTGGGACTTTAAGGCACAAACAGACATCATCATTAATGCATCATTCCTTCTTGTTCAAATGACACAAGGAGCTCTTTGGCTCGACGATATCGCCTGTGTTCTCATTACCTCCCCAAGATGACAAACTGAGGGACAAGAACCAGCGCAGTGAACACCACGTTCACGATTTGACTGCAAATAAAACATGAAAAGAAATCTGAATGAACAAAGGTTTTTTTTTTTTTTTTTGTCAAATATAAACAAATTCATTACTTGTGTTACAGCTTACAATTTTAACCTCTTACTCCTTGGTATCCATCTGCTGCTGTGATAAGCCATGTAGATTAGCATGTAGAGGAACATGGATGTTCAGGCAGACGTTTATTCGGAAAACACTAATCCTAATGGCTGAATGTGTTCAGTTGAAAGAAGTGCCTGCAGCTCCACATGTGACCAGGAGGAAGGATTGGGTTTCAGGCTGCACATGCCCACAGACTTGTGCTGCATATTGTGTTACCTGAACATTTGCACATAAAAGTAATCCTGAAGGTTCGGTCGTTGTATTTTCGGGGTCAAAACTGGCTCCAGCAGCTTAGCAGCACATTCCCCTGTATGCAGACTGAACAGGAAGAAGAGAGTTTCCTCCTTTCAAGGGTAAACAGTCCTGTTCTGCCCTCCAGTGCTCCTCTTTTGTATGTGTCCAAATGGCACCAAATCACCCCTGCTCCACATTGCCACACAATGTACTATCACACTGATGACTTTAGGTCTGATTATTTAAGGCACTTGTGCTGTTGACTTTCCCAGAGAGCCACGTTAACATCTAAAATGCCTGTTGACTTCAGTGGAACATGGGACATTGTCAGCAATGTCAATTTCGAGGGATATATGGTTTCACTTGGTAAGTGTCACTCCTGCTATTTTAATTGTGGAATAAACATTTTCATCATTCATCTAATATTAAAATTGAAAGTATTTATTGTAGAACAGAGCACCATAAACCATTGTCTGTGTGTGTTTGATCTGTAGAGAGTTACTTGTCCATAGATATTAAAAGTGTCTTGTATTTTCTGATCAGAGGGGGAAAAAAAACAAAAACTTCAATAAAGTATCTATCTATCTATCTATCTATCTATCTATCTATCTATCTATCTATCTATCTATCTATCTATCTATCTATCTATCTATCTATCTATCTATCTATCTATCTATCTATCTATCTATCTATCTATCTATGTATGACAATAAAAGACAAGGAAGCAAGGTGTTTCATACATTTAACAGCAGAAAGTTCTTGTTTAACAAACTTTTCATTTTGAAATTCAGGCATTGATTTTGCAACACGCAAGATTGCCTCGCTGTTGAAGCCACGGAAAGTCATTGAGCAAGAGGGCGACCGTTTCACAATTAAGACATTCACTACTTTCAGAAACTATGAATGCTCTTTTAAAACTGGAGAAGAGTTCATTGAAGTGACGAAAGGAATGGACAACAGGTCATGCCAGGTAAACGTGTTGAAGCTTTTTTTTTTTTTTTTAAGGTTTTCTGTCTGTACTGCTATCACTCTCCCAATGTATGAATATTCCAATGCATATGAATGTATATCTCTTCTCTGTCAGACTGTGGTGAACTGGGAAAATGATCAGCTGGTTTGTGTTCAGAGAGGAGAGAAGAAGAACCGAGGGTGGGCTCACTGGATCCAGGGAGATGAGCTCCATCTGGTATGCCTCTGAAGGATATCCTTGTTTCTAGTAATTTAGATAAAACATGTAATTGACATCATGTGTTGCCCTAACAGTTTAAAAAAACTCACAATTCTCTTTTCATTGTTCTTAATGTATATTGCATTGTTTACAAATTAATTATTTTTATTCTCCAGAAACTTACCTGTGAGGATCAAGTCTGCAAGCAAGTTTACAAAAGGTCTCTGTGATCCTTTCAGAGAGTTTAAGAAAACGTTGTTTGCCTGTAAACATAATTAAAGAGCGTTTGATTTAAATGTGATGTGGGTGATTCACTGCTTGACCGTTTGTATTTTATAGATAGAGAGCAGAGCGAAGTGAAGGCTCAGTGAGCAAAGTTAAAATTAAAAAAAATCACACTAAAGAGAATTATGAATATTTTATTTTCAGAAGTTTAACTCTGTAATGTCAGATTTTAAAGAACTCAATGACTTGCAAAAATAGAAACAGGTGACAGGACTTGTCTTCCTGATATATGACAACATTTCATTTACATGTGTTTTTAAATAACGTGTAACTCTTGTTGTCTCAATACCTGGACAACATTGATCAGATATATTGGTATCTCTGCCTTCATGTGAATAAGAACAGAATGGAATTGAATGCTGCAGTACCCCTCCACACCACACGAGGGTGGTATAAAAACATAAAAGGAATACAAACTTAGTTGTCTTTGGTTTGCTTGTATATTTTTGCCGCGAGTTTTCTTTCTCGGTCAGCTGGGAGCGTTAAAGATGTCTGTCGACAGAGACGAGTCGCAGCAGGTAGGAACATTATTTTAAGCTAAAAGGTCGATAAATCCGTACATTTATATTCTTTATTTGTGACATGATTCTCCTTTTAATGGTGTGAATTCAGAGGTTAAAGGCAGCAGTACATTTCACTGTGGGTCGTCTGTGTCAGAAGAGTGGAGAGGAGCACCGGAGAGAGTTCAGCCGACAAGTCATCGCAGCGATCTCAGAGACAGCCTTCAGACAGTGTGGTGGGCTCATACACCTGTAATACGTCACGCTGTAATAATGATAATAATAACATAATTAAAATAAGTGCAGCAGCTGATCATCATCCACTTCAGAGGATGTCATTATTTCAGTTGTACCATAATCTCTCTCCAAAGAGCTTCCAGAGATTGAATTTCTCAAAGTGTAACTATTTTATACTATTTCACCATTTAATGTCAGCTACCAATTTATTGTTGGAGGCATTTGTTCTTTTGGTGAAACTAAATATACTGACAAAAATAAATAAATAAAAAGCAACCAAGTAACATCTTTAAATTAGTGGTCTCCAACATTTCTTTATCTGAGAGCTACTTTAACAAAATGAATGTGGCCAAGAGCTACTCGCTTTCATTTATTTACACGACACACATCAGCATCTGTTTGTGCACATGTCAAACTGCAATAATCCAGTGTTTATCAATCTTAAATTCACATCAAGAAAAACACGTTTTACACTTCTTATTGTGCCGAATCGTCTGCTATG